>NC_053389.1:834755995-835071047 GCF_905171765.1 Bufo bufo
CTGTCCTCTGTAGTATATATACAGTATACTGTCCTCTGTAGTATATATATACATTATACTGTCCTCTGTAGTATATATACAGTATACTGTCCTCTGTAGTGTATATATACAGTATACTGTCCTCTGTAGTGTATATATATATATATACAGTATACTGTCCTCTGTAGTATATATACAGTATACTGTCCTCTGTAGTATATATACAGTATACTGTCCTCTGTAGTATATATACAGTATACTGTCCTTTGTAGTATATATACAGTATACTGTCCTCTGTAGTATATATACAGTATACTGTCCTCTGTAGAATATATAAAATATACTGTCCTCTGTAGTATATATACAGTATCCTGTCCTCTGTAGTATATATACAGTATACTGTCCTCTGTAGTGTATATATACAGTATACTGTCCTCTGTAGTATATATACAGTATACTGTCCTCTGTAGTATATATACAGTATACTGTCCTATGTAGTATATATACAGTATACTGTCCTCTGTAGTATATATACAGTATACTGTCCTTTGTAGTATATATACAGTATACTGTCCTCTGTAGTATATATACAGTATACTGTCCTCTGTAGTATATATACAGTATACTGTCCTTTGTAGTGTATATACACAGTATACTGTTCTCTGTAGTATATATACAGTATACTGTCCTCTGTAGTATATATACAGTATACTGTCCTCTGTAGTATATATACAGTATACTGTCCTCTGTAGTATATATATACAGCATACTGTTCTCTGTAGTATATATACAGTATACTGTCCTCTGTAGTATATATATACAGTATACTGTCCTCTGTAGTATATATATACAGCATACTGTTCTCTGTAGTATATATATATACAGTATACTGTCCTCTGTAGTATATACACAGTATACTCTCCTCTGTAGTATATATACACAGTATACTGTCCTCTGTAGTATATATACAGTATACTGTCCTCTGTAGAATATATACAGTATACTGTCCTCTGTAGTATATATACAGTATACTGTCCTCTGTAGAATATATAAAGTATACTGTCCTCTGTAGTATATATACAGTATACTGTCCTCTGTAGTATATATACAGTATCCTGTCCTCTGTAGTATATATACAGTATACTGTCCTCTGTAGTGTATATATACAGTATACTGTCCTCTGTAGTATATATACAGTATACTGTCCTCTGTAGTATGTATATATACAGTATACCGTCCTCTGTAGTATATATAAAGTATACTGTCCTCGGTAGTATATATATATACAGTATACTGTCCTCTGTAGTATATATACAGTATACTGTCCTATGTAGTATATATACAGTATACTGTCCTCTGTAGTATATATACAGTATACTGTCCTTTGTAGTATATATACAGTATACTGTCCTCTGTAGTATATATACAGTATACTGTCCTCTGTAGTATATATACAGTATACTGTCCTTTGTAGTATATATACACAGTATACTGTCCTCTGTAGTATATATACAGTATACTGTCCTCTGTAGTATATATACAGTATACTGTCCTCTGTAGTATATATACAGTATACTGTCCTCTGTAGTATATATACAGTATACTGTCCTCTGTAGTATATATACAGTATACTGTCCTCTGTAGTATAGATACAGTATACTGTCCTCTGTAGTATATATACAGTATACTGTCCTCTGTAGTATATATACAGTATACTGTCCTCTGTAGTATATATACAGTATACTGTCCTCTGTAGTATATATACAGTATACTGTCCTCTGTAGTATATATACAGTATACTGTCCTTTGTAGTATATATACAGTATACTGTCCTCTGTAGTATATATACAGTATACTGTCCTCTGTAGTATATATACAGTATACTGTCCTTTGTAGTATATATACAGTATACTGTCCTCTGTAGTATATATACAGTATACTGTCCTCTGTAGTATATATACAGTATACTGTCCTCTGTAGTATATATACAGTATACTGTCCTTTGTAGTATATATACAGTATACTGTCCTCTGTAGTATATATACAGTATACTGTCCTCTGTAGTATATATACAGTATACTGTCCTCTGTAGTATATATACAGTATACTGTCCTCTGTAGTATATATACAGTATCCTGTCCTCTGTAGTATATATACAGTATACTGTCCTCTGTAGTGTATATATACAGTATACTGTCCTCTGTAGTATATATACAGTATACTGTCCTCTGTAGTATATAGACAGTATACTGGCCTTTGTAGTATATATACAGTATACTGTCCTCTGTAGTATATATACAGTATACTGTCCTCTGTAGTATATATACAGTATACTGTCCTTTGTAGTATATATACAGTATATTGTCCTCTGTAGTATATATACAGTATACTGTCCTCTGTAGTATATATACAGTATACTGTCCTCTGTAGTATATATACAGTATACTGTCCTTTGTAGTATATATACAGTATACTGTCCTCTGTAGTATATATACAGTATACTGTCCTCTGTAGTATATATACAGTATACTGTCCTCTGTAGTATATATACAGTATCCTGTCCTCTGTAGTATATATACAGTATACTGTCCTCTGTAGTATATATGTACAGTATACTGTCCTCTGTAGTATATATACAGTATACTGTCCTTTGTAGTATATATACAGTATACTGTCCTTTGTAGTATATATACAGTATACTGTCCTCTGTAGTATATATACAGTATACTGTCCTCTGTAGTATATATACAGTATACTGTCCTTTGTAGTATATATACAGTATACTGTCCTCTGTAGTATATATACAGTATACTGTCCTCTGTAGTATATATACAGTATACTGTCCTATGTAGTATATATACAGTATACTGTCCTCTGTAGTGTGTATATATACAGTATACTGTCCTCTGTAGTGTATATATATATATATACAGTATACTGTCCTCTGTAGTATATATACAGTATACTGTCCTCTGTAGTATATATACAGTATACTGTCCTCTGTAGTATATATACAGTATACTGTCCTCTGTAGAATATATAAAGTATACTGTCCTCTGTAGTATATATACAGTATACTGTCCTCTGTGGTATATATACAGTATACTGTCCTCTGTAGTATATATACAGTATACTGTCCTCTGTAGTGTATATATACAGTGTACTGTCCTTTGTAGTGTATATATACAGTATACTGTCCTCTGTAGTATATATACAGTATACTGTCCTCTGTAGTATATATACAGTATACTGTCCTCTGTAGTATATATACAATATACTGTCCTTTGTAGTATATATACAGTATACTGTCCTCTGTAGTATATATACAGTATACTGTCCTCTGTAGAATATATAAAGTATACTGTCCTCTGTAGTATATATACAGTATACTGTCCTCTGTAGTATATATACAGTATACTGTCCTCTGTAGTATATATACAGTATACTGTCCTCTGTAGTATATATACAGTATCCTGTCCTCTGTAGTATATATACAGTATACTGTCCTCTGTAGTGTATATATACAGTATACTGTCCTCTGTAGTATATATACAGTATACTGTCCTATGTAGTATATATACAGTATACTGTCCTCTGTAGTATATATACAGTATACTGTCCTTTGTAGTATATATACAGTATACTGTCCTCTGTAGTATATATACAGTATAATGTCCTCTGTAGTATATATACAGTATACTGTCTTCTGTAGTATATATACAGTATACTGTCCTCTGTAGTATATATACAGTATACTGTCCTATGTAGGGTATATACAGTATACTGTCCTCTGTAGTATATATACAGTATACTGTCCTCTGTAGTATATATACAGTATACTGTCCTCTGTAGTATATATACAGTATACTGATCTCTGTAGTATATATACAGTATACCGTCCTCTGTAGTATATATACAGTATACCGTCCTCTGTAGTATATATATATATAGTATACTGTCATCTGTAGTATATATATATATAGTATACTGTCCTCTGTAGTATATATACAGTATACTGTCCTCTGTAGTATATATACAGTATACTGTCCTCTGTAGTATATATACAGTATACTGTTCTCTGTAGTATATATACAGTATACTGTCCTCTGTAGTATATATACAGTATACTGTCCTATGTAGGGTATATACAGTATACTGTCCTCTGTAGTATATATACAGTATACTGTCCTCTGTATTATATATACAGTATACTGTCCTCTGTAGTATATATACAGTATACTATCATCTGTAGTATATATACAGTATACTGTCCTTTGTAGTATATATACAGTATACTGTCCTCTGTAGTATATATACAGTATACTGTCCTCTGTAGTATATATACAGTATACTGTCCTCTGTAGTATATATACAGTATACTGTCCTCTGTAGTATATATACAGTATACTGTCCTCTGTAGTGTATATATACAGTATACTGTCCTCTGTAGTATATATACAGTATACTGTCCTCTGTAGTATATATACAGTATACTGTCCTCTGTAGTATATATACAGTATACTGTCCTTTGTAGTATATATACAGTATACTGTCCTCTGTAGTATATATACAGTATACTGTCCTCTGTAGTATATATACAGTATACTGTCCTCTGTAGTATATATACAGTATACTGTCCTCTGTAGTATATATACAGTATACTGTCCTCTGTAGTATATATACAGTATACTGTCCTCTGTAGTGTATATATACAGTATACTGTCCTCTGTAGTATATATACAGTATACTGTCTTCTGTAGTATATATACAGTATACTGTCCTCTGTAGTATATATACAGTATACTGTCCTCTGTAGTGTATATATACAGTATATACTGTCCTCTGTAGTATATATACAGTATACTGTCCTCTGTAGTATATATACAGTATACTGTCCTATGTAGGGTATATACAGTATACTGTCCTCTGTAGTATATATACAGTATACTGTCCTCTGTAGTATATATACAGTATACTGTCCTCTGTAGTATATATACAGTATACTGTCCTCTGTAGTATATATACAGTATACTGTCCTCTGTAGTATATATACAGTATACTGTCCTCGTCCGTGTTACACTGGGAAGCAGTCCTGTCTATCTGCATCATTAAGAAATCATTCACAACCTTCCTCTGCTCATACATTTGGTCCAACATGTGGAAAAGTTGCATATGAGGCGATGTAGGAACACCAGGAACACCATTCTGCCTTGCAGCTCAAGGAGGGAGTGTTTTGCACGGTAAGATTGGCTGAAGTGCATGCATAGTTTCCTTGACATTTTCAAGACGTCTTGCAGTTGGATGGAAGACTTCAGGAAGCGCGTGACAACCAGATTGAAGACATGCGCCATGCAGGGCGCATGGGTCTGCCCTCCCTGACGCAGCACAAACAGAATATTGGTGACCGTTATTGGTGATCATGGTTCCTGTGTCCAGTTGGCGAGGAGACAGCCAGGATTCGATTTCTTAGTTCATGACATGGAGCAGTTCCTTTCCGGTAGGACTCCGTTCGCCCAGGCTGACCAGGTGCAGAACTGCATGACAACTCCATGCTTTGCATAGGTGGTATGCTGGAGCTTTATCCCACCCTGCCCCTCCTGGGTGAAGGGAGTGTCTTTCATTGTTTTTATTCTAATGTTTTTACTACATAATTTTACCATATTTTATAACACCGTTATCATTATATGACTCGACTATTATACTAAAAGGTGTTTTTTAAGTTACTGCTATTGATTTTAAGGGCAACCAATTGAAGACATCCCACAACCAGCCACTAATCATTATTTAGTGGGATATTATTCCAGAGGTATCTGGCGCCATATACAGGTTTCTTTTTCCTTATTTTTCTTCGTTGCTGCAGTTGGTCAGGTCTAGGTTCAGCAACAGTATGGGCTCCAAGAATGAGGTCAGCGACTACCTGAACATACTGAATGACCAGGTTATTCCATCAATGGATGTTTTCTTCCCTGATGGCACGGGCATATTCCAAGATGACAATTACAGGATTCATCATGCTCAGATTGTGAAAGAGTGGTTCAGGGAGCATAACCCTAACCCAAATACGCTTGGTCCTAGTGACCGTTAAAAATTCAAAATTTTGGTTCAGGGAGCATGAGACATAATTTTCACACATGGATTGGCCGCCACAGAGTCCAGACCTTAACCCCATTGAGAATCTCTGGGATGTGCTGGAGAAGGCTTTGCGCAGCAGTCAGACTCTACCATCATCAATGCAAGATCTTGGTGAAAAATGTATGCAACACTGGATGGAAATTAATCTTGTGACATTGCAGAAGATTATCGAAACATTGCCACAGCGAATGCGTGCCGTAATCAAAGCTAAAGGTGGTCCAATGAAATATTAGAGTGTGAGAACTTTTTTTTTGGTGGCGACTTTTTTTTTGGACAAGCAGTGTATTTTGACTCTGTTAACTGGCTTGTAGCATTCCTCACAATCAAATCTTGATTACATTGTCAGGGAAATACCTCTACATTTACCATGTTGAGGAGATCAGTAGATCATTGTATGCAGGTTTTGTTTTCATTTTGGTAGGGCATGAAATGGCTCGGGTATTGGTTAAAGCGTCTGACCCAACCACCATTGGGAAGATAGACTATCGCTGATGTCACAGACATTGTAGTAATGGTCCAGTTTATTGTCTAATTTTATACTGATGGTCAGACTCTACAAGCTTTACGGTACAGAAAAAAGAGATCAGCAAAGGTTTTTCTACACCCTGTACAGAATTATTAGGCAAATGAGTATTTTGACCACATCATCCTCTTTATGCATGTTGTCTTACTCCAAGCTGTAAAGGCTCGAAAGCCTACTACCAATTAAGCATATTAGGTGATGTGCATCTCTGTAATGAGAAGGGGTGTGGTCTAATGACATCAACACCCTATGTCAGGTCTGCATAATTATTAGGCAACTTCCTTTCCTTTGGCAAAATGGGTCAAAAGAAGGACTTGACAGGCTCAGAAAAGTCAAAAATAGTGAGATATCTTGCAGAGGGATGCAGCACTCTTAAAATTGCAAAGCTTCTGAAGCGTGATCATCGAACAATCAAGCGTTTCATTCAAAATAGTCAACAGGGTCGCAAGAAGCGTGTGGAAAAACCAAGGCGCAAAATAACTGCCCATGAACTGAGAAAAGTCAAGCGTGCAGCTGCCAAGATGCCACTTGCCACCAGTTTGGCCATATTTCAGAGCTGCAACATCACTGGAGTGCCCAAAAGCACAAGGTGTGCAATACTCAGAGACATGGCCAAGGTAAGAAAGGCTGAAAGACGACCACCACTGAACAAGACACACAAGCTGAAACGTCAAGACTGGGCCAAGAAATATCTCAAGACTGATTTTGTTAAGGTTTTATGGACTGATGAAATGAGAGTGAGTCTTGATGGGCCAGATGGATGGGCCCGTGGCTGGATTGGTAAAGGACAGAGAGCTCCAGTCCGACTCAGACGCCAGCAAGGTGGAGGTGGAGTACTGGTTTGGGCTGGTATCATCAAAGATGAGCTTGTGGGGCCTTTTCGGGTTGAGGATGGAGTCAAGCTCAACTCCCAGTTCTACTGCCAGTTTCTGGAAGACACCTTCTTCAAGCAGTGGTACAGGAAGAAGTCTGCATCCTTCAAGAAAAACATGATTTTCATGCAGGACAATGCTCCATCACACGCGTCCAAGTACTCCACAGCGTGGCTGGCAAGAAAGGATATAAAAGAAGAAAATCTAATGACATGGCCTCCTTGTTCACCTGATCTGAACCCCATTGAGAACCTGTGGTCCATCATCAAATGTGAGATTTACAAGGAGGGAAAACAGTACACCTCTCTGAACAGTGTCTGGGAGGCTGTGGTTGCTGCTGCACGCAATGTTGATGGTGAACAGATCAAAACACTGACAGAATCCATGGATGGCAGGCTTTTGAGTGTCCTTGCAAAGAAAGGTGGCTATATTGGTCACTGATTTGTTTTTGTTTTGTTTTTGAATGTCAGAAATGTATATTTGTGAATGTTGAGATGTTATATTGGTTTCACTGGTAAAAATAAATAATTGAAATGGGTATATATTTGTTTTTTGTTAAGTTGCCTAATAATTATGCACAGTAATAGTCACCTGCACACACAGATATCCCCCTAAAATAGCTAAAACTAAAAACAAACTAAAAACTACTTCCAAAAATTTTCAGCTTTGATATTAATGAGTTTTTTTGGGTTCATTGAGAACATGGTTGTTGTTCAATAATAAAATTAATCCTCAAAAATACAACTTGCCTAATAATTCTGCACTCCCTGTAGTGTCAGGTTGGATGTTTCTAAAGATTCCTTTACATGGGATGACAGAGCAGCAGATTAATGGGAAGTGTTCCTTCACGACAATCTGCTGCTCGCTGGTGGAGAAGACCACTGCATTTACATTGTGTTTACACAGCACTATATGCTGCCGGCAAATGACATATTTTGTGTACACACAAACAATCAAACTACCTGAAGAATGAGCGTTTCAATTGTTCATCGGGTAATCGGCGGTAAATTTAGACCTCCAAATAATCGCTAACGAGTGTTCCTATGAGTGCTTCTTAGAGATTATCTTTACAATTCTCGCCCCTTGTAAGGGCTTCTTATTTCCTGTGGGTTAAACATGAATATCTTACATGTAATGATTGGAAGACTTAAAATTAACCACTAGTTGTGCAATTATCCTTTTTACCTCCTGGTTCCTCAGAGTGTAAGCAAGAGGATTGAGCATTGGTGTCACAGTTGAGTAGAAGATTGCAGCCACTTTGTCTTGGCCCGTAAAGACACTAGAAGGAGGACGTAAGTAGGTGAAGAAAACAGTCACGTAAAAGACAGAGGCACACATGAAATGTGAGGAGCACGTGCTGAAGGCTTTCTTTCTGCTCTCAGTAGACTTCATTCTAAAAACTGATGCAAGTATGTATAGATATGAGAGCAGGATCGCCATCAGTGAGCTGATCGTACATAGGCTCACCATGCAGATAGTCACAATGGTGCAATAGAAAGTGTGGGAACAGGACAGTTTGAGCAGTGGTGGGATGTCACAGTAGAAGTGGTCAATGAGGTTTGAGCCACAGAACTTGAGACTGAATGCACAGCTAGTCTGTACTGCAGACTGGAAGAAGCCAGTGGAGAAGGAAAAAATGACCATCCATAAGCATTTCATCTTGGTCATTACAGACATATAATGGAGCGGGTGACAGACAGCAATGTATCGGTCATAGGACATGGCAGAAAGAAGAAAGGTCTCAGTTCCTCCGAGAGCTGCATAGAAGAAGAATTGGAGAGCACATCCATTAAAAGAGATGACCTTTCTCACCGAGATCAGGTCAGAAAACATCTTAGGAGTGATAACAGAGGAATAGAAGATGTCTACAAGAGAGAGGTAACTCAAGAAGTAGTACATGGGTGAGTGGAGTCTAGAGGTGTTACAGACCAGAGCTATAATGCCAATGTTACTCATGATCGTTAGGAGGTAAATGAATAAGAAGAAAATGAAGAGGAACGGAAGGAGCTTCTCATTATCCGTCAGTCCAGAGAACACAAATGTGGTCACTTGTGTTGTGTTCTCCATTGGAATCTACAGAAAAGAAACAGTGTATAATGGAAAAACCTCAAGAACTCTACAGAACAAGCCATGACCCATGCAATAATGCCGTGAAAAATCTGAGACAGGGAAAACATGGATGGTGGATAAGGAAGACTATGCAGTATGCAAACTGAAGATTATCAACAAACCTAAGTTGTCTTGGCGGACCATTTAATCTAAGTGGGAATGGTTTATAGGCTTATCAGTGTTTGCAGCTGCTACTTGACATTGAGCACTGGCATATAGCTTTATGTGGATTAATGTACTGATATCCTCATTCGTGTTACAGTTCACAGGTCTTACTCCATGTCTTTTTTTATAACCTTCATGTAATACTTTATGATTTCAGACCCATCTGTCACTTATGTAGTCAGTTCACCATCATGTGTATCTCAGAAGCATGGTTTTAACTACCAGGGTAGGAGGTATAGCATCTTTTGTGGGGCCCAGAACATCAACTCATTCAGGGGAAGCTCATTTATTATAAATCTTGAAGGGTACTTACAGATTCCTGAACAATGAATTTCCAAGCTTCAACACCCACAACATGTTTGGCCCCATTTATAATGTATGAGTTCCTTTCCTGGAAAAGAGAAGATTCCTCAGATGAGTATTTCATAAAAAGGAGAAATATGATGCAGCTGTCCATGGACCATTGAATGAAGCAGCTTGTTATGTAGACCAGGCATTGGTAAGTGTATCAAAGTGTCTACAAGATAAATGATTGACCTAATAAGTGCCATGCCGCCTTAAATTAACCGCATTATCCCTGAAGCATGATGAAGGGTAAAAACCTAAAACATTGCAACTTGCAAGCGTTGTGCTGCCCGGTCGTGGTGTATGAAATTTTATTCCAGGGAGAAGTCCTCTAGGACGTTCACGTTGATCACTTACCTGTCTGACACAGTATCTGCTTTATAGAATCTATACAATGATGTATGTTTGTAGTTTGAGGTCTTGCATTTATTTTAAACCCAATGACCCCTGGAGATCTTTCTCTCCGGGCATAAAGCTTCAGCTAATTATTATAATTTCGAAAACAAAGCAATTAGTCAGTGATGTCCCCATGAAGCAGAGGACCAGCTCTGGGAATATCCAGCAGACACTTGGTCTCATGCAATACTGGGCTACACTGGTAATGTGTTCACTTCTGCAAATAGGAAAACAGTGCCGCCATATTGAATCATTGGGTGGACTCTTCAGACAGAGCCAGTCCTGTCCAGTACCGGGGGGAGAAGGAAGAAGAATATGTAGAAAGTTTTTTATTACAATCCTAGAAGGCTTCCTAGAGTTGGGGGATACAGTTGCCTCCTTTATATATATTTTTATATATATAGTGCCACAAATTTTATTGAACCAATGGGCAAAATGGAAAAAATGAACTTTATAGGGGCTTTAACTGTAGATGTGGTTGACCCTGCAAAAATTTGGTTGATTGCTGTGAATAGGTGGTCAGCCAGAAAAAAAACGTTTCACTTTGGCACGGCTTCTGTTTGGTGTCTTTATATCTCATAGTCCCCTTAATCTGCTCCAGTTACTAGAGAGCTGGAGCCCGCATTGTCTGCTGTGTTGTTGGTTGTCTCTTAGGTCTTTGGGAATCACATGTATCTCATATAGCCTTCTAGTGTCACTGAGAGTCTCATTTGTCTCCAGGACAACTTTGGCTATTTTTCTGAGGATTCTTGTGGAACTTAATGTCATCTTGGTAAATTACCCTAGTGCACTCAGTTGATTGTCTCTAGATGTCCCCAGTGTGCTATCAAGAAACTCTAAACGATTCCTATGGTGTGTTCTTCAGGATAATGCTACTTGGCTCTGTTATGTGCCACTAGATAGTCCCAGTGATCTGTGTTATGTGCCACTAGACAGTCCCAGTGATCTGTTTTATGTGCCACTAGACACAGGGGCGTAACTACCATAGCGGCAGACCATGCGACTGATATGGGGCACAGAGCAATCTACTCTACTGCGGGTGGAAACTTGGCCAGAGCTCCACCCTCTAAAGAAGCAACTTTTAGAAAACAAGGCAGTGGAAAAAATGGCTCAAGGGTCATTGAAAGGGGTTTAGGCGGAAACCCTTCTGTCCTGTGTGGGGGGCCTAGTTTGATCCTTGCTATGGGGCCCTTACTTCTCTATGTATGCAAATGACTAGAAAAGCTTTAATACAATTCCATTTATCGTCACATCATCATGGGGGCTCTGGTGACCTTGGTGGATCTCTGACGGCTCTACACCATTGCAATCTCCTTATGCATCGGACAGTGGGTGGTATATACATTTCTTCCCTGAAAGGGGCATCGTGCCCCTTTTGAAAGGTGTATTTGAAGGTGACTTTACAGGGGCCCTCTTACCTGAAATTTTCTGGTGGCCCTCTTCATCACTCGTTTCCTAAACAAGGTCCCATAATTGCTAGATTTGGCATATGACGCAGTACATTTTTGCTTTTCGGCATTTTAGCAGCCATGATTTTTTTTCACTGAAGTAGCTGTATGTGTATATATGTATAATCTGTGGTTGAGTTGTTGGGCTCTATAAGAGGTGGACAATAGAATCCCAGAGGTTTTTGTTTCACATCTTTAAAACCATCTAAGAACCCTGGGCCAATCTATAGATTTGTCCAATCTATAATAAAACTGCAGATGGGGGCTCAGATGGGGTCTTGAGGCCCTTAAAGCTTCTATTCCAGTCATTCCCAAACTATTATTCCTCCTGTCAAAATGATCAGCCCACCTCTTGCTAATGTGCAGGTGGAAAATCTGACAAATTGTTCTTAAAAAAATAAACAAAAAAAGATAAGTTTTGCTAGTCCTAGGAGGCTAGAGGGGGTTAGAGACCAACTTTCATGGCAATTGGAGCAACTTCGGTTTGGCCTGAATTGATTCGGGTCCGAACCGAACTTTTCAAAAAAAATTGGCGAACCGGACCTGAAACGAATCTCGACTGGTTCACTCATCTCTGTTTGTGATCCCATTTTTATAGATCATGGAACAAGACAAGGTCGTCCCCTTTCTTCTATCTGGCCCTCGGTCCACTTGATCTTGTTGAATGATGATATTAACAAGGTTAATTTAGATTAATTTAATTCGATTTTTATTGGTCCTCCATTGACTTCCCTTCTGAATTAATATATTTTCTAGGATCTGAGACAAATTGGAAGTCCTCAGCATCGATATTCTATTGAAGTCAATGGACCTGAGTGGCAATATCACACACAACTCGTACCTGGATAAAAGCAAACCACCTACATAATATGGTCTCTGGTGACAACCTGGGTGGATTACTCCAGGACAATATCATGGTTATTCCCTCCTTTTTTGTTGATATTGTCCCTCTTCCATTTCCCCTACTTTTTGTTTTAGTGCATGGAGATTTTATAGTTCTGTTTTGAATGTGTCATTCTGATGGGTTGTTTGGTGTTTGTTTTGCAGGGTTCTTTGTATTTTCCTAAAAATGTCCTGAAAAAGGCAACAAAATTATTGTAAACCAGTTCTCCGAGCTTCTGTTCACAGAGGAGAATCTCAGATCCGGCAAGATGATGGCTCCAAGGACCATGCACAGAAAAAAAACTAATAAAATCAGAAAAAAAGCCAAATGTATGCCTCCTATTCAATCTATAGACTTTCTAGTTACTCTAGAGACATTGTTAACCTACACCTTGTTTTCCTACCAACCCCCGATGTCTCTCTTCACCATGAGCTGACTCCCACCACCTTTAGATGTCTCCCACCAAATCTGCAGTCAGCTGAAGGGGAGGCACTGAGCAGAGAGGATGGGAGTGGTGGTCGTGGCCCTAGCGAGGGGTAGTAATACTCACAGTTCAGTCCTTCCTCTGGCGTTCCCTTGGGCCATGCATTGGATGGAGGGTGCGCCCTTTATTCCCCCTGGGCACTCCCTGGAGTAGGAGCTTCTGCCTCATGGTAGATGATGTGCCCTTGATGGAGGATATTTGGCTGGGTGTAAGGCAGGAATGTGGCTTAGGGTGGAGTCAATAACCAGGCCGCAGCTTGCATTAATAACAGTCTCTTTACTCAGCTGATGGTAGGAGTAGTAGTAGTACATTTCCAAAGTACATCACAGTTCTATATTTTCTCGAGGCAGCAACAATGATAGTAGTTGTAGTACTCCCTGAGTCTGACTCTAAACACTTTGCCCACTTCCCAAGCTAATTACAGGCGTGCTAAACTGTCTTTAATAACTCCATCTGCAGTTCACGGGCTGAAGGGGGCTGGGACTTTAGATATAGATGGCCAATCCATCTCAAAGTGTGGTTGGTGTCGGAGGCAATAATCCTTTCTGCTATAAATACTGCACCTTGCAGTCTGAATCTTGAACAGCCTGGATTGGGTTTGGACCTTCTGAGATGACTAGCCTTTTTCTCTCAGGGATCCTCTGGTAAGGTCTCATACACACGAGCGCGTGTCAATATTGCGGACTGCACATAACCTGCAGTTTGTGTGACTGGCCACTAGAGGCCCTCAGTCAGGCAGTCCCCTAAGGACTAACGTCCTTGTATGTGGAGAGTGTGTCCATGTACGTGGAGTGTGCGTCCATGTATGTGGAGAGTGTGTCCATGTACGTGGAGAGAGGGTGTATGACTGCATCCATGTATGTGGTGAGTGTGTATATGAGTGCATCTATTTATGTGGAGAGCACATGTATGAGTGCGTCCATGTATGTGGAGAGTGCGTGTATGAGTGTGTCCATGTATGTGGGGAGTGCATCCATGTATGAGCAGAGTGCGTCCATGTATGTGGAGAGTGGGTCCATGTATGTGGAGAGTGTGTGTATGAGTGTGTCCATGTATGTGGAGAGTGCGTCCATGTACATGGAGAGTGCGTCCATGTATGTGGAGAGTGCATGTATGAGTGTGTCCATGTATGTGGAGATTGCATCCATGTACGTGGAGAGTGCGTCCATGTATGTGGAGAGTGCGTGTATGAGTGTGTCCATGTACGTGGAGAGTGCGTCCATGTATGTGGAGAGTGCGTCCATGTATGTGGAGAGTGCGTGTATGAGTGTGTCCATGTATGTGGGGAGTGCGTCCATGTATGTGGAGAGTGCGTCCATGTACGTGGAGAGTGCGTCCATGTACGTGGAGAGTGCGTCCATGTATGTGGAGAGTGCGTGTATGAGTGCGTCCATGTATGTGGAGAGTGCGTGTATGAGTGTGTCCATGTATGTGGGGAGTGCGTCCATGTATGTGGAGAGTGCGTCCATGTACGTGGAGAGTGCGTCCATGTATGTGGAGAGTGCGTGTATGAGTGTGTCCATGTATGTGGGGAGTGCGTCCATGTATGTGGAGAGTGCGTCCATGTATGTGGAGAGTGCGTGTATGAGTGTGTCCATGTATGTGGAGAGCGTGTCCATGTATGTGGAGAGTGGGTGTATGAGTGTGTCCATGTATGTGGAGAGTGCGTCCATGTACATGGAGAGTGCGTCCATGTATGTGGAGAGTGCATGTATGAGTGTGTCCATGTATGTGGAGAGCGTGTCCATGTATGTGGAGAGTGGGTGTATGAGTGTGTCCATGTAGAGTACAGACCAAAAGTTTGGACACACCTTCTCATTCAAAGAGTTTTCTTTATTTTCATGACTAGTCATGAAAATAAAGAAAACTCTTTGAATGAGAAGGTGTGTCCAAACTTTTGGTCTGTACTGTATGTGGAGAGTGCGTGTATGAATGCATCTATGTATATGGTGAGCACATGTATGAGTGCGTCCATGTATGTGGAGAGTGTGTGTATGACTGTGTCCATGTATGTGGAGAGTGTGTGTATGACTGCGTCCATGGCTGCAGTATGAAAGGTACAGAGGTTAAATACTCGTGGATATGTAGAGGTTAATCAGGTCTATTACAATTACAGCGCAGGTTTTCAAGGGGTTGAGTTGAATATAAACGCTGTCATCAGCAAAGGTAAAAGTTGTGCTAAAAATGAGAGGCAAATAAATAAATACAGTAAATAAAAAGTCACAAAATAGCCGTATGAGAGGGGTTTGCACAGGAGGAGGGTTTGTGACGAAGTGTGTGGGGTGGGGGGAGGGGGGGCACCGTGCAATCATTTGCTGTGGGGCCCAGTCAGTTCTGGCTACGCCTCTGCACTCAGGCCTGCACCGGAGATCTCATCCTGAAGCATTTTCCGCTCGGTCAGTGCACACTTTGAATGGGACTTAAATCCGGAGCTCAGGTCCCTCCCGGCAATCAGGGGGAGGAGAAGTTTTGGCGCCGCTGCAGCAGCTAAAGCTTTACTGCGACAACAAGTGGATCCACATCCCGGCTCTGGAGTTACAAATGGACAGGTGGGAGTTTAGGGAAGTCCAGGTGAGGTGGTGGGCATTGCCGGCACAGTGCCCCCAGCCGGGATCCCAGGTACGCAGACCCCAAATTTGGTGTAAATTTCTAGTGGTTCCAGTTCTCTTTGTTGGGTTAGGAGATCCTGCAGCGTTTAGCGGCATTTAGGCAAAATACAATTCCTTAAAGGTACAGAACCTAAATGAGGGAATTCCCGGCTGGGGTTCTACTGTGGACCATCTTGGATTGCTATCAACCCAGAGAGGTTGTACCACCACTTCAGTACCCTGCAGTGCACCCCACTCCGTGTGGTCCGGCTGGATCACAGTGTGCATTGTGGTGTATATAGTTTTCTCCTCTGCAGTCAGTATTTTGGTTTACACAGCTCGCTGTCCGCGCATTTATTCTTGTGTGGTTCACTCTATCTCCCTCAGGTTCCCCTTTTACACGAGCGTGTGTGCCCCCTGTCCACATTGCGGAATGCTGGTCCGCAACATATGGGCACCAGCCGTGTACACTTTGTATCATGGATAGAAATCCATTCAATTGAATGGGTCCTCAATTCATAAGATACTGAGCGGTGTGGAGCAGAGGCATGGATACGGGTAGGGGGCACACACGCTAGTGTGCATCAGCCCTTATAGGGTTGCTTCTGAAGTCTCAAAGACAAAGGTTCTTTGAACTTGGGCTAAGCTCTCATGAGCTTGCACATATCGGCCTCCTCCCTTGGTCTGCTAGACTCACACTCTCTACTAACTAGTCAGGAGGCAGACCAGGTCCATCACCCTGGTAACCTAAACAGTCTGCCAACTGGTTAACCATTTGGTAGCATTATACATTACTATTGAGTACATAAACATACATCGCAACATTTAACTTAATAACATTGCATTAATTTTAGCAATAATTAACCCTTTGCAGAAGTTCTACTAGGGGCACTGGACATCCAGACTTAGTAGAACATCCAAGTCCCACCACCTCTCCACATCTTCCATTACCTCACAATGACTCCCACCACTTCCAGACATCACCCACCATGTGCACAATCTCCTACCACCTCTCCACATCGCCCACTATCTCTCCACTACTCTCTGTCAGTTCCTCAAGATGACTCTTACCACCTCAATATATCTTTCACCATCTTCAGATATCTCCTACTGCCTCCTAATATCTCTAACCACCTCCAGATGTCTCACTCCACCTGAAGATGTATCGTACGACATCCTGATGTCTTCCATCCCCCCCAAATGTTGTTTACTGTCTTCAGATCTCCCCCACCACCTCAAAATCTTTCTCACCACCTCCAGAAGTCTCCTGCAAACTCCAAATGTCTCTTACTGCCTTCAGATGTCTCCCACTACCTCCATATGTCTTCAACATTTTTCAGACCCTTTGTGTGAGAACTATGCACCACTTGTGCCATTATCCTTTTTACCTGCTGGTTCCTCAAAGTGTAGATCAGGGGATTGAGCATTGGTGTCACAGCTGAGTAGAAGATTGAAGCCACCTTGTCTTGGCTCGTAAAAACACTAGAAGGAGCATGTAAATAGGTGATGAAGATAGTCACAAAAAATATTGAGGCACACATGAGATGTGAGGAGCACGTGCTGAAGGCTTTCTTTCTGCTCTCAGTAGATTTCATTCTCAAAACTGATGCAAGTATGAATAGATATGAGAGCAGGATCGCCATCAGTGAACTAATAGTAAGTACGCCTACGGTGTAGATTGTCACAATGGTGCAATAGAAAGTATCAGAGCAGGAAAGCTTCAGCAGTGGTGGGATGTCACAGTAGAAGTGATCGATGAGGTTTGATGCACAGAACTTGAGACTGAATGCACAGCTAGTCTGTACTGCGGACTGGAAGAAGCCAGTGGAGAAGGAAAAAATGACCATCCATAAGCATTTCATCTTGGTCATTACAGACATATAATGGAGCGGGTGACAGACAGCAATGTATCGGTCATAGGACATGGCAGAAAGAAGAAAGGTCTCAGTTCCTCCCAGAGCTGCATAGAAAAAGAATTGGAGAGTGCATCCATTAAAAGAGATGACCTTCCTCACCGAGATCAGGTCAGAAAACATCTTAGGAGTAATAACAGATGAATAGAAGATGTCTACAAGAGAGAGGCAACTCAAGAAGTAGTACATGGGTGAGTGGAGTCTGGAGGTGTTACAGACCAGAGCTATAATGCCAATGTTACTCATGATCGTTAGGAGGTAAATGAATAAGAAGAAAATGAAGAGGAACGGAAGGAGCTTCTCATTATCCGTCAGTCCAGAGAACACAAATGTGGTCACTTGTGTTGTGTTCTCCATTGGAATCTACAAAAAGGAAACCTGAAAAACACATGTGTTAAAAGATAGATGTGGATAAAGAAGACTATGCAATTAGCAATACCCCAAGTTGTCTTGGTAGACTATTTAGTCTGTGTGGGAATGATTTTCAGCTTTTGCAGCTTCTACTTGACATTGAGCACTGCCATTTAGATTTATTTGGTGAAATGTACTGACATTGTTTTTCAAGTTACAGTTTCCAGTTTTACTCCAAATCCCTTTTTCCGCAGCCTGCATGCAACACTTTATCACTTCAGACACATCTGTCACTGGTGTAGTCGGTCCACCACGACGTGTTACACTTCAATGTGATTAAAACCACCAAACTTTCTTATAATCCCCATTGGATGGAGTAATCAGGTGTTGCCAAAGACTCACCAAACCCTCAAGAGTTGACCTCCTTAAGTATGAATACTCTTCCACACGCCGGCCCCAAATTCTAAAATTTCAGCCAAACCAAAACCCCATGTAAGTAAGATGAACCACTCCTTTTCCAATGTTTCCAATGTACAAGCCTCCCTTCTCCAATAAAATATGGTGGACCACCAAAGCCCCATTCAGCATGAAAAAAAAATTCTACAGCCATTTTTATCTCCACTTGGGCTCTATTCAAGACAGACACAGAAACTGCTTTCCTCCACTTAAGGCATTGCATCATCTCAGACCAAAGGATTCTCAGACCCAGATGTAAGTCTCAAAAGCAGATAAGGTCCCTTTAAATGTTTTTGATAGGATTACACATAGGATAGCTGTCCATGTCATTTCCCTCTGCATGTGTGACCAAAATATGTGGAGTCCGCCATCTGTTAACACTAACCTGAAATTGAGGCCATTTCTGATTCCAGGTCAAACCTCAAACACCCATCCAGTGCACCTCCACCATGTTCCTGTCTAAACCCTGATACCTGCCACCAAGTGGAACCTATGTTAACAACTCTTGACCTAGGATGCACATTCACTGCGTAGCATCATTCCACAATATTACCCTTCCGTTGAGAGGGATGGACCATACCTTGCTGTAAGAGTCCCCACTCCTACTACTAGTAAGCCAGGTGTTTTTTCAGCTCAAGGCACCGCAAGGCGAGAAGTGAAAGTCAAAAGTTGTGTGCAGTGTATAAGAAATGGGAATGAAGATGGACATTAGTCACCATGGAGATTGCCCCGATCTCCTTGGATTTTCATCTTGTATCATGTATTTCGAACTAGCTTGGAGACACAGAGACCCCTTTGTTCTTCAGCAACAGAACACCTCAACAGTACATGCAACTTTACTTTTAAAGTTCTACTGCACAGTTTTAAACACAGTGGACCCACTCTCCTAGCTAACCGGTTTGACTTTGGGCTAAACCTAAGGTCATTGCCATGGCAGTTCCCTGGTATTCACCCTTTAACCCCTCTACAGGCATGTGTACTTCACTGCTAGGAACCACCCAAGGCAGCTACCTTCTGGAGTAGTCCTGGTGTAGATGGCAGCTGACCCACGGGCATGAGAGAGTGGTTTGAAACACCAAGGTACCCGGCAAAAAGGCCTAGTCTGAGTACAGTTCAAGATCAGGGAACGCATAGTACGTGCATATTCCCGATAGCAATTCCAAGGCCATGCCAGGATGAGTACGTGCTCAATCCAGATAGTGATTCCAATGTCTGGGCAGGTGGCAAGGAGCAGAATGGTAGTCAGGCAAGGTATGATACACAGGTAGTTAGACAAGAGATCACACTTTTGCTGATTACTAGACACTAGAAAACCTCAAAGCTCAGGCCTGGAGATGGATTCACAACCCAGCTAAATAGGAGGGCTGATCAGCAGCTGGACAGAGAGAAAGAGGGAAGGATTACCTCTAGCAGTGCAGTAAGGAAGTTCACTAAGCACTAGACCCAATACACAAAGGATGAGGAGTCAGCAGATGAAGAGTAACAAAGGAACTGTTGCAAAGTAGGGTGAAGTCTCCTCCAAATTTCCACCATGTGCCCAGATCCCACCCTTTGCTTTTCTAGGAGTCAAATCTGCACTGAAAATCTGCCCTGTAGGTGAATTTGAAGCAGACACACAACTAAACTGGTCTATGGTGGATCTTAATATTATACATCGGGCCCGAAAGTAGAGTCATTTCTGGAGAAACTTTAATGTTTCATATCCAGATACAAGGAGTTCATTACAGAATAGATGGTTGACATTCATGGACACCTTTAGAATTGATGATCATTTGGCAATTGCTTTTTTGAACTCTTTTTTTTTATGTGCATTTACTTCAGTATGATTCCAGCCTATCACTAGAGAGGAGGGAAGAGAAACTGGAATTATTGCAATATATTAAACTGTCATATCTATAATTTATTAATTTCATGTTTTATTTTTATTAATATTTATTCATTTATTTTACTTACATAGCTCTGCCGTTTGTATTTAAAAGGTTCTCAAGTTTAAACACTGATGACCTATCCTCTGGAAGGGGGGTCCGACAACCGGGACCCCCGGTGATCCGTTGTTTGATAAGGCACCGGGGCTCCTGTACCACAGCCTTCTCCCTGCTCATCAAGAACAGCGCTTTTATAGTGGCCGTGCTTGGTATCACGCTTAGCCCCATCCTCTTCTATGGGGCTGCGTTGCTCCTAGGCCACTTGATCGATAAACATGTCACTTAGTCTAGGGAAAGCTGCGAGAAGGCCAGTGCACTACTGCAAGCGCCGCTGCCTTCTCAAACAGCTGATTGAAAGAGGTCCCAGGAGTCAGACTCCCACCAATCAGATACTGATAGCTTATCCAGAGGGACAGTTATATGATCATATATGAAGTGATTGGTACTATGAACAGGGGCCCAGCAATAACTCAACGGAGTTCCTTAAGAACTCTTGGTTGTAATCCATCTGGACCTGGAGATTACTTTATTTAACTTACCTTGCACCAGATCTATATTTAACCAATCTACAGGAAAAAGACAACGAACAATAAACCTGAATACTGGCAGCAGTGAAAGGCAGAAGGACTACAGATCCCATACTATCCACACGTCACACAAATAGACTAGAACAGGATACTAGGAAAGCACGGATTCTGGATGCTGGACTGAGCTCTCGCTACACTCTGCAACAAAAGAACAGAAAACATGAACATTTAAAGGAAGTTTAACCAATAACAACTCCTCCCTAAATTAACCAGGCTGAGCAAGATGATGACATGACCAGAAATCAGCTCCGATAATGCTAGTAAACAGGTGCGAACATGAGGAAGAAGAGAAATCCTCGCTGCTTGTAAGAGATGAAAAAAAAAAACATTTACAGACCCAAAGGCACAGATCTACTTCTAGATCACCCTGAAACCAATGGATATTTTGGGTAACAGAAGACATGTTTAGCTTCATAGGATCTGGTGTGGGATGAAGAGGCAACAGCTTCAACCCCGAGCTGGTACCTGAGGTGGCAAAACACCTCTCCTCTACATCAGAAGATACCAGAAATATAAATGGTACATGGAAGGGCCTGTTACACAATTTAGATTGGGACCCATTACCTTTGTGCATAGATATGATATATAGAGTCAATGTGCTGTATGGAAAGCATGTACTTTGTACATATCCATAAGGCCAGAGAGGTCACATATTCCTAGACACCGATGACATTGACCTCCCCACGTGCACTCGAGGACCTGGGACACTTTAGAAGCTAAAGACAAAATAGGTGACACCTGCTAGAATATGAGAGTGCCCATGTAGTGTAGAGAGGAGTATATGAGCCATATAAGGTACACTACCATGTCCTAGAAGAACAGTATAATACCGTACAGTACTACCACTGTTACAGCTCAGCCCTTCGATAGCTCAGCTGGTGGAGCGGAGAACTGGAACAGAAATATCACACCAAGGTCTGCTCAGCCCATGACGGATCTCACCTGTCAGACATACCGCTGTGCGCTTGTGACCTGGGATCTGCAGAGATCTTTCAGCCTGTAAATCTGCAGATTTTTATAAGAGACATATTTACCCGGGAGGATAATTGTGGTCCCATAGGACAGGCGGCGAGTGAGGGAGAAATCACAGGATCATTACCACTAATTATTAGTGGCACATACTTTATCCTACACAGTTTATACTCTCTAGATTATATCTGTTCTTTATTCTTCTTCATTGTGATTCTTCACTGCTCTTATCTCCATGTCCACAGCGGTGACAACCCTCAGCCAGCGAGACCAGCGGGGGTGCAGCAATTCGGGATCGGTCAACTAATATTCTCCCCCCTCCTAAAGCTCTGGAACGCAATGACATTAATAGTAAATGATGTCTAAGTGACACTGACATACATAGCTGTGGGGAAACGCACATTTGACGTTAGCAAACAGCGCCGCGTTTAATATCACACCGCACCGGCAAAGCTTTTTTAGATCCAAAAGCTTTAAAGAATGTTCCCTTATTGGGGCAGATGATGTTTAAACACAGATAGTGTTATGGGATACGTTGTGGGACCAAGCGTCCACAAATTATGCCTTAACAGTGTCAAAATGCCTGCCGAAGGAGTGGTAACACCACTCTGGGGTGTAACATACCCCCTTACGTAAAACCAAGCCACCCTCGGCTTGTGCTTAGGGTGTGCTCTAAGGGTACCCAGGTAAAATTAAGGTGCTACATGAGACTATTTTTTATTACTATATACGTAGACTGATATAGCAACGGCTACCACTAGGTCTCTGCCTGTATGAGTAGGGTGTCTATTCAAAGTTTTCCCTCTCGGTAATAACCAGAGAACCAAAAAGACTGCACAAAGTGCTCAAATACTTCCTTTGTGTATACTGAGCTCTAGCTGTGAAACTTGTAAGGAAACCGCAGCACTCACTTGTCCTCTGTATTCCAAAATGTATTCACCAACTTAGTGCGACGTATCGACCGTTATGGTCTTTTTCAAGCTTTTCGTTGTTGAATACATTTTGGAATACAGAGGACAAGTGAGTACTGCAGTTTCCTTACAAGTTTCACGTATAGCTGGGGGAGCTTCAGACTGGCGCCCAACACTAAAAGGTTCGGTATATACTTTTTATTGTTGAGCTGCTACACATTTTCTATTTTCTTCTGAGCTCTAGCACCACCAGGAGTGTGGGTGTTTCATGTATTGTAATCCCTCCGAGTTACTATGAAACACCTACAAATATAAGGGTGGCTTCATTCTGTAATCTCTTCCAACACCAAGGTTTAATTAAGGCTTTTAGCACGGTCACCTTGATGACTAAACTGGTAGCTACACACATTTCCCTTAAGGAGGACCTTTCATCTGTCCAAACATTGTAAGCTAATTATCAGGCTGTGTAGAGCGCCCCCCCGAAATCTCACTTCACTTACTATTATCCCTGGGCACCGCTACGTTCTCCCACTATGTCCCCCCGTATCTTCGCTGAATTGGTTCTACTAGGCGGAATCTGCCCTCTTTTTCCCTGGGCGTTCTTTCTCCCAGGCTGTGAGCTTTGCTCTGCGATTGGACAGCTCTACAGCCTGGGAGAAAGAATGCCCAGGGAGAAAGAGGGCAGATTCCGCCTAGTAGAACCAATTCAGCGAAGATACCGGAGGACAGAGAGGGAGAACGGAGCGGCGCCCTGGAATAATAGTAAGTGCAGTGAGATCCCGGGGCACCGCTCTACACAGCCTGATAATTATCTTACAATGTTTCGACCGATGAAAGGTCCTCTTTAAGACAGAGTGCCATGCCTTTGGCCATATAGAACTAGGAGAAGGAACCAGCCTACCTTCCATAGTTCCAATGAGGGATGATCCCCTCTAAACTCACATTTTAGCAGTGAGGTTATCTTTGATGATGTTAGATCTGCTTGTGACTCTACCACTTGGTCCTCCCTGTGTAACAACAGCACATGAACCCAAAGACACAGGACCTGGATAGAAGAAAAGCAATGGAGCGGGGCACAGCCGTAGCGAAATGCGGCTTGACTTAGGGGGAAGTAAGTGGCGGATAGGGTTAATTATGATATGAGGGAGTGTTCCGGTAGGAGAAAGGAAGGGGTGGAGCGGGTTATGGGATGTCAGTTTAGAGGATATTGGGGTGGGGCTTATTCAGTCAGAGGAAAGCGTGGGTAGAAGTTGCACGTGCATCATGTCCAAACTAGAAATGTTATTCGAGCAGGTTAGGGCAGCGGCAGCGCATCGGGGGTTGCAGTGGGTTCAGGAGACGCTGCAGGCGGTGTTGCAGCGGACCAGCCCGGCCGCGGTCCCTGCTGTTCCTGTGGTGCGGGCGCGGAGGTCTCGGCCTCCGGAGAGATTGAGCCCGTAGATTACCCCTCGGACCCGGTGGCGCCAAGGGAGCCCCGTTAGGGACCCTCCGGTACGGCAGCGTGGTAGCGGAACCAGCGCTGCTCGCGGCCGTGCAGGGAGGAATCCCGCTCGGCAGTCGGGTCATGTGGGAGAGGGAAGGGTTAACCCCCCTCCTGTCTCCCAGCCAGCGGTAGCAGTCAGGCCAGGAGTGACGGCGGGCCAGGTGCTGGGGTGCCTCAGCAGGGGACGAGCCTTTGACTCACATTGGTCTCCGGGGAAGAATGGAGCCAGCAGCAGGATTGTAGCAGGGGAGTGCAGGCGGCCTTCAATACGGTAGACCAGAGCGGCAGGCAGCAGGAGCAGGAAGAACTGGGCGTGCTGATGCCTCCTAGTGGGCGCCGGAGGCAATTGCAGCATGGGAGCTGTGTGTGGCAGGTGGCTCCGTCCCCTAAGAGGGCATCTGCGGAGGGTGCTGCATTTAGAGAACCTGTTCCTGGTGACGGCGCTGCGGCGGTTGGTGTAATGCGGCCACCGTCCGGTGGGCTTGGACGCGGTGCTGATGGCGTCGCAGCAATGGATCCTCGAGTACCTGCTTCCGGTTTTCCTGCGGAGGGGTCGGAAGAAGAAAGGGAGCTTGCTCAAGAGTCCACATAGGATAAGGATGTCCAATTTGCGACCTGCGGGCACGCTGCTGAGTCGGTTGCGGTGGCAGTGGGTTCCGCGAGTGTCCGTGAGACGGAGTCCAGGCGTGCGGCGGCTGATGGGATCCATCCCCAGGGACGGCCAGGTGAGAGGATGCCACGGGCGGGTCAGTGTGGGGGGGAGGGTGCTGCGACGGGGACGTCTGTGGGAGACGGGGGTACTCAGGTAGTGCAGGAGTTGTTATCCGGTTTGTCTGCGTTGTTAGCGCGGGTGGGTTCTGGGATCGGACAATCGCCTGCGGCGGTGTGGTCGAAGGGGGTGCCGGCCTGCTTGGGAGCGGCTGGTCCGGTCGCACAATCTGTAGCGGGGAGTGGGTCTGGGGATTCTGTGGCTGTGGCGGTGCCTGTGGTTGCGTTTTCGGCGACCGGTAGTGGTGGTAAGTCGGGTACGGAGGATGTGGTGCAGTTGGCAGACGCGGCTAGGGGGGAAGTGTATGTCTGTTTCGAGGGGCCTTTGGGGGCTCATCTGAAACCAGAGGTGAGGGAGAAGATTTATAGGGACGAATATGTTGAAATTTTTTCACTTTTGCCCCAGAGAAGTTTAATTTAGATAGGGTCAAGCTGGATGATTGCAAGAAGGAGGAGGAGGAGCGTCGTCGGTATCGACTGATACCACATACGTTCATGAATTGGTTACAGGCATTTGCAATTTTGGCAAGCGTAGTAGGGGAGAAGGTGCCGCTTTTTGGATATATGGACTCTATTGGGGTGGCTTATAGGGTGTATGGTGGGGTGGCGTGGTTGCGTTATGATGAGCAGTTTCGTCAACGCAAGGCTATCCGCCCCAGTATTAGGTGGGATCACAAAGATATCAGCCTCTGGATGCGCCTTATGGCGGACCAGAAGGTGGGTGGTCAGCCCTTTCCTGGCGCGTCAGGGGGTACGTCAGCGGCAGAGTTGCCCTCTGGTGGGAAGAAAGGGGTCTGCTGGCAGTTTAATGAGGGGTACTGTAAGTTCCTGTCCGACTGCCGTTTTAAGCATGAATGCTCCGGGTGTGGGGGTGCCCATAGTTTCTCCCGGTGTTTTAAGAAGGGGAAAGGGAGAGAACAGGATGTTGTGCAGAAGAGGTTCGACACCGGTGTAGGTGGACGTGATGCTTCCCTTCCTAAATGAGTATCCCGATAGGGAGGCGGCGGAGTTGTTGCATCAGGGGTTTGTTGATGGTTTTCGTATTCCGTGCTCTACGGTTTGGGGGGACGGTGTGGTTCAGAACCTGGCGTCCGCGTTGGCGAGGCCTGGGGTTGTCAGGGATAAGATTGAGAAGGAGGTTAACGCAGGGCGGGTTGCAGGTCCATTTGCTGTCCCGCCGTTGCCGGGGTTGCGCGTTTCACCATTGGGGTTGGTTCAACAAGTTTCGGCTCATTCACCATTTGTCTTACCCGGCTGGGAGTTCGGTGAATGATGGGATTGACCCTGAGTTATGTTCTGTGTCCTACACGTCCTTTGATGCAGCGGTGGCATGGGTGCGTAGTTTCGGGCAAGGGGCGCTGTTGGCCAAGACCTATATAGAGGCGGCATTTCGTTTACTGCCTATACATCCGGAGAGCTTTCACTTGTTGGGTTTTGTTTGGGAGGGGCAGTTTTATGTTGATTGCTGTTTGCCGATGGGTTCACGATTTCGTGTTCATTGTTTGAGAAGTTCAGTTCTTTTTTGGAATGGGTAGTGAAGCAGGAGGCTGGTTGGAAGTCAGTGCTGCACTATTTGGATGTTTTTTTGTTTGTTGGGCCGGCGGGTTCCCACGTTTGTTCCATTTTATTGCATACGATGGAGAGTGTTGCTGGTGCGTTTGGGGTCCCGTTAGCTCCGGACAAGACGAAAGGTCCGGCTACGTCAGTGAAGTTTTTGGGTATCGTCATTGATACGGAGCGCATGGAGTGTCGCTTGCCGGAGGATAAGTTGGTTAAGGAAGTGTCCGGTTTGCGGGGACTTCGGAAAGTGCAGTTGCGCAGGGTCCAGTCGGTCTTGGGTAAGCTGAACTTTGCTTGTCAGATCCTGCATATGGGCCGGGTTTTTTGCCGTCGATTGGCAATGGCGACTGCCGGGGTGGTTGCTCCGTGTCATTTTGTGCGGTTGTCGGCAGAGGTTAGGGCAGATCTGGAGGTTTGGGAAAAAATGTTGTCCCTGTTTAATGGGCGATCTGTGTGGATGGACGAGACGGTTTCTAATGTCGATATGGAGCTCCTTACGGACGCGTCAGGGGCGTGCGGTTACGTTTTTTTTTTGCAAGGTCAATAGAGTGCGGGGTCGTGGCCGGATGACTGGCGTGGGGCTGGTTTTCTGACTAATCTTGCCTTGTTGGAATTGTTTCCCATCGTGCTGGCGGTGGAATTATGGGGTGATTGTTTTCGGAGCAAGAGGATTCGTTTTTGTTGTGACAACATGGGCATGGTGCAGGCTATTAATGCCCAATCTGCTAGTTCGCCGCCAGGGATTCGTTTGTTGCGGCATTTGGTGTTGAGGGGTTTGGAGTTGAATGCGTGTTTTTGGCAGTTCATGTTCCGGGTGTTGAGAATTCGGTGGCTCTTTCTCTTTTTCAGTGGGATCGTTTTCGTCGACTGATGCCGATGGCGGAGGAGCACGGCCGTCCTTGTCCTCAGTGGCTCTGGAGCGTGGCCTTGGGGTCTCTCTTGTGTTGCTTCAACGATCTGTGAGTACAGGTACGTGGTTGGCTTATGCTTCGGTTTGGTCCCAGTGGGAGTGGTTGATTGAGCAGGTTGGGGGCTGTAGTACTGTTGAGGAGTTTCGGGTGCTTCTGATTTATATGGTGGGATTGGCGTTTAGCGCAGGTTAGTCTTATTCAGTGGTTTCGAAACGGGTGTCGGCGATATCCTTCTGGTTGCGCATGAGGGGCATGGCGGATGACTCTAAATGTTTTATGGTGCACCAGGCGTTGAAGAGTTATCGGAGACATGTGTTCACTAGGGATACGCGCCGCCCGTTTTTTTTTTGAGATATTGGACTTGTTGTGGAGCCAGGTGGGGGTTACTTGTGTGTCAGGGTATGAGGTGTGTCTGTTTCGTGCGTTTTTTTCGCTGGCATTTTTTGGGGCTTTCCGAGTGTCTGAGTTGGTGGCAAGAAATAGAGGCGGAGATGGAGGTTTGAGGCGTGGGGATGTGGTGCGCTGCTCGGAGAGATTGGATTGTTCGTTGCGTAGATCTAAAACGGATCTGGAGGGGCGGGGAGGCGTTTTGTGCTGCGCCCTTTGTGGGTTCTGTGGTTTGCCTCATCAGGTGTCTGGAGGAGTTCTGGGGGGTTCGGCCTGATGTTAAGGGGGCATTGTTCGTGCACTTGGGCCTTGTCCCGGTATCAGTTTGTGGCAGTTTTTAGTGTTTGGGGGCGGCGGGTTTCCAGGCCACGGAGTTTGCATCGCACTCCTTTCGGATTGCCGGGCTTCTGTATCCATTTTTTTTCTGCCAAAATTTAGCGCTCATGCCGGAAACAGTCTGAATCCCTGACGGATCCCATCATAGCCAATAGACCCGAGCAGTGCATGACCCTAACCAACTATGCTGGATACGGTGAACTACAGCAGTCTGCCAGATAGCCTACTTTACCACATGTGGTAAAGCTAAGTCTAGTTAGGTAGAAGTGGTGAAAGCCACTTTGGTCTTTGGGGTCTTCAGGGTCCCCTGCTGTCTTTGATAGTGGGGGATGTAGAATTAGGTTATTCAGGCAAAAGGTTAAAGTCTTTGTCATAAGTATACAATGTTGGAAGGCTAGACTGTGGAGAAATACAATGGCGGAAGGTGGAAAATCTGGACCGCTCACCATAAATATATATATAGGAGATCCTTAACCAGTTAATGTAGCTCTGCAAATTCCAAGGCAACTGGTCCTGCCAAATCTGATAACTTTATTGCTGGGACTGGATCTGATGGGCTTCACACCCAGCAGACAAGCTTCTGACCAAGCTTGCCGAATTATATATAGTTGGCACAAGCTGATTAAGATGGTTCAGTGGCTTGACCTGTATTGTGTTAATCTTTTGATTAGCATAAGACCTTTGATTTCCTAAACTGAGACTTTAGGTTTTAAATTCTAGGAAACTGAACCAACAATTTTGACGCTAGTCTGGGGGAATTATTGCATACCGACCCCTCAGCTCAGTTTGCTGTTAAGGTATTAAGGTGTCCTTTCTAATCTCATTTCTATAGCTCATGTTTGATCCTTTTTTTCTATTTTGTATCATCCATCAGGTCTTTGGCCCACTTGATCAGGCTGAATGATGATATTAAGTGGTTAAGGTAGATAGACCTTTTGTTCTTCTCAATTAACTTCTAGAGTTGATTGAGCACCAAAGTGCTCGGGTGCTTGGGTGCTCTGGCCGAACACATCGGGTGCTCTACTGAACACCCGAGTATAATGGAAGTCAATGGGAGAAACCGAGCATTAAACCAGGCACTCTAAAGAGGGGAGGGTGTCTGGTTCATAGGAAAAGGTCAGAAATTGATGGAAACACCACCGAAATGGTTCGGGAACAGCATGCGGAGGATGTCTGGATGCATCTTGGACTCCCAGGTCTGCCCTATCAACTTTCGATGTTATTGTCAGTGCCAACCATGGTGACCATGGGTAATGGGGAATCAGGGTTCGATTCCGAAGAAGGAGCCTGAGAAACGGCTATGACTACCACATCCGAGCAAGGCAGCATGCGCGCAAATTACCTATTAGGTATAATTAGGTGAGGGCCTGCTGGTGAGCTGACCCCGTAAAAGATTTTAGGTGCGGGCCTGCAGGTGAGCTGACCCTGTAAAAGATTTTAAGTGCGGGCCTGCAGGTGAGCTGACCCTGTAAAAGATTTTAGGTGCGGGCCTGCAGGTGAGCTAACCCTGTAAAAGATTGTAGGTGAAGGCCTGCTGGTGAGCTGACCCTCTAAAAGGCTGTAGGTGAGGCCCTGCAGATGAGCTGACCCTCTAAAACATTATATGCGAGGGCCTGCAGATGAGCTGACCCTGTAAAAGATTGTAGGTGAAGGCCTGCTGGTGAGCTGACTCTGTAAAACTATATGCGAGGGCCTGCTGGTGAGCTGACCCTGTAAAAGATTTGAGGTGCTGGCCCGCTGGTGAACTGACCCTGTAAAAGATTTGAGGTCCGGGCCTGCTGGTGAGCTGACCCTGTAAAAGATTGTAGGTGAGGGCCTGCTGGTGAGCTGACCCTCTAAAAAATTATATGCGAGGGCCTGCAGCTGAGTTCACCCTGTCAAACATTATCTGCGAGGGCCTGCTGGTGAGCTGACCCTGTAAAACATTTACAGTGCGGGCCTGCTGGTGAGCTGACCTTGTAAAAGATTGTAGGTGAAAGCCTGCTGGTGATCTGACCCTCTAAAAGATTGTAGGTTGGAGCCTGCAGGTGAGCTGACCCTCTAAAAAATTATTTGCGAGGGCATTCAGGTGAGCTGACCCTTTAAAAGATTGTAGGTGAAGGCCTGCTGGTGAGCTGACCCTGTAAAACATTATATGTGAAGGGCATATAGGGGAGGGCATTATATGAGACAAATAAGCATGTTGATATGATGGAAGAGGAGAAGGAGGATGAGAAAAGGAAGATTCAACCATATATGTTTGTGGTGGAAGGGGTGCATGGGAATACAGTATATTCAGAACATTATAAACAAAACATTTAAAGTGCCTTTATGTTCAGCCGCTTTCCTCTGGTGGAGTCGAGAAGTCATGGTCAATCTAGGCCTTGTTCATGTTTAAAAGAGTCAACCTGTCAGCATTTTCAGTTAACAGGCGGATACGCTTATCTGTTATAATGCCACCAGCAGCACTAAATACCCGCTCAGACAAAACGCTGGCGGCAGGGTAGGCCAGCACGTCCAAGGCGTAGAGCGCCAGTTCGTGCCACGTGTCCAGCTTGGACACCCAGTAGTTGTAAGGCACTGAGGGATCATTGAGGACACTTACACCGTCTGCTATGTACTCCTTTACAATCTCCAATCTCTACAAAATTTTTCCCTCCTTGTGACACTAGGCCGCGCATCAGGGTGAGGGTGCTGGCGGGGTGTCATGAAACCGTCCCAGGCTTTGGAGAGTGTTGCCCTGCCTCTGTTGGAACTGCTTTGTGTTCCCCTTGTCTCCTATCCTCGGTTGGCCAAGGAACTACGGACTCTGCCACCAGCGTTGTCAGATGGAAATTTTTGGAGCAATTTTTCAACAAGGATCTTCTGGTATTGCACCATTTTGCTCGTCCTCTCCACCAGAGGAATGAGAGATGAGAAGTTCTCTTTGTAGCGGGGGTCGAGAAGGGTGAACAACCAGTAATCCGTGTTGTCTAAAATGCATATAACGCACAGGTCGCGGGAAAGGCAGCCTAACATGAAGTCAGCCATGTGTGCCGGAGTACCAACAGGCAAGACTTTGCTGTCGTCATCAGGAGGATCACTCTCAATCTCCTCCTCCTCTTCTTCTCACCCATGCAGAGCAGGTGGAATTAAACTTTCATGGGTACTACCCTCTGTAGCGGAGGCAACCGTCTCCTGCTCCTCCTCCTCCTCTTCATCGTCCAATTTGTGCTGAGAAGATAAACTGAGGGCTATCACCCTGTGTAATGTCTTCCCACATTTCCACCTCTTCCACATGCAAAGCGTCGTCCTTAGTTGTGAGCAGCGAGCGTTTGAGTAGACACAGAAGTGGGATGGTGACGCTCATAATAGCGTTATCGCCGCTCACCATCTGTGTTGATTCCTCAAAGTTTCTTAAAACCTCACAGAGGTCAGACATCCATGCCCCCATACCCACTCCTCGCTTGTGAATAGAGGAAGCTGACTGGAAAGGCGACGACCATGTTGTAGCTGGTATTCCACTACTGCCCTCTGCTGCTCACAAAGCCTGGCCAACATGTGGAACGTGGAGTTCCAGCGCACTGAAGCTGTCGATGACTTGCGGAAATGTGCACACACGCGGCGCACCTTCACCAGTAGCTCAGGCAAATTGGGGTAGGTTTTGAGAAACCGTTGAACCACTAAGTTTAAGAAGTGGGCTAGGCATGGGATGTGTGTGAGCTTCCCGAGCTCCAAAGCCACCACCAAGTTACCGCCATTATCAGACACAACCATGCCTGGTTCTAGGTTGAGTGGCGAGAGCCACAGCTCAGTCTGTTCCCTTATCCCTGACACAGCTCTGCGGCGTTGTGCTGTTTGTCCCCTAAGCATATCAGCTTCAACACAGCCTGTTGACGCTTCCCCACTGCAGTGCTACACTGCTTCCAGCTACCGACTGATGACTGACTGGTGCTGCATGCGGATAATTCGGAGGTGGAAGTGGAGGAGGGGGTGGAGGAGGTGGAGTAGGGGGTTGGAGCCACTAACGTAGGTGGTGGCGGAAACCCTAATGGAATTAGGGCCCGCAATCCTTGGCGTCGGTAGCACCTGTGCCATCCCTGGGTACGACTCGCTCCCAGCATCCACAACGTTCACCCAGTGTGCCGTCAGGGGAATCTAGCGTCCCTGGCCGAATGTACTTGTCCATGGGTCCGTGGTTAAGTGGACCTTCCCAGTAACTGCGTTGGTCAGGGCACATGTGATGTTACGGGACACATGTTGGTGTAAGGCAGGCACAGCACACCTTGAAAAATAGTGGCGGCTGGGGACTGCGTAACGCGGGACGGCCACCGACATCGGCTGCGGAAGGCCTCAGTGTCGACAAGCCTAAATGGCAACATTTACAGGGCCAGTAATTTGGAAAGCCAAGCATTTAGTGCTATGGCCTGTGGGTGGGTGGCTGGGTATTTGCGCTTGCGCTCAAATGCCTGGGGTAAGGACATTTGGACGCTGCGCTGGGACACGGAAGTGGATGTGGTCGCTGATGGTGCTTGCAAAGGTCCAGGTGCAGGGCGGGAGCTATCCGGGCCTGCGCCTTCGACAGGGGATTGGCCAGCATGTAACACAGGGGAAGAGGAGGCAGTGGTGTGACCCGCAGACACAGATTGTGGATCCAGGCGTTCATCCCACTTATTACAGTGCTTGGTGAGATTGCTAGTGTTCACGCCCCGACTCATTTTGGTACGACACAGGTTTCAAACTACTGCTCTTTTGTCGTCCACACTTTCCTCAAAAAAGCGGCATACTGTGGAACATCTACCCCTTGGCAAGGGAGATTTCTGCAAGGCATGTTTGGTGTGGCCCGCCTTCTCCCTTTTGGCACCTCACTGCCTCTTCCAGCCTGTTGTGGTGCAGCAGATCCCTCCCCCTCTGTACTGCTGTCCTCGCTCGGCTTTCCACCTTCCCAGGTTGGGTCAGTGACTTCATCGTCCCCCACCTCCTCTTCCACTTCCTCACTCTGCTCATCCTCCTGACTTGTTGACCTAACCACTACCTCAGTGATTGACAACTGTGTCTCATCCTCTTCATCAACCTCTTGAGACAGTAATTGCCGTTGAGTTATTGGCAACTGTGTCTCATCATCATCCCCCTCATTAAACAGCAATTGGGTCTTTCCAAATGCAACATCTTTCAAGTGCAACTCTTTAAGTGCACATACTGAATTATATCAGAATGTATTATTATGGATATGGAATTCACTTTGTCATCATTGCCTACTGACCATCACCCAATTCTCTCCTCTCCAGGTATGTCTCCACTGAAGCTAACTGCTGCACCCAGCTTTTCCACAGTCTGATATTGTCTACATCCCTCATCTTCCCTTCTCATCCCTGATATGTCTCCACTGAAGCTAACTGCTGCACCCAGCTTTTCCACAGTCTGATATTTTCCACACCCCTCATCTTTCCTTATCATACCTGTGATGTCTCCACTGAACTTTAATATATCTTTCCCTGCTGGATATATTGAGTATTTGTTTACATTGACTATTTCACCCCTGTATCTGGTCCTCCCTTGATTAGGCCATATGTAGCCTCTCCCCTCTTGGTCACACCTGATTGAACACTGAGTGGTATAAATCTAAGTTCCTAGGTCTTCCAGACCTTGGTCTTTCCAAATGAAACATCTTTCAAGTGCAACTCTTTAAGTGCACATACTGAATTATACCAGAATGTGTCCAGAAGGGGACCACAGGTAATTACAGACAAAGTTACTGTAAACAATGTTTACATTTTTCATCTTACTCTTTCTACTTTTCAAAAACCTCCTGAAATACCCCTACATCCATTCACCCAGCAAGAAACTATTCATATCTTCCTCCATCTTACCTTCTCATCTGACCGCTTGCACAAACCTGTTTGGCAACGTAAAACACCTCCTTCCCAAACACACACAGATACCTCCTGCCTTCTGTTATTCTCATCTATTAACACTTTCTCTGCTTCTCCTTACTGCTGGTGATATCTCTAAATCCAGGCCCCCCTCAGCAAATCCCCACTTTCGCCTCTACCTCCTACTACAAATTTCCTTCTACAAATTTCTGCAACCCCTTAAACCTTATAACCATCCCTCTGACCCCTGCTCCTTTGGTTTCTCTTGCAGGAGCATTATGGAATGCACACTCTGTCTGTAACAAACTGTCCTACATTCATTATCTTTTCATCTCTCAAAAACTTTCCTTTCTGGGTCTCACAGAAACATGGCTGACACCCTCTGACACCTCCTCTCCTGCTGCACTCTCATATAGTGGACACCGGCCACTCAGCCGCCTCTAAACTCCTATCACTCTCTTCCTCCTTCGGCCTCTCACAGTGGTGACCACAGAGATGGTCACACTCTGGATCTTATCTTTACCCGCCTCTGCTCCCTATCTAACCTTTCTAATTCGCCTCTCCCCCTATCTGACCACAACCGACTCACCTTCTCTTCATTGGTCTCTTCTGCTGCTCTCCTGGTCCACATACTAGCACACCCCCACAGGAACCTTAAACATCTTGACTTTTGCTTGCTTTCTGACTCTCTTCTCCCACTCTCTACCATCTCTTCCCTCCAAGACCCAGATGCTGCCACTACCCTATATAACACCACAATAAGTACAACTCTGGACACCGTTGCCCCCCTCACACACAACAAAACCCGAAAAATTAACAGACAACCCTGGCACACCAACCTGACCAAAAAACTCAGACAAGCATCCAGGGCTGCTGAGCGGTGAAGGAAGAAAATCCCATTCTAAAGATCAATTCACTGCATACAAGCAATCCCTCCTCATATTCAAATCCTCATTTGCTGATGCAAAACATGCCTACTTCTCATCTCTCATATCTTCCCTGTCCCACAGCTCTAAACAACTTTTTAACACTTTTAACTCCCTTCTCCATCCCCCAGCGCCCCCATTCTCTCCTCTTATCTCAGCCGAGGACTTTGCCACATACTTCAAACAAAAGATAGTCAACATCAGAGAAAGCTTCAGTACACAGTCCCCACAGACCCTCTACACAACTGCTCGGTCCTCTTCTCCCAAAACCCCCTTCTCCACCATTACAGAAGAAAAACTTTCCACTCTACTCTCCAGATCACATCTCACCACCTTTGCACTTGACCCAATCCCATCCCACCTCATCCCTAACCTCACCACAGTTTTTATCCCAGCCCTAACTCATCTCTTCAACCTATCACTAACCTCTGGTGTCTTCCCCTCTGGTTTTAAACATGCTACCATTACACCCATCCTCAAAAAGCCTTCACTTGACCCATCTGCTTTGTCCAGTTATCGCCCCATATCACTTCTTCAGTATGCCTCACAGCTACTTGAACAACATGTCCATTCTGAACTGTTCTCTCACCTCTCCTCCTGCTGCCTCTTTGACCGGCTACAATCTGACTTCTGACCCCACGACTCGACTTAGACTGCCCTTACCAAAGTCACCAATGACCTACTAACAGCCAAAACCAAAAAACATTACTCTGTCCTCCTTCTCTTTGACCTGTCCTCTGCCTTTGACACTGTTGACCACTTCCTTCTGTTGCAAACTCTCTCATCTCGTGGCATCACTGACCTGGCCCTCTCCTGGATCACATCATACGGTACCTCACATAACGGACGTTTAGCGTCTCCCACTCTCACACCACCTCCTCGTCTCATTCCCTCTCTGTTGGTGACCTGCAAGGCTCTGTCCTAGGACCCCTGCTCTTCTCTATTTACACTTTCGGCCTGGGACATCTCATAGAGTCCCATGGCTTCCAGTATCACTCTTATGCTGACGACACACAAATCTACCTCTCTGGTCCAGACATCACCACCTTATCCAGAATCCCACAATGCCTATCTTCTATATCATCCTTTTTCTCCTCTCGCTTTCTAAAACTTAACATGGATAAAACATAATTCATCATCTTTCCCCCATCTTGCTCAACCCCCCCCCCCCCCCCCTTCAACAGACCTATCTATCATGATCAATGGCTGCACACTCTTCCCAGTCAACCAAGTACGCTGCCTTGGAGTGACCTTGGTTTCTGCCCTCTCCTTCTGACCACACATCCAAGCCCTTTCCACCACCTGCTGCCTCCAACTCAAAAACATTTCCCGCATCCGCACTTCCCTTAACTTTAAATCTTCGAAAATGCTTGTACTTGCCTTCATCATCTCCCGCCTAGACTACTGCAACATTCTCCTCTGTGGCCTTCCATCTAGCACTCTCGCACCCCTCCAATCTATCCTCAACTCTGCTGCCTGACTAATCCACCTCTCACCCTGTTACTCCTCTGCCTCTCCCCTCTGCCAATCCCTTCACTAACTCCCCATTGCCCAGCGAATTCAGTTCAAAATACTAACAAATACATACAAGGCTGTCCATAACCTGTCCCCTCCCTACATCTCTGAGCTACTTTCCCGATACATCCCCACACGCAATCTCCGATCCTCACAAGACCTTCTTCTCTCCTCTCCTCTTATCACCTCCTCCCACAATCTCCTCCAAGATTTCTCCCGTGCATCCCACACACTCTGGAACTCACTATTCCAACATATCAGACTCTCACCTACAGTGGAATCCTTCAAAAGAAACCGGAAAACCCACCTCTTCAGACAAGCTTACAACCAGCGACCCTGCTGTCTCTATACTGCCACGACCAACTTCACCCGCACCTACTGTGTCCTTCTCCCATACCATGTAGATTGTAAGCCCTCACAGGCAGGGCCCTCTCTCCTTCTGTACCAGTCTGTAACTCGTCTTGTTTATGCTTAGTGCAATTGTCTGTATTATATATGTGCACCGCTTATCATATGTACAGCGCTATGGAATGAATGGCACTTTAATAATAAATAATAATAATAATAATTGCTGTTCCCCACTGTCATGTTCTTGTGATTGTGGAGTTTGGGAATCAGGGCACAAGATCTGGCCCTCTTCAAGCAGGCTTGTCGAGAGGGCCAAATCAAGGAATGGCGCTGAAAAGAGCTCTTTGGAATATCCGAGTGTTTGCCCAGACTCTCCATGGTGGGAGGAAGGAGAATCAGGGTGAGGATTCTGTTGACCAGACTCTTGGCTACTGAGACTGGATTTGGTGGAAGACAGAGTGGTGCTTAACCGACTGGAAGCATTATCTGCTGCAATCCAATTCTTAAATCACTCCTCTTCACTGTCTGTCCCTTCCTCAGCAAAGCTCTCCCTGACTTAGAATGAGCCGAACACACGTCATGCTATATAGCACCCGATGACCTGTTCCGGCCAGCCAATCACTGTAATGTACGGCATTACAGTGATGGCAGTACTTGCCTGCACGTTTATTGGCTGCGTAGCATCCAAGAAACATGCGGGGTGGAGACTCGAGCATTGCGCTCAAGCACATGCGGTATTCGGTCGAATACTGCCGTGTGCCGAGCATCGAAATGGTCGAGCAGAACTGGTGTTCGGCCGAGCATGCTCGATCATCACTATTAACTTCCCTTACCAACCTATATCAAGTTCTTGATACGTTTTCTAGGCTCTGAGACATACCAGAAGCCTTCAGCATTGATAATCCTCGTGGTAAGGCTAAATTGTTAAGCTAACACATGAAGTGAATGCCACTGAACTTTATTGCCACCTAAAACCTCCAGGTGGCTGTGGCACTGTTTCTGGACAAAAGTAAATCCTGCACTGTTTATGGATCACCTACACAATATTGTCTCTGACGAGGAAGACATGCTTTTAAAGATTTGGCAACTTTGAACTCCAAGACAACATTACATATTACTCCCCTTTGCTGCTGTTTTCCCTCTTCCATTTCTTGACTTCTGGTTTTACTGTAGGTGTTATGGTTGTTGTGCTTCCTTTGTTCTCCTTTTTGGTTTTTCTGATACTTGCATTCAATTGTTCTTTGAATCCTTCTAAAAATGTTCTGAAAAAATACTATAAAATTATTGTAAGCCACAGCTAAATAAAATGGCTGTATAAAATATACAATAAATGACAAAAACAAACATTGACATACAGGGTATATCTCAAAAACATCTGGAAAATGTCAATATTATAAAACATTGTTAATTGTAATATTATTAGAGACAAATGGTAATCTAAGGACCAAGATCATCATGGAACTACCGTATTTTTCGCCCTGGGGGAAAAATAGCAGTGCGTCTTATGGGGCGAATGCTGCTGATTTTGCCGAATTTTCAATGATACACCCACCGCGATGCCGCGCGGCGGGTGTATCAGCTGAGAGGGAGGAGGGGCTGGGGGCCGGCATCTGCTTTTATGATGACAGAGGGGCCCGTGCAGTGATTGTATTCTACTACACGGGCCCCGCTCACTGTATAATCGTATCTGTAATAGTTAATTATGTATATACCGGTAATCGCATAAATCAGCAAAGTAATATAATCGCATAGCGAATTAAACACAGCTGTCTCTATAGTCAACTTTCCTATTTGATTGCTAGAATTAGCGAAGTTGACGAATAGGTACCTAAAACGAAGATGGAGAATACTTTGTTATCTTTGTTTTGAGGAATATGACGAATACATTCTAGATATCAAACCAATAGGAAAGTAGCCTTAAGCTACAATCGCAATACGCGATTATTTAAATCGCATATTAATCGCGATAACTAGAAAGATGACGAATATTCGATTTCGACGAATATGAAACAAATATTCTAGCGAATATTCGCGAATTTTCTGAGTGACAATCAATTTCACATGCTGTTGTGCAAATGGGATAGACAACAGGTGGAAATTATAGGCAATTAGCAAGACACCCCCAATAAAGGAGTGGTTCTGCAGGTGGTGACCTGACGACTTCTCAGTTCCTATGCTTCCTGGCTGATGTTTTGGTCACTTTTGAATGCTGGCGGTGCTTTCACTCTAGTGGTAGCATGAGACGGAGTCTACAACCCACACAAGTGGCTCAGGTAGTGCAGCTTATCCAGGATGGCACATTAATGCGATCTGTGGCAAGAAGGTTTGCTGTGTCTGTCAGTGTAGTGTCCAGAGCATGGAGGCGCTACCAGGAGACAGGCCAGTACATCAGGAGACATGGAGGAGGCCGTAGGAGGGCAACAACCCAGCAGCAGGACAGCTACCTCCGCCTTTGTGCAAGGAGGAACAGGAGGAGCACTGCCAGAGCCCTGCAAAATGACCTCCAGCAGGCCACAAATGTGCATGTGTCTGCTCAAACGGTCAGAAACAGACTCCATGAGGGTGATATGAGGGCCCGACGTCCACAGGTGGGGGTTGTGCTTACAGCCCAACACCATGCAGGACGTTTGGCATTTGCCAGAGAACACCAAGATTGGCAAATTCACCACTGGCGCCCTGTGCTCTTCACAGATGAAAGCAGGTTCACACTGAGCACATGTGACAGACGTGACAGAGTCTGGAGACGCCGTGGAGAACGTTCTGCTGCCTGCAACATCCTCCAGCATGACCGGTTTGGCATTGGGTCAATAATGGTGTGGGGTGGCATTTCTTTGGAGGGCCGCACAGCCCTCCATGTGCTCGCCAGAGGTAGCCTGACTGCCATTAGGTACCGAGATGAGATCCTCAGACCCCTTGTGAGACCATATGCTGGTGCGGTTGGCCCTGGGTTCCTCCTAATGCAAGACAATGCTAGACCTCATGTGGCTGGAGTGTGTCAGCAGTTCCTGCAAGACGAAGGCATTGATGCTATGGACTGGCCCGCCCGTTCCCCAGACCTGAATCCAATTGAGCACATCTGGGACATCATGTCTCGCTCTATCCACCAACGTCACGTTGCACCACAGACTGTCCAGGAGTTGGCAGATGCTTTAGTCCAGGTCTGGGAGGAGATCCCTCAGGAGACCGTCCGCCACCTCATCAGGAGCATGCACAGGCGTTGTAGGGAGGTCATACAGGCACGTGGAGGCCACACACACTACTGAGCCTCATTTTGACTTGTTTTAAGGACATTACATCAAAGTTGGATCAGCCTGTAGTGTGTTTTTCCACTTTAATTTTGAGTGTGACTCCAAATCCAGACCTCCATGGGTTGAAAAATTTTTCAGAAGAATATTTAATTAACTCAGATCTAGAATGTGTTATTTTTGTGTTCCCTTTATTTTTTTGAGCAGTGTATATAGTAGGACCACTTGATTGCATAAAATCAGTTTCACATCGAATAAAAACATATGGTATGTACTCACTTCGCTGGGGGGTGTCTGCAGGATAATCTCAATACTCCTGCAGGGCTTTTAACCCCCCTGGCCAGAATCGCATGTAGATGTATGGAGATTGATGGCAGCACACTCTCAGGGCTTCTGATCAATCTGCTTTATTAGGAATTTATGGCTCAACGCGTTTCGGGGGTTGAATAATCCCCCTCCCTTGCAGTATACATAGAGTGAACATTAAAAAAACATATGAACAACTCACATATTTACAGTAAAAGCCGTTTCCCAACACCACGTGTAGGCTCCGGTACTGAAAATGACGTCATCGGAAGTGCCGTCTACTAACATATCTTTCCTATAGTTTTCTGCGTCCCAGCCTGGAGCGCTCTGAGGCCAGGCCGGACATGACGTCACCTGGAAGTGGCGTCTGGTAATTGCAGAGTGAGCGCATCCTCACTCAGGTTCTTATGCGTCCCACCTTGGAACACCTTGGTATAATAGTCTATGTTTTTTGTTTGTGACTCCAATTGCAGCGTGCGCAGGGTGCAGTCTCAGGGCCCTTTAACCACCTCCCGACCGCCTAACGCAGGGATGCGTCCTGCGGACGGCCGGGTTATTCCTCCTGGATGCATCAGCGCGTCATCTCGTGAGACGCGAGATTTCCTGTGAACGCGCGCACACAGGAGCGCGCGTTCACAGGATCGGAAGGTAAAAAATACAATCTCACATGAACTCACCATACCCCTCACGGAATCCAAATACGTAAAAATTTTTAGACATTTATATTCCAGACTTCTTCTCACGCTTTAAGGCCCCTAAAATGCCAGGGCAGTATAAATACCCCACATGTGACCCCATTTTGGAAAGAAGACACCCCAAGGTATTTCGTGAGGGGCATGGTGAGTTCATGTAAAATTTTATTTTTTGTCACAAGTTAGTGGAATATGAGACTTTGTAAGAAAAAATAAAATTATAATAATAATAATCATTTTCCGCTAACTTGTGACAAAAAATAAAAAGTTCTATGAACTCACTATGCCCATCAGCGAATACCTTAGGGTGTCTACTTTCCGAAATGGTGTATTTGTGGGGTGTCTGGGCATTGTAGAACCTCAGGAAACATGACAGGTGCTCAGAAAGTCAGAGCTGCTTCAAAATGCGGAAATTCACATTTATGTACCATAGTTTGTAAACGCTATAACTTTTACCCAAACCAATAAATATACACTTATTGCATTTTTTTTTCATCAAAGACATGTAGAACAATAAATTTTGAGAAAAATTTATATAGAAATGTAGTTTTATTTGAAAAATTTTACAACAGAAAGTGAAAAATGTCATTTTTATGCAAAAATTTCGGTCAATTTTGATTAATATCAAAAAAAGTAAAAATGTCAGCAGCAATGAAATACCACCAAATGAAAGCTCTATTAGTGAGAAGAAAATTCATTTGGGTGGTAAGTTGTATGACCGAGCAATAAACGGTGAAAGTAGTGTAGTGCAGAATTGTAAAAAGTGGTCTGGTCATTAAGGGTGTTTAAGCTAGGGGGGCTGAGGTGATTAAGGTGTTGCAACTCACGTACCAGGTGGTTAGGAATGCCAGAGTGGTGTAATGTCTCTGTATGGTAGTGGTAATGGTGTCAACAGTGTCTCCTACCTTGGTACAGCTGGACTCCTGGATCCTGGCTCACTTGCAATAAATGAGTGTGTTGCTAGTAGGAGTAATTGAGGGTTTTGGTAGCAATAATTGCGCTATTTTCTCCGGCCAAAAAACGTTCCGTTCCGGAACTGAAGACATCCTGATGCATCCTGAACGGATTTCTCTCCATTCAGAATGCATTAGGATAATCCTGATCAGGATTCTTCCGGCATAGAGTCCCGACGACGGAACTCTATGCCGGAAGCTAAACGTCGTTTCGGCGCATTGCCGGACCCGACATTTAGCTTTTTCTGAATGGTTACCATGGCTGCCGGGACGCTAAAGTCCTGGCAGCCATAGTAAAGTGTAGCGGGGAGCGGGGGAGCAGTGTACTTACCTTCCGTGCGGCTCCCCGGGCGCTCCAGAGTGACGTCAGGGCGCCCCAAGCGTATGGATCATGTGATCGCATGGATCACGTCATCCATGCGCATGGGGCGCTCTGACGTCATTCTGGAGCGGGAAAAGATTCAGTAAAACTTGTATTTAATTTGTTTAAATTCTGGGACTTCTGGGGGCGAGGCATTGCTCATGGACGCATTTTAACGACACTTTCATCTCGCCCACCAAGAATCTGCCTCCATCAGGGCGCACATACAAAAAAGTGCCTGCATTAAAGAGGGGCATACCCCCCGAGGCACCTACAGCCCAGAGAGCGCTATCTCACATCACCCCGGGGTCCGTGGCGGTAAGCCACATGGCATATACAGTGGGGGAAATAATTATTTGACCCCTCACTGATTTTGTAAGTTTGTCCAATGACAAAGAAATGAAAAGTCTCAGAACAGTATCATTTCAATGGTAGGTTTATTGTAACAGTGGCAGATAGCACATCAAAAGGAAAATCGAAAAAATAACTTTAAATAAAAGATAGCAACTGATTTGCATTTCATTGAGTGAAATAAGTATTTGAACCCCTACCAACCATTAAGAGTTCTGGCTCCCACAGAGTGGTTAGACACTTCTACTCAATTAGTCACCCTCATTAAGGACACCTGTCTTAACTAGTCACCTGTATAAAAGACACCTGTCCACAGAATCAATCAATCAAGCAGACTCCAAACTCTCCAACATGGGAAAGACCAAAGAGCTGTCCAAGGATGTCAGAGACAAAATTGTAGACCTGCACAAGGCTGGAATGGGCTACAAAACCATTAGCAAGAAGCTGGGAGAGAAGGTGACAACTGTTGGTGCGATTGTTCGAAAATGGAAGGAGCACAAAATGACCATCAATCGACCTCGCTCTGGGGCTCCACGCAAGATCTCACCTCGTGGGGTGTCAATGGTTCTGAGAAAGGTGAAAAAGCATCCTAGAACTACACGGGAGGAGTTAGTTAATGACCTCAAATTAGCAGGGACCACAGTCACCAAGAAAACCATTGGAAACACATTACACCGCAATGGATTAAAATCCTGCAGGGCTCGCAAGGTCCCCCTGCTCAGGAAGGCACATGTGCAGGCCCGTCTGAAGTTTGCCAATGAACACCTGAATGATTCAGAGAGTGACTGGGAGAAGCTGCTGTGGTCTGATGAGACCAAAATAGAGCTCTTTGGCATTAACTCAACTCGCTGTGTTTGGAGGAAGAAAAATGCTGCCTATGACCCCCAAAACACCGTCCCCACCGTCAAGCATGGGGGTGGAAACATTTTGCTTTGGGGGTGTTTTTCTGCTAAGGGCACAGGACAACTTATTCGCATAAACGGGAAAATGGACGGAGCCATGTATCGTGAAATCCTGAGCGACAACCTCCTTCCCTCTGCCAGGAAACTGAAAATGGGTCGTGGATGGGTGTTCCAGCACGACAATGACCCAAAACATACAGCAAAGGCAACAAAGGAGTGGCTCAAGAAGAAGCACATTAAGGTCATGGAGTGGCCTAGTCAGTCTCCGGACCTTAATCCAATCGAAAACCTATGGAGGGAGCTCAAGCTCAGAGTTGCACAGAGACAGCCTCGAAACCTTAGGGATTTAGAGATGATCTGCAAAGAGGAGTGGACCAACATTCCTCCTAAAATGTGCGCAAACTTGGTCATCAATTACAAGAAACGTTTGACCTCTGTGCTTGCAAACAAGGGTTTTTCCACCAAGTATTAAGTCTTTTTTTGTTAGAGGGTTCAAATACTTATTTCACTCAATGAAATGCAAATCAGTTGCTATCTTTTATTTAAAGTTATTTTTTCGATTTTCCTTTTGATGTGCTATCTGCCACTGTTACAATAAACCTACCATTGAAATGATACTGTTCTGAGACTTTTCATTTCTTTGTCATTGGACAAACTTACAAAATCAGTGAGGGGTCAAATAATTATTTCCCCCACTGTATGTAGGCCGCTGGAACATACGGCTGAGGCCTACTTCTTCTTCCTGATGCCCACCCCCTTTCCACAGCTTGGCATCCAGCCAGCAGCAGCGAACAGACCTGCCCAAGGATACCCAGCGGGGGGATCCACACAGGGAGGATGACGCACAGCTGCAGCCGCCATAAAACAACAGGGCTGCATCCTCACCACCGAGGCCTGCACCCCCCTCATTCCCTGTAACACAAGTTGTCTGGCCAAGACAAGTCTGCCAGCTGCACCAATGATCCCACGCCGACCCCCTATGCTGTGGGGAGTGAAGCAAGACTGGGGGAACCCGTGAGTACCTTTGATCGGTTGGCTCACTTTTCTTCACACAGTCACACAGGCCAGAGTGAATCCACACCATGAAAACGCTTGGCGTCAAAAAATCTCAGACCTGGAGAATAAATACGCAGCCCAAGAGATAACTATATCTAATTTGGAACGCACCATAACACAATGCAGAGAAACAGAATCTACTCTAACTGCTAGACTAGAAGACCTTGAAAATCGAGATCGCCGCAACAACCATAGATTCATAGGCGTCCCAGAGAGCATCGTAGGAGAGGACTTACTTACGTACCTCACCGAAGACCTACCCACAGCATTGGGCTTGGAGCTGTCCTCTGATAAACTTCACATTGAACGGGCACACAGAATTGGACCACCAAAGCCAGCTGGTGTGGACAACCCAAGACCCCACCCGGTCATCGCAAAATGTCTGAACTGGGCAATCAAAGAGCAGATCTTACAAGCCTATCGACGCCATCGCACCCTAAAAATACGAGGCCACTCTATTTTACTTTTCCAAGACTTTTCTGCATCAGTCTCCCAGAAGCGGAGAGCATTCACCCCAATATGTCAAAGTCTCTACGACAGGGTGATCCGATTCCAGCTGATCTATCCGTCAAAGTTACAGATGCTGGATAACGGCAGACAACTCATCTTTGAGGATCCACGTGACGCCCGCCGCCACTTCCAACTGGACCATGAGAACTGAAGCCTGTTCCATCATACTGTGAGGGTCCCTTACACCTCTCCATGCTCATGATCTTACCAACATGGGAGGCCCACGGGTCTCACTGCCCCCGCAATAATAGACTGCGGGGTCTCAATTTTACTGAAGCTCACCTTTGTTAGCACTAATGTGCAATTGTTTCTATGGTTTTTGACATGTTTTGTTTTCTTTATTGCCCACTTATCACCTCTTGTTCTTTTTTTCCAAGCGTTTGGCGTCGGCGCGCGTACCCCTGAGCACTCCATCTCGGTCTTCCAACTCTGTTTTCTGTTGCTGCTGGGACGACGGGGAATGGTCAGTTATAACACACTCTTTGGACCTTTACATCATTAATCTGAGGTCAGATGACATCATACACACCCCATGACACGGGGGATTACAATACCCCCACCACACTTAAACTCATATCCTGGAACGTGGCGGGTCTTAACAACCCAATTAAACATAAAAAGGTCCTCACCCACTTAAAACTAACAAAACCTGATATAATATTCTTACAGGAAACACACTAGAGGCGAGGGTCTAATAGCGGACTACGCGCAGCATGGCTTGACGGATGCCACTCGTCAGACTACACGTCTAAAGCCAGAGGTGTAGCCATATTATTTCGTAGAGGTTTAGGGGTATTAGTAGAGGAGGAGTTGGAGGATAGATATTTACTGCTGCGAATACTAATAGCGGAGAAGTCGCATACACTTTTAAACACATACGCCTCTAATCAAACGAACACAGATTTCTTCACTAGGCTCCAGGCCCTTCTCTTACCCAGGTCAGATCTCAACCTAATCATTGGGGGCAATTTTAAGATCACTATATATCCACTTTTAGATAATTCCGCTTTACAAACATCACCTAGAACGTCCTCTAGAGATCTCGCTAATCTAATGGAAGCGATCTCATTATGTGACCCATGGAGAATCCAACACACCACCCCCCGAGAATATACTTTCTATTCGGCAGCACATGCTAGCTTCTCAAGACTCGACTATCTATTAACATCAGTATTCCTTTTTCACTCTGTTAATGACACAGTCCCACAGCTGCCATCAACATACAGTCCCATGTAAATATCAGCACTGCCTCCCCCATCCCCCTCTGACATACAGTCCCATCTAAATAACATCACTCCCTTCCACAGCCGCCTCCAATATACAGTCCTATGTAAATAACATCACTGCCTCCCACAGCCCCTCCGACATACAGTCCCATGTAAATAACATCACTCCCTCCTACAGCCACCATCAACATACAGTCCCATGTAAATAACATCAACCCCTCCCCAGCCACCTCCAACATACAGTTCCTGTCATGGTCTTACCTGCTTGCTGCTCTCCTTCGTTTGACATGTGCTGGCGGCCATCTTGGGTCCTGGGTTTCTTGTAGCCTTCCACCCTGCGGCTCCTCCTTCCCCTGGGAGGAGCTGGATGCCTAGCTCATATATATAGGAGGTCTGTGGCTTCAGTTCCTTGCTTGGTCCTCTTGTGTTCACATGCTTCTAAGACTGCTGCTGCTTCTGGTTCCTGATCCTGGCTTCGTCTGACTACCCTGCTGGTTCCTGATCCTGGCTTCGTCTGACTACCCTGCTGGTTCCTGATCCTGGCTTCGTCTGACTACCCTGCTGGTTCCTGATCCTGGCTTCGTCTGACTACCCTTCTGGTTCCTGACCTCTGGCTTCGCAAAGACTCTGCTCGGTTTCACCATCCGTTTGGACTTTTGCTTTACAGCTTTATTTTCAATAAAGCCTTCTTATTTTCATTTATCTCTTGTTGTACGTCTGGTTCATGGTTCCGTGACATTAGGACCAAGCCATGAATTCTGACGGTACAGGGCCATCCTCGCTACCCACGCTGGTTGCCAGACTTGATCAGCAGGATCACCTGTTGGGTCGGTTCGCTGTGGCGTTGCAAACCCTGCTTGAACGCACGGCTCATTTCGCTCCCGTTGCCGATGGGTCGGTTGTCGCTCCTGGGCTCGCTCCTACTGCCGCTCCGGTTGTTGCGCCAGAGTCTACCCCGACACCTGTTGTTGCGCCTGCGGTGTTTCGGGGTATGACCGGTTCTGCCCCTCTTCCACAGCGCTTTGGGGGAGAGCCAACTCAGTGCCGAGGTTTCCTTAACCAGGTGGGCATTTATTTCGAGTTGCTGCCACATGCCTTTCCTACTGAGAGATCAAAGGTGGGCTTCTTGATCTCGCTGCTCTCGGACAAGGCCTTGGCCTGGGCCAGCCCTTTATGGGAGAACAACAATCCGGTGGTTGCCGAGTTTTCCGGTTTTGTTGCTTCTCTTCGGAAGGTATTCGATGTGCCGGCTCGTGCTGCCTCTGCTGCGAAGCTCCTTATGTCCATCAGACAGGGTTCACGATCCGTAGCTGAATACGCCATTGAGTTTCGTACCCTGGCAGCAGAGGTGGGCTGGAATAATGAGGCTCTGGTCGCTGCTTTCTCTCATGGTCTCTCGGATGCCTTGAAGGATGAGGTTGCAGCTAAGGACCTACCAGTTGAGCTCGAGTCTCTTATTTCTTTCCTGATTTTGATTGACACCAGACTCAGGGAGAGACCTTCCTTTAAGGAGAACCTGCGGAGGTCTTCTAACAGATTGGTGCCTACGTTTGCTGTCCCACCCGTGCCTCCCTCTCCTCCCACGCCTCCTGGGGATGACTTGTCTGGGGGTGAACCCATGCAGCTGGGGTTTGCTCGCCTGTCAGAGGGGGAGAGGGCACTCCGGAGACGCGAGGGCCGATGCATGTACTGTGGTCTCGGTGGGCATTTTCGGTTGGCATGTCCGAACCGTCCGGGAAACGCTCGTACCCTGAGATCCTGTCGGGGGCAGATCTTGGGTGGAGTCTCCTCGTCCCCGGTTTCCCGTGTTGACAAACCACTGATCACTGTTGTCCTCTCCTGGGTCGGGGGCTCGGTGACGACCCAGGCGTTGGTGGACTCTGGTGCTGGTGGTTTGTTCATTGATAGTGTGTTCGCTGCCGCCAATTCCATTCCTCTGCAGGCTCGAGGTTCCCCACTGGCTCTTGAGGCGATAGACGGCAGACCCCTTCTGCCGCCACACGTGACTCATGAGACCCTTCCAGTGGGGATAGCCATTGGTGCCGTTCACAGAGAGTCGGTCTGCCTCCAGGTTATTTCGTCTCCACACTACTCGGTGGTCTTGGGGTACCCCTGGCTCCAGAAGCATAATCCGACTTTCGATTGGAGATCGGTCGAGATCCTCTCGTGGTCACCGCAGTGTGGGGCTAGTTGCATCCATGGGTCTGTCAAGTTGCTGTGTACTTCCTCGGACTCTCTGTTGCCTCCTGAATACGAGGAGTACCGGGATGTATTCGATAAGGTGCGCGCGGTTGCCCTACCTCCGCACCGCCCATACGATTGTGCCATAGAGTTACAATCTGGTGCCGTTCCTCCTCGTGGCAAAGTCTATCCACTGTCGGTAGCGGAGAATGAGGCCATGGAGGAGTACGTGAGGGAGGCGCTTTCACGCGGACACATTCGCAAATCTTCGTCCCCGGCAGGGGCTGGATTTTTCTTTGTGAAAAAGAAGGGCGGTGAGTTGAGGCCTTGCATCGATTACAGGGGTCTCAATCGCATCACGATCAAGAACGCTTACCCGATACCCTTGATTTCCGAGCTGTTCGATCGCCTTAAAGGGGCCACGGTCTTTACCAAACTCGACCTGAGGGCGGCATATAACCTGGTAAGGATCAAGGCGGGCGATGAGTGGAAGACCGCGTTTAACACCAGGACCGGTCATTACGAATCCTTGGTTATGCCCTTTGGGTTGTGCAATGCGCCCGCAGTCTTTCAGGAATTCATCAACGATGTTTTCCGTGACCTGTTGCAGCAGTGTGTGGTAGTCTATTTGGATGACATCTTGGTATATTCTGAATCCATGGAGGCCCACATTCTGGATGTCAGACGAGTGTTGCAACGGTTACGAGAGAACAAGCTGTTCGGTAAGCTTGAGAAATGCGAATTTCACCGATCCCAGGTAACCTTCTTAGGTTACATCATTTCCGCTGAGGGGTTCTCCATGGATCCTGAGAAGGTTTCGGCTGTCTTACAGTGGCCCCAGCCCAGTGGTCTTCGTTCCCTGCAGCGCTTTTTGGGCTTCGCCAATTATTATCGGAAGTTCATCAGGGACTTTTCCATGCTGGCCAAGCCTCTCACGGATCTGACCAGGAAGGGCAGTAATTCCCAGGTCTGGCCGCTCGAGGCCATCCGAGCTTTTGAGGCCCTAAAGTCCGCCTTTGTGTCGGCTCCGATTCTGTCGCATCCCAACCCTGGGTTGCCCTTTGTCCTCGAGGTGGACGCGTCTGAGACGGGAGTAGGCGCCCTTCTGTCTCAGCGTAGAACACCAGAGGGTCCTCTGCTTCCTTGTGGGTTTTACTCCCGGAAACTGTCTTCCGCGGAGTGCAACTATCAGATTGGTGACAGGGAGTTATTGGCCATCGTGCAGGCCCTTAAAGAATGGAGGCACTTGCTCGAGGGTTCGGTGGTTCCGGTTCTCATCCTGACGGACCACAAGAATCTGACCTACCTTTCTGAGGCCAAGAGATTGACACCACGTCAGGCCAGATGGGCTCTGTTCTTGTCACGTTTTAATTACGTGGTCTCCTACCTACCCGGTTCCAAGAACATCAGGGCGGATGCCTTATCACGGCAGTACTCCGAGCTGTCCAGGGAGGAGTCGATTCCGACTTCGGTCATACCTCCGAATCAGATCCTGGCCGCCATTCGCACCAGCCTGACCTCTCCCCTGGGTGAGCAGATTTTGGCGGCTCAATCTGGTGCTCCCTCTGGGAGACCCAACGGCAGATGTTTTGTGCCTGAGGAGTTGCGCACTCGGTTGTTGCGAACCTACCATAACTCCAAGACCGCGGGGCATCCTGGAAAGAATCAGCTGTCCTGGGCTGTTTCACGTCTGTTCTGGTGGCCTTCCCTACGTTCCGACATCGCCGCATATGTAGCGGCATGCTCCGTTTGTGCCCAGAGTAAGTCCCCTCGGCACCTTCCGTTGGGCCTTCTGCAACCCATAGCCACCGGGGAGCGCCCATGGTCACACCTGGGGATGGATTTCATTGTGGACCTCCCTGCATCCCGAGGCCATACGGTCATTCTCATGATTGTGGATCGGTTTTCCAAAATGTGCCACTGTGTTCCTCTCAAGAAGTTACCCTCTGCACAAGAGTTGGCCACGATTTTTGCCAGGGAGGTCTTCCGGTTGCACGGTTTGCCTAAGGAGATTGTGTCGGATCGGGGGAGTCAGTTTGTGTCCAGGTTCTGGCGCGCCTTTTGCTCCCAGTTGGGGATTCATCTCTCCTTCTCCTCGGCCTACCACCCTCAGTCCAATGGGGCCGCAGAACGATCCAATCAGGCCTTGGAGCAATTCCTTCGTTGCTATGTCTCCGATCACCAAGACAATTGGGTTGACCTCCTGCCTTGGGCTGAGTTTGCCAGGAACACGGCGGTGAACTCTTCCTCTGGGACGTCTCCCTTCATGGCCAATTATGGGTTCCAACCTGCCGTGTTACCGGAGGTATTCTCTCGCCAGGATATTCCGGCTGTGGAGGATCACCTTTCCGTCCTACGTGCTTCTTGGGTACAGATCCAGAAGTCCCTTGAGGTCTCTGCGCAGCGCCAGAGATTCCAGGCTGATCGCAGACGAGCGCCTGCTCCTTCCTACCAGGTCGGAGACCGTGTATGGTTGTCCACCCGCAACCTCAACCTTCGAGTGCCCACTCCCAAGCTGGCGCCTCGCTTTGTTGGTCCCTTCCGAGTGCTTCGCAGGGTAAACCCGGTAGCCTATGCCCTTGCGCTTCCTCCTGGCATGCGGATCTCCAACGTGTTTCATGTCTCCCTGTTGAAGCCACTGGTGTGTAATCGTTTCACTTCCTCGGTTCCTCGGCCTCGTCCGGTCCAAGTGGGCAATCGTGAGGAATATGAGGTGAGCAATATCCTGGACTCACGCCTGGTCCGCGGTCGGTTGCAGTTTTTGGTCCATTGGCGTGGTTATGGTCCAGAGGAGCGTTCCTGGGTTCCCTCCGCAGATGTCCATGCTCCTGCCTTGCTCCGAGCCTTCCACGCACGCTTCCCTCAGAAACCATTTTGTGCTCCGCGGAGGAGGGGCCCTTGAGGGGGAGGTACTGTCATGGTCTTACCTGCTTGCTGCTCTCCTTCGTTTGACATGTGCTGGCGGCCATCTTGGGTCCTGGGTTTCTTGTAGCCTTCCACCCTGCGGCTCCTCCTTCCCCTGGGAGGAGCTGGATGCCTAGCTCATATATATAGGAGGTCTGTGGCTTCAGTTCCTTGCTTGGTCCTCTTGTGTTCACATGCTTCTAAGACTGCTGCTGCTTCTGGTTCCTGATCCTGGCTTCGTCTGACTACCCTGCTGGTTCCTGATCCTGGCTTCGTCTGACTACCCTGCTGGTTCCTGATCCTGGCTTCGTCTGACTACCCTGCTGGTTCCTGATCCTGGCTTCGTCTGACTACCCTTCTGGTTCCTGACCTCTGGCTTCGCAAAGACTCTGCTCGGTTTCACCATCCGTTTGGACTTTTGCTTTACAGCTTTATTTTCAATAAAGCCTTCTTATTTTCATTTATCTCTTGTTGTACGTCTGGTTCATGGTTCCGTGACAGTTCCATGTAAATAACATTCCTCCCTTCAGCCCTAACATACAGTCCTAGTTAAATAACCACAACTCCCAGCATCGCTCTGCCTCTCCCTTCACTTACCTCTCCTCATGTAGCAGACATCACCACAGTTTCTTCCCCCAGGTCTTCTCCTCTTCACTGCCGGCCTCTCCTGCACTGGTCACATGATGGTGACATCATCGCAGGTCCTTCTCAACCACTGCCTGTTTTACTGGTCACATGACCTGTGATGTCACCACAGGTCCTTCAGATCTTCCACTGCATTAGATTCATTTGTTTTGCCGTCCTGAGGATGACAATGCAGTTCTATCTAGCAGGCAGACAGGACATTCGGGCCCTGGGAGAAAACATCAGGGGCCCAGGCCCCGAATGTTTTAACCTAGCTACGCCCTAGGTCATGGCCCTTTTTGAACGCCGCTTTATCTCACAGACGGTTTGGCGCTGTGTTTTCTGACTTTATTTGTCATCTTCAATCGGATGTTCGCACCACACTCACGGTTAACGGCTACAACACCCCCTATCTAGAAATTTTTAGGGGCACCAGGCATAGATGCCCTCTTTCCCATCTACTTTTTTATATCTCTTTAGACCCCCTTCTACATTATCTACAACCACTCAACACCTTTCCACTCGCACTCTATATCATATCCTGGGGGTACAGATCACCAAATCACCTGGTAATCACCTGCATTGCACCCTATGTGCGTACACTGGAGGACAAGCTATCAGGCTGGATCTTCCTTTGTCGTACATGGGGCGGGAATACCTTTTTTAAGATGGTGGAATTTCCCCGCCTGCTATATCTTGTACATTCCCTACCAGTATATCTACACCCCAGAGACGAGAAGAAAATTAACTGCTTATATTGCAAATTTATCTGGCATGGTCGTCGCCCCAGGATACCTTATATTATTGTACAACAACCTAGGCTGAACTGGGGGCTGAACTTTCCCAACATGAGGGCTTATAATACCGCAGCTCTGATGAGAATAGCAATAGACTGGATACATTATGCATCCATGTTCTCAAACAGGTGTCAGGAACAGGCCTTTATACCCAGACTGGCTCTGAACAATTTACTCCATACCCCATATAGTGAGATTCCAGAGCAGGCCAAAGAGAACATCCTACTGATGTCGACCTGGCGGGCTTGGCAAAAAGATGAGGCTTCTCAAAAACTTACACCCTCATTGCTCATTACAAATGACCCTCCTGGCAAACCCACCCCCCATAGGGATTTCTATGATTGGCATAAGGGAGGACTAGTCTGATTAGTCACTTGGTGGACCACACCACACACAAGATCCTACCATTTGAAGATCTTAAATCTAAATACAGCAACATTTGTTTTAACTTCTTTCCCTATTACCAAGCTTACAGCTACGTGTATCTCCAGAAATTACTGCCCAACTTCACCCCCCGAGAATGGAGCCCAGCTCTACATGCCTCCCTCAAACATACCCCTACCCTAAGGGGACATACCACTAGCTACTATAAATTCTACACACACCTCTGGACTATGGTAAGGGTGAATGGGCAATAGCTAAATGGCTCAAGGACATCCCACAGTTAACAATGTCCACCCTATATCAGGCTCTGGAACACAATCTTCATTATTTGTCATCAAGCCGCTACAGGGAGATGACCTTACAGATTTATCACCGGGCATATATCTCTCCAGTTCGGGGCCACCGTATGGGCGTCTTTGAATCTGACAACTGCTTTCGGTGTAAAGAGACAGGAGCAGACATTTTCCATTGTTTGTGGCTGTGCCTGGTGATACAATCTTTCTGGTATAAAATCCACACAAATACCACCACCCATTTGACATCAGCTGCACCTCTGGACCCTATGTGGGCCATCTTTGGGTACATTGACCCGACTGGTAGTAGGAAATTGTTATGTCACACATATGTGTGTAAAAGGGACACTAAACATCTGCCTATTTATCTAATGAACCTAATGTATTTGCAATGTATGATATTTCCTATTTATCAGGCTGGCAATGTCATTGCACTCAATCGCCCCTAGGTGGTGCTGGCGCCACTCATTTATATAGCTTGGGGTGTGTCTAGCTCAGGGGATTCCAGAGCATTCCAGTGTAGTGTATTGTAGTGAGAGGAAGAAAGCAATTGTATGGAGGAGAGAAACAGGCCTTATCCACGATGTAGCTGTAATTTCTTTCCTCCAGGACCTGATCAATCCTAGAGAGGACAAGCTAGGAGTAGTTACAGCAGCCAAGCACCAGACAGTAAGTCTACGTCTAAATATGAAGTAAGCCTAGTGAAGGTTAGAGCTGAGTCTGGCCTATGGACTTCACAAGCACAAGTGACCAAGAGTAACTTTCCAAGTTCCTGGACACGACTGGATGATTAAAGGCCATAATTATCCTTATTCACTAGAAGCCTTCCAGGATATAGTGAACCTGAATCCTTCAGGAGAGCATCCTGCAAATAATGTCGCAGAGAGTTTGCCTGCCGCGAGGGAGAAACGCCCTTATTGGATAGCTCAAGATAAGTAGAGAACAGCATATTTAGTACCAGAGTGCTATAGTTTGGACTTAGAATAATTACAGAAGTCTTGCCTGTAAAGTGTCAGCTTTAAAGAGAACTCCTCAACTGACAATTGCCTAAACCTGATAAAATGAACACTACTGAACCTATTTCTCATCACTCATACCATACAAATGAACTGTATCTGTACTGACTACCTGAGGACAATTGATTCAGTAAATGTTCAACTGTTTGATTACAACCGACTCCTCATCATTTCTACTACTACACTCAACATTTGCACCTTACGGTGCTGGCGTCACGAACACAGGGGCCCAGCCACCAAAGCACCTTAAACACCTACACCATCAAGGGCACCTCAACTTCCATCTTGCTGGTGTTCCGTGCAATAGAGAGTTCCCCGGAGGATTTACTGCCGTCTTCCCATCCACTGCACTGCCGACCCAGGGAGGCTCTGCTAACTGTGAGTACAAACAACTACTACCCCCATTGGCCCACTGTAGCCTCACGTGTTTCCCGTGCGGTCCAGCTCCCTGTAGCAGCAGGAATCAAGACCATGCTCCACACGTGGATCGACCCCACACCCTCACTGTTTAAGCTATTTCTTGAGAAAGTCTCCTTCCTAATGAAGATGGACTAGGTAGAGGCGTCTTCCAGAAAGGAGATCCATGTGAAGCAATTCTTTGCATGCTGGGAGAGCTTCATAGATATACTGCCCCTCCAGGTTAGAAGAAGCATCCAGGAATGTTTTCAACTCACTTCCTGGTATCAGACACATGTCTTACTAAACGATCGGCCAATCTCAGGAATATGATCCTACTTGAGGGCTCAGCGGGGGTTCCTGCGCGCCGCCTGCCTGCTTGGATTCTAACTCCACTAACTGTGGAGGAGAGGCGAACATGTTGGGCTGTTACGTTCTATTCACCTTGTGGTTTGCAAGGAGTCAAGTTATGGTTTCTGTAGTACTAATCCCCCATAACTCATCCTTTCCCCTTCCCCTCTCCTTTCCCCCTCACCCCGCTTCTAAAACCGACTGGTGTCGGAAGGTTGACCTAAAAGCTCCTATATACTACTCTGACTGTCTATGTTGGGACTTTTACCGAAGACTTGCTGTAAATGATGCTGTAAAGTACTACTTATCATATCACACTGTATGTACTCCTTTATTGTGTCAACCTGAAATAAAAACGTTTGAAAATCATTTGTTTAAATTCCTGCTCATTCTGGGCTTTGAAGTCCAGGAGGCGGTCCTATTAGTGATTGACAGCCTGCCCTCTATAAGGAGGCGGTCCTTTCAGTGATTGACAGCCTGCCCTCTATAAGGAGCCGGTCCTATCAGTAATTGACAGCCTTTCCTCCATGACTGTGCATAAAGAGAGAGCTGTCAATCACTGATAGGACCTCCTACTTATAGAGGGCAGGCTGTCAATCACATATAGCTCCGCCTCCTGGTCTTTAAAGCCCAGAATGAGCAGGAATATAAATGAGTAAATTACAGGTTTTACTGAATTCTTTACATCAAACTATATATCAATCTGCTCAGCTCCTCCTGCTCTATAACACGCTGCCTGCAGATTCCATTGCAATTTTTATGGTGACAGGTTTCCTTTAAATTATCATTTCAGCATCTGAATGTGGTACCTATGATGGAGAAGACTTGTGAAGGTCCATACTTCTTTTTCTGATGCCGTGGATGATTTTTGTTTAAAAATAAAAGTAAAAAATAAAGCTCATTTGCACGGCTGCGTCCTAACATGCCTGTACTGCTAAAATCTAAATGTATTTTGCCATTCATGGGAATGCTGTAATGAAAAAAAAGTCTAATTCTCCGTTTTTTGTCTCTTTACCATGCCAAAAAAGTTGATAATAAAGTGATCAAAAAGTCACACACAATACAAAGTGGTATCGATAAAAGCTACAGATCGCTCTGCAAAAAATGAGCCCCACACAGATCCATAAAGTTATGGGGTTCAGGATATGGCAATGCAAAGAAAATAAAAATTCAATTTTTTTTTATTTTTTTTAAATATTAAAATACAAGAAAAAAAAAGAATAAAATGTGGCATCGCTGTAATCGTACTGACCGGGAGAATGAAAGAAACAGTTTTACCCCATAGGGAATGCCCTAAAAATGAAACTCATAAAACTATTTGCTTTTTTTCTCCAATTCCACACAATTTGGATTTATTTTTTTTCCAGCTTCCCACTACATCATACACAATATTAAATGCAATGAGAAAGTAAAACTTATCCTGTAAAAAAAAATTATAATGCCCTCATATGGCTACGTGAAAGGAAAAATAAAAAAAGTTATGGCTTTGGGAAGATAGGGAATGAATAATGAAAATGCTAATATTGAAAATCACAAGGTCCTGAAGGTATTAAAATATTGTCACAGTTACAACGCCAATACATGATGCCAATCAGCAGCTTCTAAAGCCAGGACATCTTTTTCTGGAGTTCTCCAAGCTGTGGATGTGAGCTTCTGAGCCACTGGGAATGTGAGGAAAGAAATAAAACGCTGAAATAAATCCTCGTCTCTTGTATCAAGCTGACGTCTCACGTTCTTAGACTCTAGCAGTGATGGCGAATGGGCACTAGGACCAAGGGCAGAAATTGTGAAAAACAGAATTTTACTGAAAGTAGGCAAGGTGTATGGAAATGTATGACTTGAGCTGAATCTTCCTTAGCACCACGCAGGTCTTAAAATATTAAGACCCCAACAATTTCATTGCCCCCCCCCCCCCCCCATCCCCTTCCTCCAGGCTGAACTCCAACATCAAGGAGACCTTTCCACACCTTACGTCTTCCAATATCCTAAGGTTGGGAAATATTCTAGTCCGAAGTGCCCTGGATTGTTGGGGCCATGCGGGTACATTAGTGGAATCCTCATCAAATCTAGTGAGTAGGGAATTTTATTCTTCATTCACATGCTACAGAAAAATCTCAGGTTTTTGTCCATGCCACAGAAATCCCCAAGACGGAGACACCTGCTCATTGTTCTCATGCATTCTGCTTGGAAAAAGCCTCAGCACATCAGTGGCAGAAAGCCAAGTGTCAGCCTCCTGCCATCTCCCGATGCGGGACCATTCACCAGCCCCCAACTAATTACTAAGCGTCTGTGTCTGAACAGATGTGGGTGATTCTCTTACCTGTCTGAGACGAGAGCAGCTATGTATGATACACCGTATTACCTCTGTGTATGACGACCAATGGCCCCAGAGTAAAGGCTAATAAATCACAGGACAATTTAATCTCACAGTTGTATTAGGATTGATATGGGGGAAAAAATGAATTGTATATTCTTAGTCTGAGATGTCTGGTATAAGTTATGGAGCCCCTCACGTATTCAGATGAAGGAATTCTTGTCTTTCCACCTAAAACTTCCCTTAATTCATTCCATAAATGTTCCCATGGAGACATATAGTTGGCATAATGTGATTGTTAATTTGAAACCCCTGCTGTCGAGGGTATCACCCAGGGCTTTTGCCTATAAATGAAAGAACCTTCTGGAGGAAAGAGGAGAAGAGATGTCTCACATGCTTTGTTTATGTGTGAATCTTTCAATGGCTGGTCATAAATTCTTAACCCCTGGAGAGAACGCAAGATTTGGAGTATCACAGACAATCAGTTGGACTCTTTGTTTAGGGATATTCTGTATAATGTCTCAGCTTATCTACTGAATGTCTCATAGAGGCAGAACATATCACTAGAGATGTCCCGAACTATTTGCCGGCGAACATCGCTTGTTCGCGTTCGCCGCGGCGGGCGAACATATGCAATGTTCGGTTCGCCCCTATACGTCATCATTGAGCAAACTTTGACCCTGTATCTCACAGTCAGCAGACACATTCCAGCCAATCAGCACCATACCCTCCCTCCCAGACACTCCCACCTCCTATAAAAAAGGACAGCAGCCATCTTAGATTCATTCTGAAGCTGCAGTGTTAGTTAGAGCAGGGACAGTGCTGCTGCTGCTGCTGAATTAATAGGGAAAGCGTTAGCTAGGCCAGTGTTCTGTGTCCACTCCAGTCCTCAAAGACTCATCTGCTGTAAGAACAGCGTCCTGACAGCATACAAAAAAAGCCCTTCTTAGGGCTGGTACATCAGTCTGCTTTTATTTATTTGTCCTACACTGCTCAAAAAAATAAAGGGAACACAAAAATAACACATCCTAGATCTGAGTTAATTAAATATTCTTCTGAAATACTTTGTTCTTTACATAGTTGAATGTGCTGACACAAAAATAAAAAAATCACACAAAAGTAAAAAAATGGAAATCAAATTTTTCAACCCATGGAGGTCTGGATTTGGAGTCACACTCAAAATTAAAGTGGAAAAACACACTACAGGCTGATCCAACTTTGATGTAATGTCCTTAAAACAAGTCAAAATGAGGCTCAGTAGTGTGTGTGGCCTCCACGTGCCTGTATGACTTCCCTACAACGCCTGTGCATGCTCCTGATGAGGTGGCGGACGGTCTCCTGAGGGATCTCCTCCCAGACCTGGACTAAAGCATCTGCCAACTCCTGGACAGTCTGTGGTGCAACGTGACGTTGGTGGATAGAGCGAGACATGATGTCCCAGATGTGCTCAATTGGATTCAGGTCTGGGGAACGGGCGGGCCAGTCCATAGCATCAATGCCTTCGTCTTGCAGGAACTGCTGACACACTCCAGCCACATGAGGTCTAGCATTGTCTTGCATTAGGAGGAACCCAGGGCCAACCGCACCAGCATATGGTCTCACAAGGGGTCTGAGGATCTCATCTCGGTACCTAATAGCAGTCAGGCTACCTCTGGTGAGCACATGGAGGGCTGTGCGGCCCTCCAAAGAAATGCCACCCCACACCATTACTGACCCAATGCCAAACCGGTCATGCTGGAGGATGTTGCAGGCAGCAGAACGTTCTCCACAGCGTCTCCAGACTCTGTCACGTCTGTCACATGTGCTCAGTGTGAACCTGCTTTCATCTGTGAAGAGCACAGGGCGCCAGTGGCGAATTTGCCAATCTTGGTGTTCTCTGGCAAATGCCAAACGTCCTGCACGGTGTTGGGCTGTAAGCACAACCCCCACCTGTGGACGTCGGGCCCTCATATCACCCTCATGGAGTCTGTTTCTGACCGTTTGAGCAGACACATGCACATTTGTGGCCTGCTGGAGGTCATTTTGCAGGGCTCTAGCAGTGCTCCTCCTGTTCCTCCTTGCACAAAGGCGGAGGTAGCGGTCCTGCTGCTGGGTTGTTGCCCTCCTACGGCCTCCTCCATGTCTCCTGATGTACTGGCCTGTCTCCTGGTAGCGCCTCCATGCTCTGGACACTACAATGACAGACACAGCAAACCTTCTTGGCACAGCTCGCATTGATGTGCCATCCTGGATAAGCTGCACTACCTGAGCCACTTGTGTGGGTTGTAGACTCCGTCTCATGCTACCACTAGAGTGAAAGCACCGCCAGCATTCAAAAGTGACCAAAACATCAGCCAGGAAGCATAGGAACTGAGAAATGGTCTGTGGTCACCACCTGAAGAACCACTCTTTTATTGGGGGTGTCTTGCTAATTGCCTATAATTTCCACCTGTTGTCTATCCCATTTGCACTACAGCATGTGAAATTGATTGTCACTCAGTGTTGCTTCCTAAGTGGACAGTTTGATTTCACAGAAGTGGGATTGACTTGGAGTTACATTGTGTTGTTTAAGTGTTCCCTTTATTTTTTTGAGCAGTGTATATATATATATTGCAGTTGCCTGCCCGTGTGTGAGAGGCCACAGGCCCACACAGGGCCGCTGATAGAAATCATGGGGCCCCGTACAGCATACATGACGGGGCCCCCTTCAGCTCCACCCCCTGATCCCTCCTTCAGCCACACCCCTGGCCCCGCCCTTGGCCCCTCCCCAGACGCCGCCTTGAAACAACATGCAGATTTGTCTACAAGTGATATTTATTTTTCTCCAGCCAGTTATCAGTTTTATTATCCAAAATAAATACTGTTTTCAGATGAGAACAGACCTCTTTAATATCAATATGTAATAAAAAAACATTAATGAATAAATGAAGTGGTATTTTGAAAAAATTAGGAAGATTAAACAAATGATAAAGGTGGAAAAAAAACAACAAGCCAGGTCTCGTTAAAGATAGTTTACTGTAGACAACTCAACTACAGTGGGGTAGCCAGGCCTGAAATAATAATTAGAGTGAGCCTGCAGACAGTAGATCTTGACCCCCCCCCCCCCCCCCCCCCAAACAAGTACATTCATACCTGTTATCCTGATTCCTGGCCCCAGGACAGAGTCACTTCCTCCTTCACTGTAGATAGACTGTAGTAGTAGCGCTGGCTGCTGTGCTGTCTGCCTCCCTGGATTCCTGGATTCGCTGCCCGGAGTGTCACAAAATTTTTTATTTTTTTTCCTTTCTTCACTGCCAGTGGTGCTTTTCCTTCTCTCACTCTCTTCCCTGGCGCCGCAGAGGGAGAAGAATCACTCCGCGGCGCCAGGGAAGGACAAGCTGGCCGGGACTTGATTCTGCAGAGCAGACTGAGCAGAGCAGAGGAGCGGGCGCGGGAGAGAGAAGAGAAGAGATACTCTTCCGCGCCCGAAACAGAGGAAATAGTCCCTACCTGCTGCCGCATACAAACGGAGCAAGCAGGCAGGTACTGAGCGGCGATTTAAAAAAAAACAAAAACGTAGAAAGCAGGGGGGGGTACGACGGCGTTTGACTAGCGGTCAGGGCTGTGGAGGTTTTTTTTTTTTTTTTTTTAGAACATTAATTGGTTATGTCGAGGCTGCCCGGGCCCCCCTGCCAGCCGGGCCCGGTACAACTGGGCCAGCTGTACTGGCCTATCAGCGGCCCTGGGCCCACAGACTGTACTGTGTGCACACCACTCATATCGGGTGGCACAGCACCTTGCAGATAAAAAAAAGTCATTAAATTTTTCCTCTGTAATATAATTGCAGTTGACTGCCAGTGAGTGCCAGGCCCACAGACTGTACTGTGCCCACTGCCCACCACTCATATAGGGTGGCATAGCACCTTGCAGATAAAAAATTCATTTAATTTTTCCTCTGTAATATAATTGCAGTTGCCTGCCAGTGTGTGTCAGGCCCACAGACTGTACTGTGCCCACTGCCCACCACTCATATAGGGTGGCACGGTACCTTGCAGATAAAAAAGTCATAAAATTTTTCCTCTGTAATATAATTGCAGTTGCCTGCCAGTGACTGTCAGGCCCACAGACTGTACTGTGCCCACTGCCCACCACTCATATCGGGTGGCACAGCACCTTGCAGATAAAAAAGTCATTCAATGAGATCAGTGAGGACGAGGAACGGGACATGAGTAGCTCGGCATCCAACCTTGTGCAAATGGGGTCTTTCATGCTGTCGTGCCTGTTGAGGGACCCTCGTATAAAAAGGCTGAAGGAGAACGACCTGTACTGGGTGGCCACGCTACTAGACCCCCGGTATAAGCAGAAAGTGGCTGAAATGTTACCGAATTACCGGAAGTCGGAAAGGATGCAGCAGTTCCAAAACAAGTTAAAAAGTATGCTTTACACAGCGTATAAGGGGGATGTCACAGCACAACGGGAATCTAACAGGGGAAGAGGTGAAAGTAATCCTCCTCCTACCACGACCACGCCGGCAAGGACAGGACGCTTTACAGACATGATGTTGATGGAGGACATGCAGAGCTTTTTAAGTCCTACGCATCGCCACAGCCCTTCGGGGTCCACCCTCAGAGAACGACTCGACCGACAGGTAGCAGACTACCTCGCCTTAACTGCAGATATCGACACTCTGAGGAGCGATGAACCCCTTGACTACTGGGTGTGTAGGCTTGACCTGTGGCCTGAGCTATCCCAATTTGCGATAGAACTTCTGGCCTGCCCCGCTTCAAGTGTCCTGTCAGAAAGGACCTTCAGCGCAGCAGGAGGTATTGTCACTGAGAAGAGAAGTCGCCTAGGTCAAAAAAGTCTAGATTACCTCACCTTTATTAAGATGAATGAGGCATGGATCCCGAACGGACTGACAGTGGGGGATGCATTTGACTAAAAAAGGCCTGATGAGATGAGCTGCCTTGGGCTAAAAATGGTCCACACGCTGCTGTATGTTATCTCTACATGCCAGATGACTTGCGTGACTTATCCGCCACCAACTAGGGTTCAAGCCGCAATGTTTTAGTGCACTTTCTGCCTGGGAAACATCAATACCTAGTTTTTAAGGCATGTGTACATGCCTAATTTTTCTGGCCTCTGGTGCTGCACTGTGGCAGCAAAAACAAAAAAAAGGCACATACATGTGTCAATTCCCCTTTGTGATCGTTACCTTGTTGTGGTGAAGGGGCTTGCATATCACAATGAAGCGACCACCTCTATGAATGTGTTGGCAATGGCAATGTTGGCACACCCCAGATGATAAGGTCGTTGCTTCATTGTGAACAGACCAAAAGCGATCGGCTGGATAATTTTTCATAGAAAAAACATTAATTTTCTTTGTGATCATCTAAGGTGATCATTAAAGCCTACTATGCCAACAATGGGCCCACACTGAAGAATCATTGTTTTCCGGGTCACTTAACTGTCACTGAACTACCTCAGCATGACCATAGGCTTTGAAAAACCGCCATCGCCTGCAATCTCCCGAACGTGCGCACGAGCACAGTCATCACTACACCAAGATTGACGCATAGAGGAATAAAATTTATGTCATGAGTGTGTCAACTATTGACAACTCTTTGCGGTTGTTTGCGGTGCTGTCACAGTCGTTACCTCTGACTGTGACCTTCCGTCCTTGCTCGTTCGGCGCTCCTCACTGAAGTTTCGTTCCTGTGTTATTTGTGGTTCTTTATGGGTTAACTCCCCTGTGTGCCTATTTGGAGTTAATCCTCTGTCTGCTCCATGGGTGTGGCTTCTCTGCTGCACCCATGGAACCTGTATATAAGGCTGAGGTTTCCTCAGTTCTGGGTCAGCTCTCCTGGTGTGTGTTGTCTTGTCCTGCTCCTGTTTGTACTCACTCTCCCATGCTGCTGACCCATGGGATCCGTGTCTGTCTGTCTGTGCTTTGTGGGTTTCCTACTTGTTCATTCCCGTCCTCTTTCCTATGTTTCTGTTATCTGTTCTGCCAGTTATGTTTTAGTTACTTTGTGTGTATTCATATGTCTGTGTTCAGCAAGCCCTTGCTGCACCTTTCTTTGCAGCAGAGTGGCATGCGCAAGGCCACGCAGTTTACTACTGGTGGAGCAAGTCCTTCTCTGCTCATTGCCACTCCTGCTTCCTTGCGTGAACTCCTGCTTGTATTTTTAGTTACCTTGTGTGTATTCATATGTCTCAGTTCAGCAAGCCCTTGCTGCAGCGCGCGTAGCTGCAGAGTGCTATGCGCAAGGCCACGCAGTATACCACTGGTGGAGCAAGTCCTTCTCTGCTCATTGTCACTCCTGTTTCCTTGCTATGAACCTCTGCTTGTGTTATTAGTTGCCCTGTTTTGTATTTGCCTGTTTATGTTATGTATGCCTATGTGCCGTCGGTACCTTCTGGTACCTGTTGTCCATTCGTTCCTGCTGTCACTGTCTAGTTCACGCTCCAGAGTGGACCCTGGCAACTTCCTGCTGCAAAGCCTAACCCTACCATCTGGGGCCCTAGTGAATACCAGGAGTTGCTTAGTCACTCCCCTCTGGAGTATTACTAGACAGTGGCACAGTGGGGGTTTTCTATCACTGGGCTGACGGTACATAGAGCTCATGTTTTGTCTGTGCTGCCTTCCCTGGTTTTTGTTTGTGCAATAAACTCTTGTGTGTCTGTACCTGATTTCCGTTTGTTTATTGCTTGACGACGCGGTGGTCTCTCCTGGGACCTCCTACTCGTGACAGGTGCGTTAAACGGGGAGTTTGGTCTGTCAGAGTTTGGTCTGTCACTGTGAAGCGGGCGTAACCCTTACACTACCTGATCGATACAACATCATACCTGATCGTATACACACACTGGATGTTTTAAAGCACGTTATTCCAAACAATTTAGGAATGTTAGGTGATTTATGCCCTTTATGGATTAAAACCCGTTTCTGCGTAAACTATGTAATTTTCCATGGGAGTTTAGCCATGGATCCCCCTCCGGCATGCCAGGTGTTAGTCCCCTTAAAACAACTTTTCCATCACTATTGTGGCCAGAAAGAGTCCCTGTGGGTTTTAAATTTCGCCTGCCTATTGAAGTCTATGCTGGTTTGCCCGTTCGTGAACATTTGTGTAAATTCGCGTTCGCCGATCGCGAACGAAAATTTTTATGTTCGCGGCATCTCTACATATCATCAAATGTTGCTTCCAAACCCGAGCTTCCTTCTTTCAGATGTGCCCTTCTGGTTGTGCTTGTGGGTTTCTGTATGTTGTTCAGTGTGAGCCCATAATTTGGAGAACTACCCTCTACATTCTAGAGGTCTCCTATTCCATTTCTAACACACAATGGTTTCTGCATTAAGCAAACACATAACCCTTAAGAGAGAAGAACCATGAGAGTGAAGTAGCCATCACAACCATTATGATTGACAGAAAAGATGAGAACCTTATTGAATGCCATCAGTCCAAAAATAAACCACTAGAGGGAATCATATTAAAGTCTATAGAGGAAATAATTCTGCAACAAGTATGACAAGGACCTGCTGACATCTTGTAAGGATGGGGGGGGGACAAACCTTCTACTCCACCCTTACAGCAAAAAGACTGCAAGGTATAAGAGACTGTTTAACTATTTGAGATACTGCTTGGGTGTTTGAAATTAACTATCAGTTTTATCGCTTTGTACCTGTGCCGCATATATCATGTACATATGTATGCCGTGCTGTGTGTAGGTGATATGTGCAGGAACCAGATGGTGAGTTGAACTAATGAACTGTTACTGTTTAATGTAGAGCGGCTGGTAAAAGTCTTAGCTGTTGGAATAGACAGCTGGCAATGCTTTTTGCCAACTGTTGTGGAAGCAGCAGAGGCTGAGCATGATGTCAGCTTGCTGTGGGCTCAGCTTGGAGAGAGCTAAGGTGGGTTGAATGGGGCTAGACCCACACCACGGGGAGGCTACATCTGGGAGCCTGGAAGAGTCTGTAAAAGCTATTAGCTGGGTAAGGATAGGCAATCAGCATGTAAAGGGTGCTACAGAGAGAGAAAGAGACTGGACAACAGTGGAAATCATTGGTGGAAGGTAGCACTGCCATCGCAAACCAAAAAGTCAAAACTGGAATATTTAAGTCCTGCCCCTGGACTATCCAACAATGTCCCAAAAAACACTACTAACATCATTAAATGACCACTTTTTGGTAGGGTCAGATCAGTTCTTTTTGGTAGGGTCAATCAGGATTGTCCCAGTAAAATCAGCATTGTTGGCAATTATGCACTGTCCAAGAGGAATAGCAATACTCGGCTCACATCTGTTATGATCCTGCCGAATGATGAGTTTGAAGTGAAGACTAGTGTTGATCGAGCACTGAGCACCAGTGCTCGAGTAGAACACTATGCACACCGAGCACAATGGAAGTAAATGGGAGAACCCGAGGCACCCCCTGCTCTGAAGAGGGGAGGTTGTCGGGACTCTAGTTCAGCTTAGAAGTCCCTGCTCTGACTCCATATATAGAGTCAGTGCTTGGGGACACCCCAGTGTATTTAAATCTAATTTCTGAAAAGTTTCTGCCAGGATTTGATCTCCCAACCTTGTATATTAGAGACAAGGAACTTATCAACTCAGCTATAAAGCTGAATGCTAAACTGTGTTAGAAAAACCCTTTATAGTAGTTTCTGATGTAGTGAGTATTCCTATTCAGCAGAAGACTTATTTTATATTTCTGTGCAGGTTAACACGTAGCTGTATAGTGTAGTGGTTAATGTCCTTTCCTTTAATGTACAAGGTTGGGAGTTTGAATCCTGGCAGAAAAATATGTATGTATATATATATAAGTTTTTAGCCATAATATATTTACATATATTATTATATATTTATGGCTAAAAACATCAGTAGTAGTTTCCCACATATTATACATACATATATATATCAGAAGTATGATTTTATCTAGCTATATAAATAAATAAATATATATATTTAGTAATTACACATTTATTTTGTGCCATACATTTTTTACAATTACTAAAAAAAAAAAAATATATATAAATTTAGTACCTATTTCTGAAATGTTTCTACCAGGATTCAAACTCGCAACCTTCTACATTAGAGGCAAGGACCTTATCCACTCAGCTATAAAGCTGAATCCTGAACTGTGTCATAAAAACCTCTTAGTAGTTTCAGATATAGTGAGTATTCCTATTCAGCAGAAGACTTATTTTATATTTCCGTGCAGGTTAACATGTAGTTTTATAGTGTAGTGGTTAATGTCCTTGCCTCTAATGTATAGGGTTGGGAGTTTGAATCCTGGCAGAAACATTTCTGAAATAGAGATTACATTTATATAATAAAAAAAAAAAATATGTAATTGTATAAAAAGTATGGTACAAAATAAATGTGTAATTACTGAAGAAAAAAAAAATATATATTTTTTTATATATATATATATATATATATATATATATATATATATATAATCATACTTCTGATATATACAGTGCTGCCCATAATTATTCATACCCCTGGCAAATTTTGACTTAAAGTAATTTTTTGACGGGAAATGACATAGGTGTTTCCCAAAAGATAATAAGACGATGTACAAAAGGCATTATTGTGGGAAAAAAAACATTTCTCAGCTTTTATTTACATTTGAGCAAAAAGTGTCCAGTCCAAAATTATTCATACCCTTCACAAACTGTCACAGTCTGTGGGAAAATCAAAAGTTCTATACCATTCCAAATAGTCCAAGCTGTTCTAAAGCATCCTAATTACCCTGATTAATTGGGAACAGCTGTTTTAATCAACTCAACAGGTGAAAAACAGAAGCTCTCTGCAGTTGGTTTGTGGACAGTCATGGCTAAGACAAAGGAGCTCAGTGAGGACCTACGGTTGCGCATTGTGGCTGCTCACAAGTCAGGAAAGGGCTACAAGGCCATTTCTAAATGTTTTCAAGTTCCTGTGGCTACAGTGCAAAGTATTATTAAAATATACAAGCTGCTCCGCACTGTGGAAAATCTCAGAGGACATGGTCAGAAGCCAAAAGTGACACCTGTGCTGGCCAGGAGGATAGTTAGAGAGGTGAGAAAGAATCCAAGGATCACCACCAAGGCCATCCTGGTGAATCTGGACTCTGCTGGTGGCAATGTCTCAAGGTAGACAATCCAACGGACACTGCACACTGCTGGGTTCCAGGGATGCAGACCAAGGAGGATGCCACTTCTCCAGATAAGCCACACAAAAGCTCACTTGGCCTTTGCAAAAGCTCATCTAGACTTCTGGTCTTCTGTGTTATGGTCAGATGAAACAAAAATGTTATTGTTTTGTCACAATAATGTTTCCTTCATTTGGCATAAAAAAGGAGAAGCCTTTGGGGGTGTTTTTCAGCCAATGGACCAGGGAACCTAATCAGTAAACGGCACCATGAAAAAAGAGCAATACATGAGGATCCTCAACGCCAACCTCAGGCAGTCTGCAGAGAAACTTGGCCTTGGGCACCAGTGGACATTTCAGAATGACAATGACCCAAAACACACAGCAAAAGTGGTGAAGAAATGGTTAGCAGACAACAACATTAAGGTTTTGGAGTGGCCCAGCCAGAGTCCAGACTTGAATCCAATTGAGAATCTGTGGAGGGAGCTAAAGATCAGGGTGATGGCAAGAAGACCCTCCAACCTGAAAGAAGAAGACCCTCCAACCTGAAAGATTTGGAGCTCATTGCTAAAGATGAATGGGCAAAAATACCTGTGGAGACATGCAAAAATCTGGTCTACAATTATAGGAAGCGTCTGATTGCTGTAAAAGCCAGTAAAGGCTTTTCTATTGATTATTGAGAAGGGTATGAATAATTTTGGACTGGACACTTTTTGCTCAAATGTAAATAAAAGCTCAGAATTTTTTTTTTTCCACAATAATTCCTCTTGTACATCGTCTTATTATCTTTTGGGAGACACCTATGTCATTTCCGTCAAAAAATTACTTGCTGATTGAATATAAGTAACTTTAAGTCAAAATTTGCCAGGGGTATAAATAATTATGGGCAGCATTGTATAAATGCATAATATGTGGGAAACTACTACTGATGTTTGTAGCCATAAGATATTTACCTATATTATAATATATAATACATTCTAAATATATTTAAATATATTATGGCTAAAAACTTATATACACTCACCTAAATAATTATTAGGAACACCTGTTCTATTTCTAATTAATGCAATTATCTAGTCAACCAATCACATGGCAGTTGCTTCAATGCATTTAGGGGGGTGGTCCTGGTCAAGACAATCTCCTGAACTCCAAACTGAATGTCAGAATGGGAAAGAAAGGTGATTTAAGCAATTTTGAGCGTGGCATGGTTGTTGGTGCCCGTGTCGGGCCGGTCTGAGTATTTCACAATCTGCTCAGTTACTGGGATTTTCACGCACAACCATTTCTAGGGTTTACAAAGAATGGTGTGAAAAGGGAAAAACATCCAGTATGCGGCAGTCCTGTGGGCAAAAATGCCTTGTGGATGCTAGAGGTCAGAGGAGAATGGGCAGACTGATTCAAGCTGATAGAAGAGCAACGTTGACTGAAATAACCACTCGTTACAACCGAGGTATGCAGCAAAGCATTTGTGAAGCCACAACACGCACAACCTTGAGGCGGATGGGCTACAACAGCAGAAGACCTCACCGGGTACCACTCATCTCCACTACAAATAGGAAAAAGAGGCTACAATTTGCACAAGCTCACCAAAATTAGACTGTTGAAGACTGGACAAATGTAGCCTGGTCTGATGAGTCTCGATTTCTGTTGAGATATTCAAATGGTAGAGTCCGAATTTGGCGTAAACAGAATGAGAACATGTATCCATCCTCTGAAGGCTACTTCCAGCAGGATAATGCACCATGTCACAAAGCTCGAATCATTTCAAATTGGTTTCTTGAACATGACAATGAGTTCACTGTACTAAAATGTCCCCCACAGTCACCAGATCTCAACCCAATAGAGCATCTTTGGGATGTGGTGGAACGGGAGCTTCGTGCCCTGGATGTGCATCCCTCAAATCTCCATCAACTGCAAGATGCTATTCTATCAATATGGGCCAACATTTCTAAAGAATGCTATCAGCACCTTGTTGAATCAATGCCACGTAGAATTAAGGCAGTTCTGAAGGCAAAAGGGGGTCCAACACCGTATTAGTATGGGGGCACTAATAATTCTTTAGGTGAGTGTATATATATATATATATGTAAATGTTTCTGTGGGGATTCAAACTCCCAACCTTGTACATTAGAGGCAAGGACATTAACCACTACACTAAAAAGCTACATGTTAACCTGCACGGAAATATAAAATAAGTCTTCTGCTGAATAGGAATACTCACTACATCAGAAACTACTATGAGGTTTTCCTGACACAGTTTAGCATTCAGCTTTATAGCTGAGTTCATAAGGTCCTTGCCTCTAATGCACAAGGGAGTTCAAATCCTGGCAGAAACTTTTCAGAAATAGATGCTAAATTACATTTAAACACACTGAACTGGTGTTTGGCCGAGCATGCTCGATGAACTCTAGTGAAGACCATCTTGGGTGTGATGTATGTTGAAAGAAAATCATGCTTGTTGGTAAAGTGGGAAGGTTTTGGTTCAGAGGAGAAATCCTGGAAACTTGCTGAGAACATCAAAGCATCAGCTATTCTAAAAAAAAAAATGTCTTCAGTGATATAGACCTAAGAAGAGGAGGCTCTGGAGGTCTGTAAGCATCCCTTTGCCACCAGAGCACTGACCTGGTTGCCTGCTCTGCCTCCCCGGTACCCATGCTCACCGGAATTCCTCTGCTCTTTTCCAACAAGCAGGGCAGGGCGTATAGTATTGTTCTATCCTCCCCATGCAAGATGAGACCTTCTTCCTGCCTGCTTTGCCCTTCACTGCTCATAGAACGTGCACACTCATTATCTTCATCTCTTAAAGTGCCAGTGAGCACCTTAATCTTCCCCAGTCTATGGTATTTAAAGCAACTTCCCCTGTGGGAGGGTGCCTGAGCAATAGATTCTAGTTTTTTTGTTTCCTGAAAAGGTGGACCACATGTCTTGTTCTCTTTACCTTGCACTTATTTCTGCCTGACCCTGATTGCACAATCTTTGCTTGCCCTGACTTGGGCCTGTTCCTGACTATAGTTTTGCCTGCTACCTTGGTGCTCTGCACCTGTGTCTCTTGACCCCCCCCCCCGGATCAGCTGTCTACTGAACAGAACCTACTTCAAGACATAGCAGCCTGGTGATTCCCCTGTCCAGATCTCTGTATAAGGGTAAGGCTCCATTCACACATCCGCAATTCCATTCTGCATTTTGCGGAACGGAATCGCGGACCCATTGATTTCTATGGGGCCGCACGACGTGCTGCCCCGATTACGGAATTGCGGACCCGCACTTCCGGGTCCGCAATTCCGATCCTGAAAAAAATAGAACATGTCCTATTCTTGTCCGCAATAGCGGACAAGAATAGGCATATTCTATTAGAGCCAGCAATGTGCGGTCCACAAAATGCGGAACGCACATTGCCGCTGTCCGTGTTTTGCGGATCCGTGGATCCGCAAAACACACACGGATGTGTGAATGGACCCTTAAAGAGTGAATACTGGGGAATCTGTTCAGTAGACACAGTGGATCCACATTCCCTTTGTGAAAGATTCTCTGTGGACAGAAGAGTCAAGTGAGACTCAGGTCCCATTATGACTGCTGGTCGTACAATAGACATACTTGGTGATGATGGTGGTGGTGGTAGTGATGTGACTATGACTTGTGGGGTCTGCTCAACTTGCCAAGACTGAAGTCTATGAAGTCTATACTGGACCAAAAGATCCTTCAGAAGAACAGATAATCAGAAAAATATCTGATCGTACGTAAAGCTGACGCTAAACAGTTGCAAGTATACATCTGAATGGCTAGGTAGGAATGCCTAGACACGAAAGCCTAAAATTTCAGTGGTCAAAATCCTGACCATTAAAAGAAATCTTCTTGACTGAAAACCTCCAAGTGTCTGAATCTAAGCACAAGAGCATGAGAAAAGACTAAACTCAACTTTAGTCTTAGGACACAATTATTACTCAGTGGGTTGCAACTATTAAGTGTATGTTAGTCCATTACTGGATCTAAACACTAAGCTTGACTCCATTAATAATAATAACATTTATTTATTACTTGATCTATACACTTAGACTGGCTGCTTTATTGTATCTCTAAGCTAAGCCTGGCTCCATGACTGGATCTATACACTAAGCCTGGCTCCATTACTAAATCTATATACTAAGCCTGACTCCATTACTAAATCTATATACTAAGCCTGACTCCATTACTGGATCTATACACTACGCCTGACTCCATTACTGGATCTATACACTAAGTCTGGCACCTTTATTCTATCTCTAAGCTAAGCCTGGCTCCATTACTGGATCTATACACTAAGCTTGGCTCCATTACTGGATCTATACACTAAGACTGGCTTCATTACTGAATATTGTAAGAAGGTACAAGGAATCATCATGGATGATAGTATGTGTAACCGAGGTTCCTGGCCTCGGTGGAGTAAGAGCCGGTTTTTATGTGTCAGCAGCAGTTGCTGTTTGACACCTTAATACTTAGTATGGCTGTACAGCTGATCCGAGACGGCTCTTACTGGGAGTAGTCAAAGTGCTGGGTGGGTGACTACTCCCCATGTTCCAGGCTGGGTTTTGCCAGGCCTAAAAACCAGCCAACACTGCCACGTGAGGAGGATTACCTCAGTCTGAAAGTAGAGCTCAGGAGGTGTGTGTGCTGGGATCTGAGGCTTGTGCCGTGCTGGAGGGCTGACACCCGTCTGTAAGGGAAACGGGCCCCCCTAAAAGCCTGCTATGGACTGCTGGAGGCAGAACTGCCAACAAGGTGATTTTTGCTATGTGGACTTTCCATTGTGTCTGAACTAACACCAAGACTGCAAAGTGACATTTTGTTTTTGCTTTATTTGTGAATAAACACGGAAGTTTGATTTAAGAACTGGTAATTTGCCTCTGTACTGTGTCCGCACACCCTGTTTACCAGAGCGAATCCCCACAATATGTATAATAACCCTAGCTCTATTACTGGATTTACGGTACACATTAAGCCTGGCTCCTTTATTGTATCTCTAAGCTAAGCTTGGCTCCATTACTAGATCTTTACACAAACCTGTCTCTAAGCCTGACTCCATTACTGGATCTATACACTAAACCTGGCTCCATTACTGGATCTGTACACTAAACCTGGCTCTGGTACTAGATCTATACACTAAACCTGACTCCATTACTGGATCTATACACTAATCCGGGCTCTATTACTGGATCTATACACTAAGCCTGGCTCCATTACTAGATATTTACACAAACCTGTCTCCATTACTAAATCTATACACTAATCTGGGCTCTATTACTGCATCTATACACTAAGCATGGCTTCATTACTGAATCTATACACTAATCCTGACTCCATTATTGTATATATACACTAAACCTGGCTCTAGTACTTTATCTATACACTAATCCTAGTTCTATTACTAGATGTATACACTAAGCCTGACTCCATTACTGGAACTATACACTAAACCTGGCTCCAATACTGGATCTATACACTCACCCGGGCTCTATTACTGGATCTATACACTAAGCCTGGCTCCATTACTGGATCTATACACTCATCCGGGCTCTATTACTGGATCTATACACTAAGCCTGGCTCCATTACTGGATCTTTACACAAAGAATGGCTTCATTACTGTATCTGTATTCTAAGTCTGGCTCAATTTCTAGATCAATACACTAAGCCTGGATCCATTACTGGATCTATACACTAAGCCTGTCTCCATTACTGGATCTTTACACAAAGCCTGGCTTCATTACTGTATGTATTCACTAAGCCTGGCTCAATTTCTGGACTAAGCCTCAATCCTTTACTGTATCTATACACTACACCTAGCTCTATTACTGGATCTATACATTAAGCCTGGCTCCATTACTGGATCTATACACTAAGCCTGGCTCGATTATTTGATTTAAACACCAAGCCTGGCCCCATCACTGGATCTATACACTAAGCCTGGCTCTATTATTTTATTTAAGCACCAAGCCTGGCCCTATCACTGGATCTATACACTAAGCCTGGATCTATTATTTTATTTAGACACTAAGCCTGACCTTATCACTGGATCTATACACTAAGTTTGGCTCCATTATTGTTTCTATACAGTAAGCTTGGTCGCATTGCTCAGTCCATACCCTAAGCCTGGCTTATCACTGGATCTATGCACTAAGCCAAACTTCCTTGCTGTATATCTACACTATGCCGGCCTCCATTATTGTATCTATGCAGAATGCTTTGTGGCATTGCTTAATCGATATACATAAAGTCTGCCTCTTTCCCTGTAATTAGTGCAGTCATTAAGCCTGGCTTTGTTACATTTTTCATGGATGATCTTTTTTTTAAAATTAACAAATTAACCAGAAAAAACTAATCGCTTGGGCAACAAAATCTGCAGGGTCTCCTGGGAACCAGTTATTATTATTGTTATTTGTAAAAATAGAGTTGATTCTTTATTAAAATACATTAAAAACATAGATTATGGCAATAAATGTGTTTCTATGATAACTATAGTTCACAAACCACTTTTTGTTATAGATGACCTGTCATGTTGAAAATGCTGTTCCACCAGCATCATGTTGCAGAGAAGAAGCTGAACAGATTGTTGTATAGTTTAATAGAAAAAAGATTCAGTATAACTTACTATTTATATAAGTGCAGTCTCTTTCTATGATTAGGAGTCCAGTAGGTGGTCCTACTGAGTTGGACCACCTACTGGACTCCTATTCCCAGAAGGTTCAGTGATTCAGATTAATATATGAGTTTTACTGCATCTTTTCTCAACAAACAATACCTCAGTCTTCACAGCTTCTTCTCTACAACATACTGCCTGCAGATTGGACAACATTTCTAATTGACAGGTTCCATTTATGGTCCTCTGTTTGCCACCATGGTTGAATGGAAAAAGATTTGGCATTTGTCTTGGATTTGGTTGAGCATACCATATGTTATTCTGTCAACTAGCCTACATCCAAATAATGTGACCTGAGACCCTAATTACAAGCTATATGTATACTTTCTCTTGGCTACTTCATGGCCAACTGTCTTCTTTTGCCATGACTTAAGCTGTGTACTGCTCTAATAATGACCTTCTTCACCTCTTGGTTTCTCAGGCTATATATGAGTGGATTCAGCATTGGGGTAATCACTGAATAAAAAATGGAAATCACCTTGTCTTCCCTTTTAAAGGTATCTGAAGGAGGACGAACATAGGCAAGGAACACAGATACATAGAAGATGGAGGAACAAATAAGATGTGAGGAGCAGGTGCTAAATGCTTTCTGTCTGCCCTTAGCCGACCTGATCTGTAAAATAGAAAAAAAGATGAAGATGTAGGAAACCAGGATGGTGGTCAATGAACACACACTATAAGATCCTATGAGGAACACAGTGACCATATTACAGGCGAAGGTGTCGGAGCAGGAAAGTTTGAGCAGCGGTGGGATGTCACAGTAGAAGTGGTCGATGAGATTTGAGGCACAGTATTGGAGGCTGAATACACAGCTGGTCTGAGCTGTTGACTGCAAGACACCAAGAGAAAATGCAAGGGCGACCAGATTAGAGCATTTCTTCTTGGTCATTATGGACACATAATGTAGAGGTTGACAGATGGCAGCATAGCGGTCATAGGACATATTTGAGAGGAGAACAACTTCTGTACCCGCAAGAGTGGCAAAGACAAAGAACTGGAGTGCACAACCATGAAATGTGATGACTTTCTTTCCAGAGATCAGGTCAGATAACATCTTAGGAGTTACAGCTGAGGAGTAGAAGAGGTCCACTAAGGAGAGGTAGCTGAGAAAGTAATACATGGGAGTGTGGAAGGTGGATGTCTCATGGACAATGACCATTATACCAACATTACCAACCACAGTTATGATGTAAACTTGTAGAAAGAAAGCGTAGAGGAAAGGGACAAGTTTCTCATCATCAGTAAGTCCGGAGAATACAAACTTGGTTGCCTGAGTCTTGTTCATGTTGCTATTTTTCCTGTAAAGATAAAACACATGTAGTGTAAGCAATAATTGGTTATCAGAATTTATCTTCAAGGTGTAACAAAAAGTTCCCAACTCCCATCTGCCATATATAACAATAGTGTCTGCCCATATATCTGCACCAGGGACCCCTCCTGTTCTGTATTCTGAGGGAATATTGCCTAAAGTCTGCCAACCGTTTTGCTTTATCCGCACAAAGAGATTAAGGAGTCATATGTAGATGCAGATTATTGGGGTATTTTAGGTGATACATCGGAGGTGAACGGTCAATAGGTTATTTTAATTGGACACCATTTGAGAAGGCCCAAAACAAGAAAATTGTTTTAGTTTTTTTAAACTAAACTTTTGTCCTTTGGAGGCACCCAGAGTGAAGTTGTGACGTCACACAAAGACGCTCCTGGACTCATCCCTGCAGGCTCCTCCACGCGTGCGCTAGCTACCTGCCGGAGCAGCGCGCGAGCTGTGAGTAAGAGCAAGAAACGTTCCACTAGATCTATACAGCGCTACTTGGAACAACGGGACCACACCACACTTCGGAATGCTGTATCCATTCAATACAGGTAGAGACATTGCCTTTAGTGTCCTGTATACATGTATGACCCTTTTTTACCCTCTCTGTGCCAGTGCCGGTATTCTATAAGCAAGTATAGCAATCAGTCATTCACTATTGATGAGATTAGGCTGGACACTCATCCCTAATACCAGGCATCTGCAACTCAGGTGAATACATCAGCCTCAGAGAGCACCCAACGGTAGCGCAAGTGTCTCTGATCTTACAATTTTTTTAAAATAAGGATAGGGGCAAATTTTTACCACACATTTTTGTGAAGGGATTTTAAACTCTTTATTGATTAAAATCTGCATTAATAATCAATTAGAAATTACCTGAACTAGAGATGACCGAACCTTTTGAGATTCTATATATTTCAGGTTCGCCAAATTTTTCAAAAAGTTCAGTACGTACCCAAATTGATTCTACAAGAACCAAGGTTGCTCTAATAACACCCCATAGTCTCCTAGGACTCAGAAATGGAGAAAAATCAGGTGGAGGTGCTCCCAGTAAAGAGGATCCGCCCTTCCTCTAAAAATTGAATAAATAAAGATAAAAATACTGGGCACTCTCGCTTTATGTTGAATCATACATTTTATTTATACATATAATTAATTGGTATATACACGCATAGTCATAATAAAACCATTGGCTGGACTTAAAATAGGATAGATAAAACACTAAAACAACACCCAAAAATTCAACAATATGAGTATAAGATGGATATATATTGCCACGACCTGACCTACATACACAGGTGAATCCAATTATGAGAAAGAGTATTTAACCACCTCAGCTCCCCTAGCCTAAACCCCCTTAATGACCAGACCACTTTTTACACTTCTGACCTACACTACTTTCACCGTTTATTGCTCGGTCATACAACTTACCACCCAAATGAATTTTACCTCCTTTTCTTCTCACTAATAGAGCTTTCATTTGGTGGTATTTCATTGCTGCTGACATTTTTACTTTTTTTGTTATTAATCGAAATTTACAGATTTTTTTGCAAAAAAATGACATTTTTCACTTTTAGTTGTAAAGTTTTTCAAATAAAACTACATTTCTATTTAAATGTTTTTCTAAATTTATTGTTCTACATGTCTTTGGCCCCTAAAATGCCAGGGCAGTATAACTACCCCACAAGTGACCCCATTTTGGAAAGAAGACACCCGTAGGTATCATGATGGGCATAGTGAGTTCAAGGAAGTTTTTATTTTTTGTCACAAGTTAGTGGAATATGAGACTTTGTTAGAAAAAAAAAAAAATCATCATATTCCGCTAACTTGTGACAAAAAATAAAAAATTCTAGGAACTCGCCATTCCCCTCACGAAATACCTTGGGGTGTCTTCTTTCCAAAATGGGGTCACTTGTGGGGTATTTATACTGCCCTGGCATTTTAGGGGACCTAATGCGTGAGAAGTAGTTTGAAATCAAAATGTGTAAAAAATGCCCTGTGAAATCCTAAAGGTGCTCTTTGGAATTTGGGCCCCTTTGCCCAACTAGGCTGCAAAAAAGTGTCACACATCTGGTATCGCCGTACTCAGGAGAAGTTGGGCAATGTGTTTTGGGGTGTCTTTTTACATATACCCAAGCTGGGTGAGAGAAATATCTCTCTAAAAGACAACTTTTCCCATTTATTTTATACAAAGTTGGCATTTGACCGAGATATTTATCTCACCCAGCATGGGTATATGTAAAAAGACACCCCAAAACACATTGCCCAACTTCTCCTGAGTAAGGCGATACCACATGTGTGACACTTTTTTGCAGCCTAGATGCGCAAAGGGGCCCAAATTCCTTTTAGGAGGGTATTTTTAGACATTTGGATCCCAGACTTCTCACGCTTTAGGGCCCCTAAAATGCCAGGGCAGTATAAATACCCCACATGTGACCCCATTTTGGAAAGAAGACACCCCAAGGTATTCAATGAGGGGCATGGCGAGTTCATAGAAAATTTTTTTTTTTTGGCACAAGTTAGCGGAAATTGATTTTTTATTTTTTTTCTCACAAAGTCTCCCTTTCCGCTAACTTGGGACAAAAAGAACAATCTTTCATGGACTCAATATGCCCCTCAGCAAATACCTTGGGGTGTCTTCTTTCTGAAATGGGGTCACATGTGGGGTATTTATAATGCCCTGGCATTTTAGGGGCCCTAAAGCGTGAGAAGAAGTCTGGAATATAAATGTCTAAAAAATTTTACGCATTTGGATTCCGTGAGGGGTATGGTGAGTTCATGTGAGATTTTATTTTTTGTCACAAGTTAGTGGAATATGAGACTTTGTAAGAAAAAAAAATAAAAAATCTATTTCCGCTAACTTGTGCCAAAATTTTTTCTGAATGGAGCCTTACAGGGGGGTGATCAATGACAGGGGGGTGATCAGGGAGTCTATATGGGGTGATCACCACCCTGTCATTGATCACCCCCCTGTAAGGCTCCATTCAGACGTCCGTATGTGTTTTGCGGATCCGCGGTGTCCGTGTTTTGCGGATCCACGGATCCGCAAAACTCATACGGATGTCTGAATGGAGCCTTACAGGGGGGGTGATCACCCCATATAGACTCCCTGATCACCCCCTTGTCATTGATCACCCCCCTGTCATTGATCACCCCCCTGTAAGGCTCCATTCAGACGTCCGTATGTGTTTTGCAGATCCTATCCATGGATCCGCAAAACACATACGGACGTCTGAATGGAGCCTTACAGGGTGGTGATCAATGACAGGGGGGTGATCAATGACAGGGGGATGATCAGGGAGTCTATATGGGGTGATCAGGGGTAAATAAGGGGTTAATAAGTGACAGGGGGGTGTAGTGTAGTGTGGTGCTTGGTGCTACTTATTACAGAGCTGCCTGTGTCCTCTGGTGGTCGATCCAAGCAAAAGGGACCACCAGAGGACCAGGTAGCAGGTATATTAGACGCTGTTATCAAAACAGCGTCTAATATACCTGTTAGGGGTTAAAAAAATCGCATCTCCAGCCTGCCAGCGAACGATCGCCGCTGGCAGGCTGGAGATCCACTCGCTTACCTGCAGTTCCTGTGAACGCGCGCGCCTGTGTGTATATGCGTGACTCTGCCTGAGTGAGCCACCTCCGGAACGCGATCCTGCGTTAGGCGGTCCGGAGGCGGTTAAGGGGGTCAATTGTAAGTTTCCCTCCTCTTTTAATTTTCTCTGAAGAGTAGCAACATGGGGGTCTCAAAACAACTCTCAAATGACCTGAAGACATGGATTGTTCACCATCATGGTTTAGGGGAAGGATACAGAAAGCTGTCTCAGAGATTTCAGCTTCTGTTTCCACAGTTAGGAACATATTGAGGAGATGGAAGACCACAGGCTCAGTTCAAGTTAAGGCTCGAAGTGGCCGACCAAGAAAAATCTCGGATAGACAGAAGCGACGAATGGTGGGAACAGTCAGAGTCAACTCACAGACCGGCACCAAAGACCTACAACATCATCTTGCTGCAGATGGAGTCACTGAGCATCGTTCAACCATTCGGCGCACTTTACACAAGGAGATGCTGTATGCGAGAGTGATGCAGAGGAAGCCTTTTCTCCGCTTGAGGTGGGCTAAAGCACATTTGGACAAGCCAGCTTCATTTTGGAATAAGGTGCTGTGGACTGATGAAACTAAAATTGAGTTATTTGGCCATAACAAGGGGCGTTATGCATGGAGGAAAAAGAACACAGCATTCCAAGAAAAACACCTGCTACCTGCAGTAAAATATGGTGGTGGTTCCATCAAGCTGTGGGGCTGTGGAGCCAGTGCAGGGACTGGGAATCTTGTCAAAGTTCTGATAAAGGGGTTTGATATTCCTGCTTCCACAAAATACAGATTGAGGAGTGTGATATACCTGCTTCCACAAAATACTTATTAAGGGGTTCTATATACCTGCCTCTGCAAAATACTGATTGAGAGGTGCGATATATTGGCTGCAACAAATTACTGATTGAGGCCTGCGATATACATGCTTCCACAAATACTGCTTTTCTCTAGGGACTTTGGCACAGTGTCATTTTAAAAACGACAGGCAGAGGAAGAGGCAGGCCGTTCTGCAGGGGTGGTCGGGCAGGTGCACCAGGCCGGAGCCTTAGTAGGAAGTTGGAGAAGGTGTGCGCAATTACGTCAAAGGACACACCAGAGTTGGTTGAGTGGCTCACTTAGCCTTCCGCTTCTGCACCCTCCTCATCCTCTGTTTATGCACCCTCATCACTCTCTGTGTTCACCCCCAAAGACACCACCACCACCATAGCCCCTCCACTCGAGTCAGAGGAATTATTTTCCCATTCATTCCCAGACCTAACCGATGCTCAGCCATTCTTGGCATCAGATGAGGAAGAGGAAGTAGCAACGGCCGCCACCCAGAAGGTCTGACAACAGTACCCAGATCAGCCTAAGGAGGGTGGTCCCCGCTGTTGCTGCCTACACTGATATCTCTAATGTCAGTGATGGTGAAGGTGACGATGATGATGTGTCGATGGACATCACGTGGGTGCCCACAAGAGAGGAAGAGGAGGGGAGTTTAGATGGAGAGACGCAGATAGGGAGGAGAAGGAGGAGAAGCAGGCAGAACTCGCAGTGCACCGGAGGCAAAAAACAGACTGCAAATGTACCAATTTAGTGTAAGTGGGGGCCTTCATGCTCCAGTGTTTGAAGAGGGACCCCCGTATAAAAAGCATAAAGGGCAAGGACCAGTACTGGGTGGCAACGTACTTAGACCCCCAGTACAAACATAAAATGGCGGACATGTACCAGCATCACAAAGGTCTGTCAGAATGCAGCATTTCCAGGCCTTGCTGCAAGAGATGCTGCATTTTTCTGTTGCGGGCGCTGACAGAGAAATTTCCACCCACAGCGAAATGGGTGCGGGTACCAATCCAACCGTGCCTGCAAGAAGAAGGCGGTTTGAAAATGTGTTGGTCACTTCGGATATGAGAAGTGGGGGGGGTCGTGACCGATAAGCGCACTCGCCTAGCTCACGACAGTGTGGACTACCTCACATTTCTAAAAATGAATGACGCATGGATCTCAGAGGAATTCAACACCTGTAGCGACCACGTGTAATTGAATTTCTTTATGCCAGCCCACACATATCCGCCACTACAAGGATCAAAGAATGGTCCTTGTCTTATGTAAATACAGCGGCATAAAAGGCCTTTTCTGTCAGGTGAATGCCTAATTTTTGAGGCCTGTACTCCAGTGGCCTACAGTAAAATATGTATCCAGTTACCGCCTAATGAACCTCCAGACACATAATTACTAGTTCTTTTATGTCAGGTGAATTATTGGGGCCTATACTGGCCTACAGTAAAAATTTTAGCCGGTGACCGCCTATTGTACTTCCAGCACATCATCACAAGTTCTTTTCTGTCAGGTGAATGCCAAATTTTTGGGGCCCGTAATCCCGTGGACTAAAATAAATATTTTCTAGGCTCCAGCAGGGCACATTTTTGAGAGTTTCACTTTAAGACGCATAAAAATGGCCCATGAAAAAAAAACATATTTTTTGTGGGAATTTTTGCCATTGATCCCCCTCTGGTATGTAACTGTCCATGTTGTGGGACTATTTGTGCATTTCTAGTAAGTATGTGGTGGCGGCAAATATGACCTGAAGGTTTTTGAGGTTCACCTGCCATTAAAGTGAATGGGGCCCCTCCGCGAACGCGCGATTTGCAAACATTTGATCGTGAACGCGAGTTCGTGAAACGTCCAAGCCAATGTTCGACCATCACTACCCTTAATCGGTATTTTGTGGAAGCTGGTATATAGAACCCCTTAATCAATATTTGGTGGAAGCAGGTATATCAAACCATTTAATCAGTATTTTTTGGAAGCAGGTGTATCGCAGGCCTCAATCAATATTTGGTGGAAGCAGGTATATAAATCCCCTTAATCAGTATTTTGCGGAAGCAGGTATATCTATCCCCTCAATCAGTTATTTGTGGAAGCAGTTTATATCAATGCCCTTAATCCGTATTTTGTGGAAGTAGGTATACAGAATCCCTTAATCAATTTTTTGTGGAAGCAGATATATATCAATCCCTTTAAAATCAGTATTTTGTGGAAGCAGGTATATAGCACCACTCAATCAGAATTTTGTGGAGACAGGTATATAGAACTCCTTAATCAATATTTTTTAGAAGCAGGTATATTGCACCCCTTAATCAGTATTTTGTGGAAGCAGGCATATCGCACCTCTCAATCTGTATTTTGTAGAAGCAGGAATATAGAACCCCTTAATCAATATTTTGAGGAAGCAGGTATATCAAACCCCTTAATCAGTGATTTGTGGAAACCAGTGTATCGCAAGCCTCAGTCAATATTTGGTGGAAGCAGGTATATCAATCCCATTAATCAATATTTTTTGGAAGCAGGTATATCGCACCCCTCAATTAGTATTTTGTGAAAGCAGGTATATAGAACCAAATAATCAATATTTGGTGAAAGCAGGTATATCGTACCCCTCAATCTGTATTTTGTAGAAGCAGGTATATTAAACATCTTATTCAGTATTTGTGGAAGCAGGTATATCGCAGCCCTCAATCAGTATTTTGTGGAAGCAGGTATATAGAAGCCCTTAATCAGTATTTTTGTGGAAGCAGGTATATCAATCCCCTTAATCAATATTTGGTGGAAGCAGGTATATCACGCCCCTCAATCTGTATTATGTGGAAGTAGATATATCAAACCCCTTAATCAGTATTTTGTGGAAGCAGGTATATCGCACCCCTAAATCAGTATTTTGTGGAAGCAGGTATATAAAAACCCCTTAAGCTGGTATATAGAATCCCTTAATCAATATTTTGTGAAAGCAGGTATATTGCACCCCTTAATCAGTATTTTGTGGAAGCAGGTATATAAAAAACCCTTAAGCTGTATTTTTTGGAAGCAGATATATTGCACCCCTCAATCAGTATTTTGTGGAAGCAGGTATATAGAACCCCTTAATTAATATTTTGCGGAAGCAGGTATATCGCACCCCTCAATCTGTATTTTGTGGAAGCAGGTAAATAGAACCCCTTAATCAATATTTGGTGGAAGCAGGTATATCAAACCCCTTAATCAGTATGTTGTAAAGGAAATGTATCGCACCCCTATATCAGTATTTTGTGGAAGCAGGTGTATCGCAGGCTTCAATCAATATATGGTGGAAGCAGGTATATCAGTCCCCTTAATCAGTATTTTGTGGAAGTAGCTATATCGCACCCCTCAATCAGTATTTTGCGGAAGCAGGGATATCTCATGCCTTAATCAATATTTGGTGGAAGCAGGTATATCAATCCCCTTAATCAGTATTTTGTGGAATCAAGTATATTGAACCCCTTAATCAATATTTGGTGGAATCTGGTATATCACACCCCTTATTCAGTATTTTGTGGAAGCAGGCATATCAAACCCCTTAATCAGTATTTTGTGGAAGCAGGTGTATCGTAGGCTTCAATCAATATATGGTGGAAGCAGGTGTATCAATCCCCTTAATCAGTATTTTGTTGAAGCAAGTATATAGAACCCCTTAATCAATATTTGGTGGAAGCAGGTATATCGCACCCCTTATTCAGTATTTTGTGGAAGCAGGTATATCAAATCCCTTAATCAGTATTTTGTGGAAGCAGGGATATCAATCCCCTTAATCAGTATTTTGTGGAAGCAGGGATATCAATCCCCTTAATCAGTATTTTGTGGAAGCAGGTATATAGAACCCCTTAATTAATATTTGGTGTAAGCAGATATATCGCCCCCCTCAATCTAAATTTTGTGGAAGCAGGTATATCAAACCCCTTAATCAGTATTTTGTGGAAACAGGTATATTGCACCCCTCAATCATTATTTTGTTGAAGCAGGTACATAGAACCCCTTAATCAGTATTTTGTGGAAGCAGGTATATCACACCCCTCAATCAGTATTTTGTGGAAGCAGATATGTCGCAGGCCTCAATCAATATTTGGTGGAAGCAGGTATATCGCACCCCTCAATCAGTATTTTGTGAAGCAGGCATATCATATCCCTTAATCAGTATTTAGTGGAAGCAGGTATATTGCACCCCTCAATCAGTTTTTTGGGGGCAACAGGTATATTACACCCGTTGCAAACAGTTGTTCCAATAGCGCTTGTCTCTCTATATACCTGCGGTATCGCAGCAGAACTGCACACAACTGCTGCACAATACAAATGCACTTTATACTTTCTATGTTAGAAAGTACAGGGTGGGCCATTTATCTGGATACACCTTAATAAAATGGAAATGGTTAGTGATATTAACTTCCTGCTTGTGGCACATTAGTATATGTGAGGGGGGAAACTTTTCAAAATGGGTGGTGACCATGGCGGCCATTTTGAAGTCGGCCATTTTGAATCCAACTTTTGTTTTTTCAATAGGAAGAGGGTCATGTGACACATCAAACTTATGGGGAATTTCACAAGAAAAACAATAGTATGCTTGGTTTTAACGTAACGTTATTCTTTCATGAATTATTTACAAGTTTCTGACCACTTATAAAATGTGTTCAATGTGCTGCCCATTGTGTTGGATTGTCAATGCAACCCTCTTCTCCCACTCTTCACACACTGATAGCAACACTGCAGGAGAAATGCTAGCACAGGCTTCCAGTATCCGTAGTTTCAGGTGCTGCACATCTTGTATCTTCACAGCATAGACAATTGCCTTCAGATGACCCCAAAGATAAAAGTCTAAGGGGGTCAGATCGGGAGACCTTGGGGGCCATTCAACTGGCCCACGACGACCAATCCACTTTCCAGAAAACTGTTCATCTAGGAATGCTCGGACCTGACACCCATAATGTGGTGGTGCACCATCTTGCTGGAAAAACTCAGGGAACGTGCCAGCTTCAGTGCATAAAGAGGGAAACACATCATCATGTAGCAATTTCGCATATCCAGTGGCCTTGAGGTTTCTATTGATGAAGAATGGCCCCACTATCTTTGTACCCCATATACCACACCATACCATCAGTCTTGGAGGGATCTATCCAATGTGGGTTAGTGTCAGACCAATAGCGGTGGTTTGTTTGTTAACTTCACCATTCACATAAAAGTTTGCCTCATCACTGAACAAAATCTTCTGCTTAAACTGAGGGTCCTGTTCCATTTTTTGTTTTGCCCATTCTGCAAATTCAGTGCGCCGATCTGGGTCATCCTCGTTGAGATGCTGCAGTAGCTGGAGTTTGTAAAGGGGCCATTTGTGAGTAGCTAATATCCGCCGAAGGGATGTCCGACTAATGCCACTCTCCAGTGACATGCGGCGAGTGCTACGCTGTGGGCTCTTGCTGAATGTAGCTAGGACAGCCACTGATGTTTCTTCATTAGAGACAGATTTCATTCGTCCACATTTTGGCAAATCCAACACTGAACCAGTTTCACGAAACTTAGCAAGCAGTTTGCTAACTGTAGCATGGGAGATGGGTGGTCTCGTAGGGTGTCTTGCATTGAAATCTGCTGCAATGACCCAGTTACTGCGTTCACCAGACATCAACACAATTTCTATCCGCTCCTCACGTGTTAACCTCGGCGACATGTCAATGGCTGTAAACAAAGAGAAACTTGTAAATAACTCATAAAAGAATAAAGTTACGTTAAAACCAAGCACACCATTGTTTTTCGTGTGAAATTCCCAATAAGTTTGATGTGTCACATGACCCTCTTCCTATTGAAAAAACAAAAGTTGGATTCAAAATGGCTGACTTCAAAATGGCCGCCATGGTCACCACCCATCTTGAAAAGTTTCCCCCCTCACATATACTAATGTGCCACAAACAGGAAGTTAATATCACCAACCATTCCCATTTTATTAAGGTGTATCCATATAAATGGCCCACCCTGTATATTATAGGTATATCACACTAGTTGCAATTAGTTATTCCAATAGCGTTTGTCCCTCTATATAGCTGCGGTATCGCAGCAGAACCACACACAACTGCTGCACAATACAAATGCCTTTTAATATACTTTCTATATTTATATACTTTCCATTATTACCAATAATACCATTATACAGGACCCATATAATACCACCACACCATGACAACATATTACCAGCACACAGTGACTAAATAATATTACTATACTGTTAATGAATAAAAAACAGGTCACCTCTTAATGCCGCCCTAATCCTGGCCCTGACTCCTAAGCATATGAGCAGACCCAGATGGTAGGTGGGCTCATACACAGGAACTTTAAACCCTGAGTCACCCTGAAGATCCCTGCAATGAGGTTAGGAGCAGGAGGCAACCTGTTTATCCCAGACGCAGATGAACAGGAGTCTCCACTGACCTAGCTACAAGGAAAGGGACAGCCAGTGAACAGCCACTGGATCGGCAGGTAAGAGCCCAGAAACAACATGCACTTACCTGCCACAGCCACAACAACCACCGGACTCCCAAGCAGACACCTGCTCACCGACTTGTGATTCCCCCTCCAGGGAACCCAGAAACCCCCTTCCGGAGGGATGACAGACAGTGAAAATGTCTAGAAACCATGCTGGAATTCAACACCAAACAAACCAGACATGGAATACCGAACTAGACACAAACACATACCCAAAACACCAACTACACCAAACAATACAACAAGTGAGGATGGGAAAAGGACAGAGAGAACAAAGGGGAGACATCATGGTGACATCGATGTCTAGCTAGGAGGCCCTCCCACTGGACAGATGGTATATCCAGCTCACACAAAGGCCGGACGGCAACTGACCTCAATCTCACAACACCAGGATATAAAGAGCCAAGAGGCCACATCCAGGACACACCTAGATCCCCACCAGGCAGATAGTTAACTCCTCCAGCACCAAACAGAGAAGGGTAGCAGGATAAAACGGGCAGGCACCTACATGCTGCAACGAACACAGCATGCACGGCAACCGTGTCACGGCGAACACAAACGAGGCCATGACATATATAGTACACACAAATAGAATTATATATAGATATATACTGTATATACAATATACTCCTAGGAGCCATCTCCACTGATTTGAGTTGTTTAACTTTCCTTTACGTCTCCATTTTCTACATACCATCATAATGATTTCTCCTGATGCCAGCAGAGTTTACTGCACAGACCTCTTCGGTCAGGGGTGTGTCGCCCCCCACTGCCGCAAAAGAAGCCACCAGTAAAGACACCAGACATAACCTCTCTTTATTCAGTTACAGCTTCAGACAGATGCTGGAGATGCCTTGAGAATAGAGGAACATTCTTCCATATATGGTGGGACTGTCCTCTTATCAATAAATGGTGGAAGGAAATCTTTCATATCAGCAACCAAATTTGCCACACTACGGTGCAGATGTCCCCCTCAAAAGCCTTACTCAACTTCGATGATCCTACAGAGACACTCCCCCTTCCTTTCCTCTTTAGGCAACTGCTGATAGCTGCCCGCCTACTAGTGCCAAAATATTGGCTATAAACTACCCCTCCCCCCCTGGAACAATGGAAGCTAAAAGTCGACCAAATATATGGCTTCGAGGAGCCTTCCTCTTGGGAAGCCCGTAATCACCACAAATTTCTAAAACAATGGCGATTATGGCAGGAATTCAGACACCCTGACCCTCAATAGCTAAGATGATATGTAACATACAAACCATGAGGTGTATTACTCCACTCTTGGAGATGCTTTAAACCAACTCTATAGCAATATATGGTATACTAACAACAATGTGTGATTGTAAACACAACTGTGTATCACCTCTATCAAGAATACTGTTACAAGTCATTATGGAATGTAATATATCCTTTACAACTTCAACGTCTTGCTAGACGTATAAGATGCTTTACATGTACCTTGTTACGTTACTATCTTTAAATAAAAAAATTAAAAAAAAGAAGCCACCAGTATTAAAGAATGGCACACTGTAGATGGGGCTGATTGCAGATTTTTAAATTAGGGCTCAGGAGAGTTCGGTTACACCTGATTTCTGCCATCCATCCCCACCCTCTATAGCAAAGAAACTCCCTATCTAGCTGCCATCCTATAGCTTTCACCAATACTGTGCCCACTGTTTCCCCATGTGCCCCCATTACTGTACCAACAGTGCTGCCCAATGTCCCCAAATACTGTACTGCCAAAATTAAAGTGCCCAAGAAGCCAGATACAGAAATAGAAAATGATGGTCCCTAAATCAAACCCCAGACCAGACTCCGAAATAGATTCACCATGTCAGAACTCTAAAGTAATGGGGTTGTTCAGCCATGGAGTCTTTTATAAACTGCTTAGAAAGTTATAAAATAATAAAAGTAATGATACCTTACTGGTCTCCCCCGCTCATTTCCCAATCACTGGCAGCCGCTGTCACATGTACGAGTCGAGCAGGACTTGAAAGTACAGAGACTAGCATGAATGGTGGGGATCAGAGAGGTATCAATACTTTTATTATTTTACTATATTCTAATCAGTTTTCAAAAATAAATTATACACGGCTGAACAACCCCTTCCTATTACAAACTCAGGTGAGACCCCAAAATTAATACAGACCAGACCCAGAATTAATACCGACTCCCAGACCCCAAAATTAATACAGACCCGACTCAGAATTAATACAGACCCCTAGATTACACCCAGAATTAATACAGAATTTCAGACTAGACCCCAAAATGAGTACAGACCCATAGACCCCAAAATTAAAGACCCCCAGATCTATCCCCAAAATTAATACAGACCCCAGATCGGCTCACAAATTTATAAAGACCCTAAATTCATAGACCCCAGAAAAAACTCAGATTTGTAGAGACCCCAAACCAGCTTCGAAACTCACACAGCCCACTAATTCATACAAGCCCAGGATCAGCCTCCCTAATTCATACATACCCTAGATTAGAACCCCAAATTCATACAATCCACGGATCAGCCTCAAACTTTATACTGATCCCAGATCAGTCCCCTAATTCATACAGACCCCAGATCATCCCTCTAATTCATACAGACCCCAGATCAGCCTCCCTAATTCATACAGACCCCAGATCAGCCTCCCTAATTCATACAGACCCAAGATCAGCCCCCCCAACTCCTACAGTCCCCAGATTAGACTCCAAATTCATACAAGCCCCGGATCAGCCTCCAACTTTATTCCGACCCCAGATCATTCCCCTAATTCATACAGATATCAAATCATCCCTCTAATTCATATAGACCCCAGATCAGAGACATATTCTTAGACACCGATCACATTGACCTTCCCACAGACACTCAGATCACCTCCTAATTCATACAGACCCCAGATCAGCCCCCTTAATTCATACAGACCCCAGATCAGCCCCCTTAATTCATACAGACCCCAGATCAGCCCCCCTAATTCATACAGACCCCGGATCATTCCCCTAATTCATACAGATGCCAAATCATCCCTCTAATTCATGCAGACCCCAGGTCAGACACATATTTCTAGACACCGATGACATTGACCTCCCCACGTGCACTCGAGGACCTGGGACACTTTAGAAGCTAAACACAAAATAGGTGACACCTGCTAGAATGTGAGAGTGCCCATGTAGAGAGGAGTATATGAGCCGTATAATGTACACTGCCATGTCCTAGAAGAACAGTATAATACCGTACAGTACTAGCACTGATACAGCTCAACCCTTCGACAGTTCAGCTGGTGGAGCAGAGAACTGGAACAGAAATATCACACCGGGGTCTGCTCAGCCCATGACGGGTCTCACCTGTCAGACATACAGCTGTGCGCTTGTGACCTGGGATCTGCAGAGATCTTTTAGCCTGTAAATCTGCAAATTTTTATAAGAGACATATTTACCCGGGAGGATAATTGTGGTCCCAGAGGACAGGCGGCGAGTGAGGGAGAAATCACAGGATCATTACCACTAATTATTAGTTTCATTTAACCCCGAAATACAAAAGAAAAGGAATATTTTATAGAAACATAATATAACAGAGTCCGGGGGGCACATACTTTGTTCTATACAGTTTATATTCTCCACATTATATCTGTTCTTCATTGTGATTCTTCACTGCTCTTATCTTGAAGTCCACAGCGGTCACAACCCACAGCCAGCGAGGCCAGCGGGGGTGCAGCAATGGGAGTGGCAGGGAATCGGTGAGCTGAGGACTAAGGATGAGTGAATTTCTTGAAATTCGTTTTGGGGCCTATTCGGCAAATTAAAAAAAAAAACTGTGTACTGGTAATGGTAGTGACAATAGGTGATTAAGTGTCAGCTGCAGAAGTGGCGGCAGAGGCAGCTATAGAGTATGAAGCATGATGGCAACAGCAGCAATATGGTATGGAAAAGAGGCCCTAATGATGTCTCATGGTGTGGTTCCTCAGGTCATCACTCCTTGTGGTTGTTGCCCCTCTTGGCTCCTTAGGGACACTCTCTGTAGATAGAGCTCCTGCCTAAGGGTAGTTTCTGCCCTTGATGTTAAATGTCCGTGTGGGTACAAGGTATAGGATGTGATAGAAATGCAATGGCCAGCATGTGGTTTTAAGAGAGTCAGAGATCAGGCCAGGTTAAATTTTCAAAAAGAAACAAAAAGTTTATTTTTACTGTGTGCACAATAGGAGTTTTAGTACACATAGAAATGATCTGTACACAATGCAAATTCTTTTTTCCAGATGTTTAAGCATTAGCTGAGCAAGTCATTTGCAGCAATGGCCAAATTACTCTTTCTCTTGTTACAGACTCTAGTACTGGGATCTAGTACCTGAAGTGTGCAGGGTGTCTTAACTCATTATCCCTCCACTGCAGTAGGGTCTAAAATGCTATATGCTGATCACCTTGCTGACTAAAGCATTATAGTCTCCGTGTCTACTTATCTGGGTTCATAGGGTGTCTTAACTTGCTTCCCCTTTGCAGCAGCAAAGTTTGTAATGCTCCATGCTGGTTACCTTGCTGACTATTTTTTTCCATGTAACCTTAAAATTCTCCAAAACCGTCTCTGATGGTAGTGGAGGGCAAACAGCAATGTGTCTCCGGAAGCATAGAAGCAGAATGGCTCAGAAGAGGAGCACATAATGTCGGCTCCATGTCCCCTCCAGATCCATGCTTACACTCTCTACTACTAGCTCAAGTAGAATTTTCTCCATGAACTAGAGTGAAGGTCCAGCCTACATCCTAAGCTTTGGAGAGGGCTGGGATAGGACTGTTAGTCCTGGCAACATCTTGCCACATAAGGATAGCTGAAATGCGAGCACAGTCTCCTAGACATTGCCAGCATTTCCTGCAAGCCAATGTATTTAAAAAAAATGTGTTGCACGACTAGGTTTATCACATGCACCATGCAGGGATCATATGATATTTCCCCCAAATGCAGTGTGGCCACGCTGTTGCGGCCATTGTCACTGACCATCTTGCCCAGTTGGATTTGACAGGGAGATAGAAACATAGAAACAGAAACCTAGAATGTGTCGGCAGATAAGAACCATTTGGCCCATCTAGTCTGCCCAATATACTGAATACTATGGATAGCCCCCGGCCCTATCTTATATGAAGGATGGCCTTATGCCTATCCCATGCATGCTTAAACTCCTCCACTGTATTTGCAGCTACCACCTCTGCAGGAAGGCTATTCCATGCATCCACTACTCTCTCAGTAAAGTAATACTTCCTGATATTACTTTTAAACCTTTGCCCCTCTAATTTAAAACTATGTCCTCTTGTAGCAGTTTTTCTTCTTTTAAATATTCTCTCCTCTTTCACCTTGTTGATTCCCTTTATGTATTTAGCAGTTTCTCTCATCTCCCCTCTGTCTCGTCTTTCTTCCAAGCTATACATGTTAAGGTCCTTTAATCTTTCCTGGTAAGTTTTATCCTGCAATCCATGTACCAGTTTAGTAGCTCTTCTCTGAACTCTCTCCAAAGTATCAGTATCCTTCTGGAGATATGGTCTCCAGTACTGCGCACAATACTCCAGATGAGGTCTCACTAGTGCTCTGTAGAGCGGCATGAGCGCCTCTCTCTGTCTACTGGTAATGCCTCTCCCTATACACCCAAGCATTCTGCTAGCATTTCCTGCTGCTCTGTGACATTGTCTGCCTACCTTTAAGTCTTCTGAAATAATGACCCCTAAATCCCTTTCCTCAGATACTGAGGTTAGGACTGTATCACTGATTGTATATTCTGCTCTTGGGTTTTTACGTCCCAGGTGCATTATCTTGCACTTACCAACATTCAATTTTAGTTGCCATATTTTTGACCATTCCTCTAGTTTTCCTAAGTCCTTTTCCATTTGGTGTATCCCTCCAGGAACATCAACCCTGTTACAAATCTTTGTGTCATCAGCAAAAATACACACCTTACCATCGAGGCCTTCTGCAATTTCGCTGATAAAGATATTAAACAATATGGGTCCCAGAACAGATCCCTGAGGTACCCCACTGGTAACAAGACCTTGGTCTGAATATACTCCATTGACTACAACCCTCTGTTGTCTGTCCCTCAGCCACTGCTTAATCCATTCAACAATATGGGAGTCCAAGCCCAATGACTGCAATTTATTGATAAGCCTTCTATGTGGGACAGTATCGAAAGCCTTACTGAAGTCTAGATAAGCGATGTCTACTGTACCTCCTCCATCTATTATTTTAGTCACCCAATTAAAAAAATCAATACAATTAGTTTGACATGATCTCCCTGAAGTAAACCCATGCTGTTTTTCATCTTTCAATCCATGGGATTTTAGATGGTCCACAATCCTCTCCTTAAGTATGGTTTCCATTAATTTCCCCACTATTGATGTCAAGTTTACTGGCCTATAGTTGCCCGATTCCTCCCTACTACCTTTCTTGTGAATGGGCACAACATTTGTTAATTTCCAATCTTCTGGGACGACTCCTGTTGCCAGTGATTGGTTAAATAAGTCTGTTAATGGTTTTGCTAGTTCACCGCTGAGCTCTTTTAATAGCTTAGGGTGTATCCCATCAGGCCCCTGTGACTTATTTGTATTCATTTTAGACGGCTGACTTAGAACCTCTTCCTCTGTAAAGACACATGCGTCAAAAGATTAATTAGTCTTCTTTCCCAACTGAGGTCCTTCTCCTTCATTTTCCTTTGTAAAAACTGAACAGAAGTATTCATTGAGGCCGTCAGCTAGTTCTTTATCTTCTTCCATATACCTTCCTTCTTTTGTTTTTAATTTGGTAATTCCTTGTTTTAGTTTCCTTTTTTCATTTATGTATCTGAAGAATGCCTTATCGCCTTTTTTTCCCTGACTGAGCTAATTTCTCTTCTGCCTGTGCTTTAGAAGCTCTTATAACTTGTTTGGCCTCTCTCTGCCTAATCTTATAAATTTGTCTGTCATCCTCGTTTTTTTTTTTTTTTATAATTCCTAAATGCTATCTTTTTGTTTTTAATGATTTTGGCCACTTCTGCTGAGTACCACAGTGGTCTCTTCCTTTTTTTGCTTTTACTGACAAGCCTAATGCAATCTTCTGTTGCCTTCAATAGTGCCACTTTTAAGTAGTCCCATTTCTCCTGGACTCCAATTAAACTGTTCCAGTCTGATAGGGACTCGTATACCACTAATCTAATTTTAGAAAAGTCAGTTTTTCTAAAATCTAAAACTTTTGTTTCTGTGTGGTGTGACTCAGTCACTGTACTTATAGTAAACCACACTGACTGGTGATCACTAGATCCCAAGCTTTCCCCTACAGTAATATCAGATACCAAATTCCCATTTGTGAATACTAAATCTAAAATGGCCTCCTTCCGGGTTGGCTCCTCCACTACTTGCTGTAGAGAAAATCCCAGTAGAGAATTTAGAATATCTGTACTCTTGGCCAGCGGGATGTTTGTTGCTTGATGTACTTTAGCAACACATGTGATACTGAGAAGTGGGAGCGATGCTGCGCCCTCTTTTGGGCACAAGAGCGTGTCCATGGAGGAGGAAATAGTTAAGTGTCTGGTGTGGGAACCAGAACGACACAAACACAGAGATGTCAATAGGTCCTGTCCTTATTGGTGCTGTGCTGCCTCACACTGACAAAAACACTGTCCCAGTGGGCTGTGAAAGACCTTTGAGGTGTCATCACGTGTTGCTGCTCTCCGGAAGGGATGGTAAGGCGTGGTGCACCCCAATGGGAAATAAGTCCAGAGAATCAGGGTCTGCAGTCAACCAGTGTACTTCTTTACTGGAGCAATTCATGTACAAAACAATACAAGCGAGGCATAGGGCTGGATTCTCCAGACTCCTAACTGAGACAAGGCATAGGGCTGGCTTCTCCAGTCTCCTCCCCGAGATGAGGCATAGGGCTGGCTACTCCAGTCTCCTCCCTGGGACGAGGCATAAGGATGGCTTCTCCTGTCTCCTCCCTGAGATGAGGCATTGGGCTGGCTTCTCCAGTCTCCTCCCTGAGACAAGGCATAGGGCTGGCTTCTCCAGTCTCCTCCCCGAGATGAGGCATAGGGCTGGCTTCTCCAGTCTCCTCCCTAGGACGAGGCATAGGGCTGGCTTCTCCTGTCTCCTCCCTGAGACGAGGCATTGGGCTGGCTTCTGCAGTCTCCTCCCTGAGACAAGGCATAGGGCTGGCTTCTCCAGTCTCCTCCCTGGCAGAAGAAAGGTTTGATGCTGAGGAAAGGCCTAAGCTAGCTATTCGTCTCTTTCTCTCAGAAGGCTGGCATCCTGGTTGTTATGTGTCATGGCTGATGATGGGGAAAACCCTTAGCCGTGCGATGCCAGAAGATGTTGGTCGCTGCAAGGCCAGGACAGAGATCAGGGAGCAGGTCACCTTCTATCATATCCCTAACTCTGACCCTGTCTCCTAGCCGTATGAGCCGACCCTGATGGTAGGAGGGCTCATACACCGGAAACCTAAGATTCCTACTAGCCCTCAGGGTGGCCCTCAACTATGAGCAGGGTAAGACGACCTGTTCCTCCTAGGAACGGAGGAACAGGAGTCTCACTGGGCAAGCTACAAGAAAAGTTGGACATAAACAACTGATGGCAATGGCAGGTAAATGCAACAAGTATAGCACCTACCTGCCACAGACACACAGCCTGGAACCCATGCAGAAGCGCTGCTGTCCACAAGAACACAAACGGACACAGCACACACCACACATCACACAGGAACCCAGGACCATAAGCTGCAATAAACAAGCATACCAAAAACACACCTTCATAACATCATGTATGACATAAACTTATGACCACAAGGGTGGCCCTCACTGGCAGATGGTATAAACCAGGAGGATGACTCCAGCTTACAAACGAGGCTGGAGTACCCCTCAGACTTCTGATCTTAACTGAGGCTTTATAGCCCATGTAGCCACACCCACACTCAGACACACCCAGTGTTCACAGACAAAGAAGGGAGTTAACCCTTCCAAAACCAGACAAGGGAAGACAGCAACTTAAAAGGGAAGTGTACACACAAATAACACAAGTTGCCTGAGACAACCGCCTGCTATGACAGCGAGCAGCCTAGCAACCAGCTCCATACCTTATGTTGCCAGTGGCAACCACAAGTGAGGCAACAAACTAGCGGCCCTCACCTGTGATTGAACAACCAAACCAGACCGCAGGTAACAGCCTGCGGTTCAGGAGTCACGACCATAACCAAGGTCGTGACATTATGCTAGTGGGTGTGTGGAACAACTGTGCCACTGACCAGCTATATCCTTCAGGGATGTGACTAAGTGACTACCTGGTCTTCACTAGAGCCTCTGATGGTGAGGATAGGCTTGGGCCATTAGTGTAGTCACAGATGCCACTCCAGAGCAGTCCACAAGTCAGTGGCAGCTTAGAAGGGGGTCAGAGATAACGGTGCAAAACATTGAGGGGAAAGACACAGTCAGCAAGTCGGGGTTCAGGGCAGGCAGCAATCAAGCAAAGTCCATAAATGAAGTCCAAGGTCAGAAGCAGGCGGCAATCAAGCAAAGTCCGTTGAATCAAGAAGCAAGGTCCGGTACACAGAAAGATTGCTCCAGCGCCTTCCTGGAGCAGGAAGCGCCTTAAATAATTCCTGCAGCTCAGCCATAGGCTGTGGAGATAGAGGGCGTGTACGTGCTGCCTCACAAGGAAAGAGAGACACGCCTGTGCACGCCCAAACAACAGTACAAGACTAGAGTTGAGCGGGCCCGAACTGTAAAGTTCGGGTTCGTACCGAACTTTAGCTTTTTTTGGACCCGGACCCGAACATTTACATAAAAGTTCGGGTTCGTGTTCGGTGTTCGGCAAATTTTTATGGCGCTTTCTGAAAGGCTGCAAAGCAGCCAATCAACAAGCGTTTAACTATGTGCCCTTAGAAGCCATCACAGCCATGCCTACTATTGGCATGGCTGTGATTGGCCAACTGCAGCATGTGACCCAGCCTCTATATAAGCTGGAGTCACGTAGCGCTGCACGTCACTCTGCTATTCTTAGTGTAGGGAGAGGATGCTGCTGCTGTCAGAGATCAGATCAGGAATAAATACTAAGAAGAACTGCCTTATAACTCAGCGATCTCAATCCAATGTGTTTTGTGGGTGCAGTGCACAGTTTTTTTAAGCCTGCCCTGAGCCAACTTCTGTTGAAAACGCATTTTTTTTTACTTCAGTTTGTGCAGCCATTTTATGCAGACATGCTGGTGCAGCACTATCTGCATGTCTGCTAGTCCAGAAATACAGCATTTTTGCTGACTGTGTTTAAAAAAAAATCTTTTTCATATAGTGCACCAGCACTATCTATCTGCATGTCTGCTAGTCCAGAAATACAGCTTTTTTGCTGACTGTGCCTAAAATATAATTTTTTTCATATACTGGTCATCTTTGATTACACGTGCATAAGTGACTGGCACATTTAGGCCACAAATACGGGCATTAGGTTACTGCGTTTAAAAATTTTTTTTTTTTTCATATACTGGTTATCTTTGATTACACGTGCATAGGTGACAGTCACATTTAGGCCACAAATACGGCCATTCGTTTACTGCGGTTGAAATAAACCATGTGTTCATATACTGCTCATTTTGGATTTAACGTACATAGAATACAGTCACATTTTGGCCACAAATACGGCCATTCGTTTACTGCGGTTGAAATAAACCGTGTGTTCTTATACTGGTCATTTTGAATTTAACGTACATAGAAAAAGGTCACATTTAGGCCACAAATACGGCCATTCGTTTACTTCGGTTGAAATAAACCGTGTGTTCATATACTGGTCATCTTTGATTATAAGTGCATAGGTGACAGTCACATTTAGGCCCCAAATACAGCCATTCGTTTACTGCGGTTGAAATAAACCGTGTTCAAATACTGCTCATGTTTAATTTAACGTACATAGAATACAGTCACATTTTGGCCACAAATACGGCCATTCGTTTACTGCGGTTGAAATAAACCGTGTGTTCATATACTGATCATTTTGAATTTAACGTACATAGAAAACAGTCACATTTAGGCCACAAATACGGCCATTCGTTTACTGCGGTTGAAATAAACAGTGTGTTCATATACTGGTCATCTTTGATTACAAGTGCATAGGTGACAGTCACATTTAGGCCACAAGTACAGCCATTCGTTTACTGCAGTTGAAATAAACCGTGTTCAAATACTGCTCATTTTTAATTTAACGTACATAGAATACAGTCACATTTTGGCCACAAATACGGCCATTCGTTTACTGCGGTTTAAATAAACCATGTGTTCATATACTGATCATTTTGGATTTAACGTACATCGAATACAGTCACATTTAGGCCACAAATACCGCTGTCATATAGAGTTAAAAAATTTTTTTTAGTGCAATACCCTACATCAGGGTTTATATTGGCGGTAAATTATTTTTAACATACCTAACCAATTTTTACTTTGCTTTGTGAACTCTAACTATGAGGCAAACATCTAATAAGGGACGCGGTCATGGTCGCGGTGGTGGTGTTGGTGGAGCCTCTGGTGCAGGGAGAGGACGTGGTCGTTCTGCCACAGCTACATGTCCTACTGAACCTACTACCTCAGGTCCCAGTATCCGCCAGAATCTACAGCGATATTTGGTCGGGCCTAATGCCGTTCTAAGGATGGTAAGGCCTGAGAAAGTACAGGCGCTAGTCAATTGGGTGGCCGACAGTGGATCCAGCACGTTCACATTATCTCCCACCCAGTTTTCTGCAGAAAGCGCACAGGTGGTGCCTGAAACCCATGCCCATCAGTCTGTCACATCACCCCCGTGCATATCGGGGAACCTGTCTGAGCCTCAAGTCATGCAGCAGTCTCTTATGCTGTTTGAAGACTCTGCTGGCAGGGTTTCCCAAGGGCATCCACCTAGCCCTTCCCCAGGGGTGGAAGACATAGAATGCACTGACGCACAACCACTTATGTTTCCTGATGAGGACATGGGAATACCACCTCAGCACGTCTCTGATGATGACGAAACACAGGTGCCACCTGCTGCGTCTTTCTGCAGTGTGCAGACCGAAAAGGAGGTCAGAGAGGAAGACTGGGTGGAGTACGATGCAGGGGACGATGAGGTCCTAGACCCCACATGGAATGAAGGTCGTGCCACTGGCTTTCAGAGTTCGGAGAAAGAGGCAGTGGTGAGACCGAGCCAACAGCGTAGCAAAAACGGGAGCAGGGTGCAAAAGCAAAGCAGCCGTTGCCGAAACAGTTCGCCTCCTACTGGCCACCGTCACCAGGGACCGAGCACACCAAAAGCAGCATCAAGGAGTTCCCTGGCATGGCACTTCATCACACAATGTGCTGACGACAAGACCCGAGTGGTTTGCACGCTGTGCCATCAGAGCCTGAAGCGAGGCATTAACGTTCTGAACCTTAGCACAACCTGCATGACCAGGCATCTACATGCAAGACACGGGCTGCAGTGGAGTAAGCACCTTCAAAACCAAGAAAGGGCTCAGGCTCCCCCTGCTACCTCTTCTGCTGCTGCCTTGGCCTCTTCCTCCGCCTCTGGAGAAACGTTGGCACCTGCCGCCCAGCAAACAGAGGATGTGCCACCAACAACACCACCTCCGTCACCAAGCATCTCCACCATGTCACACAGAAGCGTTCAGCTATCCAACTCACAAACCTTTTAGAGAAAGTGTAAATTCCCACCTAGCCACCCTCGATCCCTGGCCCTGAATGCCAGTATTTCTAAACTACTGGCCTTTGAAATGCTGTAATTTAGGCTGGTGGAGACAGACAGCTTCAAACAGCTCATGTCGCTTGCTGTCCCACAGTACGTCGTTCCCAGCCGCCACTACTTCTCCAAGAGAGCCGTGCCTTCCCTGCACAACCAAGTATCCGATAAAATCAAGTGTGCACTGCGCAACGCCATCTGTGGCAAGGTCCACCTAACCACAGATACGTGGACCAGTAAGCACGGCCAGGGACGCTATATCTCCCTAACTGCACACTGGGTAAATGTAGTGGCGACTGGTTTGGCGCATGTCCTTCCGCCGCCAAGGATCGCAGGGCATCATTCTTTGCCTCCTCCTCCTACTCGGCTTCCTCCTCCTTATCTACCACCTCCTCATCCAGTCAGCGTAACACCTTCACCACCAACTTCAGCACAGCCCGGGTAAACGTCAGCAGGCCGTTCTGAAACTGATGTGTTTGGGGGACAGGCCCCACACCGCGCAGGAGTTGTGGCGGGGTATAGAACAACAGACCGACAAGTCGTTGCTGCCAGTGAGCCTCAAGCCCGGCCTGGTGGTGTGCGATAATGGGCGAAATCTCGTTGCAGCTCTGGGACTAGCCGGTTTGACGCACATCCCTTGCCTGGCGCATGTGCTGAATTTGGTGGTGCAGAAGCAATTCACAACTACCCCGACATGTCTGAGCTGCTGCATAAAGAGCGGGCCGTCTGTGCGCACATCCAGCGTTCTCATCCTGCCGCCACTCGGCTGTCTGCTCTACAGCGTAACTTCGGCCTTCCCGCTCACCGCCTCATATGCGATGTGCCCACCAGGTGGAACTCCGCCTTGCACATGCTGGACAGACTGTGCGAGCAGCAGCAGGCCATAGTGGAGTTTCAGCTGCAGAACGCACGGGTCAGTCGCACTGTGGATCAGATACACTTCACCACCAATGACTGGGCCTCCATGCGAGACCTGTGTGCCCTGTTGCGCTGTTTCGAGTACTCCACCAACATGGCCAGTGGCGATGACGCCGTTATCAGCGTTACAATACCACTTCTATGTCTCCTTGAGAAAACACTTAGGGCGATGATGGAAGAGGAGGTGGGCCAGGAGGAAGAGGAGGAAGAGGGGTCATCTCTAACACTTTCAGGCCAGTCTTTTAGAAGTGGCTCAGAAAGAGGATTTTTGCAACAGCAGAGGCCAGGTACAAATTTGGCCAGCCAGGGCCCACTACTGGAGGATGAGGAGGATGGGGATGTAGCATGTTCACAGCGGGGTGGCACCCAACGCAGCTCGGGCTCATCACTGGTGCGTGGCTGGGGGGATACGGAGGACGCAGACGATACGCCTCCCACAGAGGACAGCTTGTCCTTACCTCTGGGCAGCCTGGCACACATGAGCGACTACATGCTGCAGTGCCTGCGCAACGACTGCAGAGTTGCCCACATTTTAACGTGTGCTGATTACTAGGTGGCCACCCTGCTGGATCCCCGTTACAAATACAATGTGGCGTCCTTAATTCCCTCACTGGAGCGTGATCGGAAGATGAGCGACTACAGGCGCACGCTGATAGACACGCTACTGAGAGCATTCCCGACTGACGCCACATTGGCGAAGGCAGGGGAGGAGGAAGAGGTCGCCAACGCAGCTGTGTCAGCGCCAGCACCTCAGAAGGCAGGGTTAGCATGGCCGACATGTGGAAAAGCTTTGTCACCCCGCCGCAAACAACCGGCCCCAACTGCTGATATGGAGCGTGTTAGCAGGAGGCAGCATTTGAACAACATGGTGGAGCAGTACCTGTGCACACGCCTACACGTACTGACTGATGGTTCTGCCCCATTCATTTTCTGGGTCTCCAAATTGTCCACATGGCCAGAGCTTGCCCTGTATGCCTTGGAGGTGCTGGCCTGCCCTGAAGAGGAAGAGGTCGCCAACGCAGCTGGGGCACCGCCAGCACCTGAGAAGGCAGGGTTAGCATGGCCCAAATGTGGAAAAGCTTTGTCAGCCTTGGAGGTGCTGACCTGCCCTGCAGCCAGTGTATAGTGTGAACGTGTGTTTAGTACGCAGAGAGCATTATCACAGGCCGCAGCCAATGTGGACAAGCTTACGTTTATTAAAATGAACCAGGCATGGATCCCACAGGACTTGTCCGTACCTTGTGCAGAATAGACATTTATACCAGCCTCAACCATCCATTCTTGTACTCAAGTGCACGTATTCTTTGTTTTATTTTGTTATATGTCCCTAACCCAATTTAAGAATAAAAAATAACACAAATCAGTGTTGGCTACCTATTCCTCCTTCACCGCCGCTTCCACCTACACCACCACGTCAACCTACACCGCCACATCCACCCATCCACCGCCTCCTCAACCTCCTAGATCCAGATTGTTATTTTTAATTTTTCAGTATTTTCTGTTATTTTAAGTCATTTCCCTATCCACATTTGTTTGCAGAACAGTTGTCATGCTCTTAAGCACATTTTGATGCCTTTTGCAGCCCTCTAGCCCTTTCTAGGACTATTTTAGAGCTATTTTAGTGCCCAAAAGTTCGGGTCCCAATTGATTTCAATGGGGTTCGGGGTCAAGTTCGGGGTCAAGTTCGGGTCCCGAACCCGCACTTTTTTTTCCAAGTTCGGCCGAACCTGCTGAACCCGAACATCCAGGTGTCCGCTCAACTCTATACAAGACTAAAGCAGGAAGTAAACTCAGGCAACGGAGCACAGATACAACAGTTAAGCTACCTGCTGCACGCGCTTGTCAGCATGGTGCACGGCAGCAGGAGAGAATAAGGGGGCCCGTCGCCCATGCCAGTGTGTAGGGCCAGCAGTGCAGGCACGGAGCACTGGGCTAACACTGGTCATGGGCTCCTTGGTCACAGGTAGAGATGAGCGAATTTCTCAAAAATTCAATTCGGTCTGTTCGCCGAATTTTCAAAAACGATGCAAAAAAAATGCTATTTCCTGGCTGCAGAGAACCTTTACAATGGTCTAGAACACTGTGCCTTGCAGTAACACACATAGGGAGTCTGCTGTGGTAGTGAAATAATACTGTGACTCAGTATGACATGCAGATGACAGGCGTCGCTCTTAGAATCACTGCAGACTTCACTTATTAGGGCAGTCACGGGGCCAAAACTGACCAAATAACTCAATTATGAACTCAGCCTTACAGGTCGATGTTAGCGCCAAGAAGAAGCGCAGCCCTTTTACACCGTCGTCAGCTGATTCCACATAGATGTCTACAGAACCTGTTCTATTAAACGCTTATACAAGTAAAGCCAGGGGCGTAGCTACCGGGCCCAGGAGCCTGAGGGGGCCCAAAGACCCTTATAAGAAGGGCCATATAAGAAGACACCTGTATTATAGAAAGTGCATGCAAGTCAAGTTACACCTCTGGCTGGGGGGAAGGAGTTATGTCAAGAATTTGGCATGGGGGGAGTGACGTTTCAATTTTATCCTCAGGCAGCAGGAAGGCTATGTGTTTCCCTGCCCCCAGCCACAAAGCACTGAGGGAAGGGGGGCCCAAGCTGAACTCTTGCACCACGGCCCATGAGCCTGTAGCTACGCCCCTGAGTAGAGCCCCCGACAGAGTGGAGAGGGGTCAGCAGTAAGTTTGTGTTGACGTCACTGATGATTTTGCCCTTCCTCTGATCCGTCAGAACAATAACCCCCAAAAAAACGGATCCTGTCTGTGGAGCCTCCGCCTTCATTCGGTCAGCATTTGGTCAGTGATCCATCAGTATTGCTAATGCCCAAAAAAAAAGGAGCGGATCCAAAACAGAGATGACACGTGAATGGAATACTTGCATGTCTTCTGTGTTTTGTACCCACTCCTGCTTTTGGCTTCCAAATCATAAGCCAATTCTGATGGGACCATACAGGCCTTACAGTTGCTACACAGACAGGATCTGTTGCGTAAAGATGGGCTTGCAGTCATTTCGCTGCGCGTTCGCGATTTGCCAAACATGCGAACATATGGCGATTTTGGCCGGCGCAATATTCTTTTGCATTGCGCCGAACTTTGACGCATGACACATCCATCAGGTGGGACAGGACAGCCAATTGAGATGGTTCAGCACATGGATATACCCCCTACCTTATAAATAAACCTGATCTGGCCGCCATTACACATTCAGTGTTTTGCCAGTGTAGGGAGAGGTTGCTGTGTGGAGCAGGGACAGACTGTTAGGAACACCAAACGCTGGCTAATAGGGCCACAAAAGTCCTTTTAAGGACTGGTATAGGTGTGCTATCGATAGGTGTGACATCCTGAGGAGTGTGATATACTTATAATATACTTACTAACATAGAAAGTATATTATACTGCATTTGTATTGTCAGCAGTTATACACCTGCTTCCACAAAATACTGATTAAGGGGTGCGATATACCTGCTTCCACAAAATACTGAATAAGGGGTTTGATATACCTGCTTCCACAAAATACAGATTGAGGGGTGCGATATACCTGCTTCCACCAAATATTAATTAAGGGGTTCTATATACCTGCTTCCACAAAATACTGATTAAGGGTTTGATATGCCTGCTTCCACAAAATACTGATATAGGGGTGCGATACATTTCCTTTACAAAATACTGATTAAGGGGTTTGATATACCTGCTTCCACCAAATATTGATTAAGGGGTTCTATTTACCTGCTTCCACAAAATACTGAATAAGGGGTTTGATATACCTGCTTCCACAAAATACTGATTGAGGTGTGCAATATACCTGCTTCCACCAAATATTAATTAAGGGGTTCTATATACCTGCTTCCACAAAATAATGATTAGGGGGATTGATATACCTGCTTCCACAAAATAATGATTAGGGGGATTGATATACCTGCTTCCACCAAATATTGATTGAGGCCTGTGATATACCTGCTTCCACAAAATATTGATCAAGGGGTTTGATATACCAGCTTCCACCAAATACTACTTGAGGCCTGCGATACACCTGCTTCCACAAAATACTGATTAAGGGGTTTGAAATACCGGCTTCTACCAAATATTGATTGAGGCTTGCGATATACCTGTTTCCACAAATACTGCTCTTCTCTAGGGACTTTGGCACAGGGTCATTTTGAAAATGACAGGCAGAGGATGAGGCAGGCCGTTCCGCAGGGGTGGTAGGGGTCGGGCCGGAGCCTAAGTGGGAAGTTGGAGAAGGTGCGTGCGATTACTTCAAAGTATGCACCAGAGTTGGTTAAGTGGCTCACTCAGCCTTCCGCTTCTGCACCCTCCTCATCCTCTCTATCTGCACCTTCTTCACTCTCTGCTGTGTGCACCCCAAAAGACACCACCACCACCATAGCCCCTCCACTTGAGTCAGAGGAATTATTTTCCCATCCAGACCTTACCAATGTGCAGCCATTCTTGGCTCGGATGAGGAAGAGGAGGTAGCAACAACAGCCTCCCAGCGGTCTGACGACAGTACCCAGATCAGCCCAAGGAGGGTGGTCCCCACTGTTGATGTGCTTACTCTGAGATCTCTAATGTCAGTAGTGGTAAAGGTGATGATGATGCGTGTCGATGGACATCACGTGGGTGCCAACAAGAGAGAAAGAGGAGGGGAGTTCAGAGGGAGAGACGGAGCAGCAGATAGGGAGGAGAAGGAGGAGAAGCAGGCAGAACACGCAGTGCAAATGTATCTGGAGCGAGCAATCCACCATGCACGGTCACATCTTGCGCTCCCAGGACGCCGGCACATGGCTCAGCAGTGTGGGCTATTTTTATCGTGTCAGCTGCTGACAATAGTGTTGCCATCTGCAGCATGTGTTGTCATCGCATAAGTCGCGGTAAGCCCAATACTCACCTAGGGACAACCGCCTTAAGAAGGGACCTGGCCTCCCATCACCGAACCCAGTGGGGGCAACGTTGTCACTACCCACATAGCCGCGCTCCATGTCCTGCCTCTTCTCCTTCTCCTCCCATTTGCCCTCCACTCCACCTTCCACTGTGCCGTCGCGTTCATCTGGCAGAAAGGCAGGCTTCCATGGCCCAAATGTTCGAGCGTAAAAAGTTGACGCCAGATAACCCTCTTGCCCAACGGCTGATTGATGGGTTGTCGGAACTGCTAGCCCGCCAACTACTGCCATATAAACTGGTGGACTCGGAGGCTGGCCATTGGCACACCGCATTGGAAAGTCCCTGGAAGGAAATATTTCTCTCAGAATGTCATCCCAGAGCTATATGGCCACGTTTAGCGGCAAGTGAATATATCTCTGGCACATAGTGATAGTGCCGGTGCCAAGATACATCTGACCACAGACACGTGGTCTAGCAAACGCGGACAGGGAAGGTACATAACTTTTACTGCCCGTCAAGCATGTAACCAATGGCACCTGTGTGGATTTGGTGTTACCGCCACAAATTGCATGCAGGCCTGTTTCTTCTTTTCTTCCTCCTACTCCATCCTCCATCTCCTCCTCAGCTGACTCCTTCTTTTCCACTGTTACCGCCTCTTCCGCTGCACCCCCCAAGCTCCCCAGAACCTATTCGATGTGCATGGCACACATTCTGAACTTAGTCGTGCAGCGATTCGTTGCCACATACCCCGGGCTCCATGACTTCTTGCGGCAGGCCAGGAAAATCTCTGGCCATTTTAGAAGATCTTACACGGCCATGGCTTGCTCGTCAGAATTTTGAATTGTGACAGCCCGACGCGCTGGAACTCCACCTTGTACAGTACAGACCAAAAGTTTGGACACACCTTCTCATTCAAAGAGTTTTCTTTATTTTCATGACTATGAAGGCATCAAAACTATGAATTAACACATGTGGAATTATATACATAACAAACAAGTGTGAAACAACTGAAAATATGTCATATTCTAGGTTCTTCAAAGTAGCCACCTTTTGCTTTGATTACTGCTTTGCACACTCTTGGCATTCTCTTGATGAGCTTCAAGAGGTAGTCACCTGAAATGGTCTTCCAACAGTCTTGAAGGAGTTCCCAGAGATGCTTAGCACTTGTTGGCCCTTTTGCCTTCACTCTGCGGTCCAGCTCACCCCAAACCATCTCGATTGGGTTCAGGTCCGGTGACTGTGGAGGCCAGGTCATCTGGCGCAGCACCCCATCACTCTCCTTCATGGTCAAATAGCCTTTACTTTCCAAAGTTTTCCCAATTTTTCGGCTGACTGACTGACCTTCATTTCTTAAAGTAATGATGGCCACTCGTTTTTCTTTACTTAGCTGCTTTTTTCTTGCCATAATACAAATTCTAACAGTCTATTCAGTAGGACTATCAGCTGTGTATCCACCTGACTTCTCCTCAACGCCACTGATGGTCCGAACCCCATTTATAAGGCAAGAAATCCCACTTATTAAACCTGACAGGGCACACCTGTGAAGTGAAAACCATTTCAGGGGACTACCTCTTGAAGCTCATCAAGAGAATGCCAAGAGTGTGCAAAGCAGTAATTAAAGCAAAAAATGGCTACTTTGAAGAACCTAGAATATGACATATTTTCAGTTGTTTCACACTCGTTTGTTATGTATATAATTCCACATGTGTTAATTCATAGTTTTGATGCCTTCATAGTCATGAAAATAAAGAAAACTCTTTGAATGAGAAGGTGTGTCCAAACTTTTGGTCTGTACTGTATATGCTTGATAGGCTGCTCCAGCAGCAACGTACCATTAACTACCTGTACAAACTCTGCAGCAGGACAGGTTCTGGGGGGCTTGGTTTCTTTTCACCACACCAGTGGCTGCTCATGCGCGATGCATGCAGACCTCTGCGGCCATTTGATGAAATTACCAAACTGGTCAGTCGCAGCCAGGGCACCATCAGTGACATCGTACCTTACACCTTATTTCTGGAGCGTGCATTGCGTCGTGTCATTGATCAAGCCATCGAGGAGCAGGAGATGGAAGATGAGGAAGTCGCAATGCTGAATGAATTCCCAGTGGGGGCTTCTACATCTGAGTTAAGTTAGCAGGAGTCTGAAGAGGAGTCAGAGGAGGATGGTGGCTGTGGGGAGGAGGAGGAGGAGCAAGAAGAACAGGCTTTGAGGGTGACTTTAAACTTTTTGGGGATCCCTGTTGTTGTCCGTGGCTGAGGGGAGGAGACCGAGGACGATAAGCAGGAGCAAGGGCACTCCACCGCAAATGGGGGCCTTCATGCTCCAGTGTTTGAAGAGGGACCCCCGTATAAATAGCATAAATGGCAAGGACCAGTACTGGGTGGCAATGTACTTAGACCCCTGGTACAAACACAAAATGGCGGACATGTTACCAGCATCACAGAGGGCTGTCAGAATGCAGCATTTCCAGGCCTTGCTGCGAGAGATGCTACATTCTGCTGTTGGGGGCGCTGGCAGAAGAATTTCCAGCCACAGCGGAACAGGAACTGGTACCAATCCTACCGCGCCTGCAAGAAGAGGGCGGTTTGAAGATGTGTTGGTCACTTCGGATATGAGATCATCCTTGCAGCCAACCCATCAACAGCCGCCCTCCGGATCCAGCCTCAGGGAACGCCTAGACTGACAGGTGTCCGACTACATCGAGTTAACGGCCGATGTGGATGCTATGAGAAGCGAGAAACCCCTGGACTACTGGGTGTGCCCGCTTGACCTGTGGCCAGAGCTGGCACAATTTGCCATGGAACTCTTGGCTTGCCCCTCGTTGAGTGTCATGCCTCATGGCATGGATCTCGGAGAAATTCAACACGTGTGACAACCACGTGTAATTGATTTTCCTCATGCCAGCCCACACATATCCGCCACCACCCAGAACAAAGAATGGTCCTTGTCTTATGTATATACAGCGGCATAAAAGGCCTTTTCTGTCAATTTTGACACTGGCAGCTCAGGCCTCTCGAAGTGACCCCTGCTACCACGGCCTCTTACTCTGCTGCGACCAGTGCCTCCACCAGAAACATTTAGGCCTCTTCCACTCCCCTGTGCAGGGCCTGGCACTTCTCTGTCTGACATACTGTTAGATCAAATAAGTAAATGAAAAGGAAATTAATACACCCCAAAAAAGTCTGTAATTTTCTCACTTCACCACACAACAGCTAATAAGCCCCTTTTTGCTCCCCACACATAAACGAGAAAAAAAAGGTTTTAGAACAAATAACTGCACCGCACAAGGGCTAATAAGACCCCAATAACACGAACGGTTTGCTGGAATTACAGAGCTGTATAATGGCAATTTGGATCCCCAGTCAGTGCAGCAAGGTGTAATAGGATTGTTCCTATTACCCAGGCTGTAACCTCCCCTACTGAACCCTGTTCTGCTTCAATACTGTGGAATAATTCCTCCCTATACTTTCTCTACACTTCTAATGCTCTTGCCATGAACTTCTATTGAGCAAAATATAAGTTTTCAAGACTTTCCTAGTACTGTCTCTAGCGCCTGCTGACGTCTCTCCCTGCACTAAATACACTGGAAAATGGCAGAATCCAAGATGGCTGAGGCTATTTATAGGGCTGTGACATCACAGGGCTGACTGGCTGCTGATTGGCTGCATGCATGGCATTATGGGTGATCCCTCGTTCCCAGGGTTCCTTGCTCCATGTCCTCACACGTGCAGCAGCCATTTTATGAAAAAATGCAATTTGTTACCACAAAGCGTGAGGAAATTTGGATTCGGTGCAAATCAAATAATTCCTGAAATTCGGATTGAATTATACTTCGTCAGCTTTGATTCGCTCATCTCTAGTCACAGGGCTAGTGTGGCTCAGCATCCCCTTCTCGTCTTCTTCTGGTCACTCATGCAGGCTGGCATGAGTCTTTCCTTCCAATCACTGGTCCCTAACTGCAGCACACTAGGGGCTCTGACTGCTCTCTTTATGTACAGTTTTAGAAAAAAGAAAAAAAGATGAGCAGCACACAACTTGCAGAGGTGCAATCCCTTGGGTAGATCACGGACCTGATCCAATAAGTTATATATGTAGAAGAATCCAAGGCAGCACACGAATAACGGTGAAAAAAATGATGTTTATTCCCCCCATGTGCAGACAGCAACGTTTCAGCTCTCTCAATGGAGCCTTTGTCAAGCTTGACAAAGGCTCCATTGAGAGAGCTGAAACGTTGCTGTCTGCACATGGGGGAATAAACATCATTTTTTTCACCGTTATTCGTGTGCTGCCTTGGATTCTTCTACATATATGTACAGTTTTAGCTAGACTAGAACCTTCTAGTGGGAGGGGTGGAGTGGAGAAGCTCATCACAAACAGATACATTGTAACACTTTCCGTCTCTCATAGACTTACATTAGAGCTTCAATGATACTCAATGGCAATGACACAGCAGTTTTTAACATGTGCTCATTAAAACTCGCTGCGGTCCCCCAGCAACTACTGCAGCCACTGCACCGCCTCTGCAAGTCATCTCCTTTGGAATGATGGTGATCCAAAGTCTTTGCTGTGGCTTTCTATACTTATTTAGCCACTGAGAAAATGAAAGTATGTATCCCTAAAAAGGATACTAAAAGAAAAATAATAAATCTTTAATTAAGGTCATTTAAAACTCGAAATTTGGGAGGGTGCCCTCAATATTGCAGGCAATGCCTTCCAACAATGCTGTGCAGGTGTAGGGGAGGATAAATTACTAACGAGCATCTATCCAACCCCACGTGGTAAATTAGGCACAGGACTGACACAGAACTGTCAATGACAGGGGTGAAAACATATTTTCCCCTTATACAATGGTTGTCGTCATAGACGGTATAGAGGCATAAAAGAAATTATATGTGGAACAGCAGTAGTGATTTATCAAACTAGGCAATCAGTCTGTTCCACATATATATTTTCTGGAGCGGGAGTCAAAAATAATCTCCATACGAGAGGCCAATACGTGGCTCTCAAAATGCCCTTGGCTATATTGCTAATACACTTCCTAGCTCTCAATCAATATGCTTCCTATCTCAGCTTTGAGCTCCAGCTTCTGAATTATTTTGATTCATCTGTGTGGAGCAAAAATCTTTATAAAATTGGACTGAATTTGCCAAGTCAGAGGTGAGGAATGGAACACTGCTTTGAACACCCATCATGGGCACCTAGAATACTTGGTGAAGGTCTTTGTCTGAGCAATGCCCCAGCCGTGTTCCAAGAATTTGAAAATCATATTTTCAGAGACCTCCTGTATGTTTGTGTCGCTGTATATCTTGATTTTTTTATATCTTGTACCCCATCTCAGCCATACCTGAATGGTTCTCCAGAGACTGCAGGACAATCACCTCCATGGTAAATTTGAAAAATGTACCTTTGAAAAATATTCACATCCATTCCTTGGATATATCATCTCTGACCAGGGTCTACAGATGAATCCCGAAAAATGAACTGCTGTATTGAAGTGACCCCACCCATCTGGTCTAAAAAGCAATTCAACGTTTTTGGGGGGGCAACTTATTGTTAATTTTTCTTCTACACCCACCTCAGCTTTAATGCTAAAGTTGATGCAAAAAAAAATGGACCTAGAGGCTGGGTCGGCCTTCTTTTCATTTAAACAGTTTTTTTCTTTACTTTCGGTACTTCATTGTCTGGATACCAATAAATAGTTTTTTGTGATGTATCTTCTTCAGGAGCCGGGGCGGCCTTAACTCAAAAAATTTCCACTCATGTTCCTTCTTAAACTGAATCAAATTATAGGCCCTGTGCAGATGGGTATATGTTCTTGAAGCTGACCTTCTCGATAATCTATGTGTAAGCCGTGTACCAGGGTCGGCTCCCCAGGATACAGCAAAGTCTTGAACGAGGAAAGCAACTCTGACCCCAGCTTTTGCAAAAACTGAATTTTACTATCACGTGATAATAAACACAAATGCTGAGAACATAAAATAAATTGACATACACCCAGCCCGAAGGCTGAGACCCCTGTGTTGCACAGCACGGAGCCCTCTGATGGATGCCAGCGGAAATTTTGCGGTAATTTATCTACTGGTGGACACAACTAAAACTGCCTCGCCGTACCTATTATTACACTGAAACAAACACGAACAATTGGTTGGGTGCTTAGTACGGGCTGGCCTGCGGTGCAACACAACAGTTCACAATCTTACTGTGCTCTATATTATTCCCCCTCCAATAACTAGTCCAATACCACGTGCCCGATTCTTACTGCTGAGCAAAACGGCTAACTGGATAGAGTTTGTGGGGATATTTATCAGCTCCCAAATGTGCAATTTCCTTTTTAGTAATGGAGTCCTTGTAGTAACAGTAGCAACACTTGTGGCCTGACACACACAGCAACACTCCAGAGACCCTAACAATCTTACCGACCCGGGTCTGCTCTTTATCCACTGATGTCTCTGAACTGAATAACCAGTCTCTCCTACAAACATGCGGTCCCAGAGGGTATGCAGCTTGTTCCTTAGCTCTTGTCAGCCTTTCTGGAAACAGTTCACTTTTCCCTGGACAGGATCTGGGTCTTGTACAACGATCAGCCTCACTCAGCTGAAGCTGTGGTCACTGAGGGCGTCCTCCTTCTTCTGGATCCATTAGCTTTTCTGCTCAAACACAGCTCCTCAGCTCTCAGTTCCCAAGATGGATGGAGCTTCTTCTAGCAAGTTCTCCAACTCCACCTCCTTTAAATATTCAAATATCTGCAGTCTATTAGCTGTGTTAATTAAACAGCGGCCTCTTGTGGCCAAACAGCAATACATCAGTCCAGAACATTTAATTAAATCCACACAAAAACAGTGTTCAAACATTGGGAGCTGTTTCTCAATCTCACATATGCATGGACTCAGGGTTCCAAAAGAAGAATACATCTCCAGCTTGGGAAGAAGATTCTCAAACAAACTCTGTCTCCAAATTCTCTTTTATATAGACAGCGATCACCTTAGTCTCTGGAAATGAGAGCGGGTATAGTTCTCCCCTGGTAGAAGCGTGGATAGGAAGTTCTGGAATAGGGACACAGTCATAGGGACAATGTGCTGCGATTCTCTGTTGTTTTTGTTGATAAAAGTCTGCAGATCTCAGTACTGAGCAGGCGATGGTTAAAGATCAGCACCAGACTTGAAGAGTAATTACTAGAGGTGGGACGAATCCAATTTTTTTTAAATCCGAATCTGAAAAGGTTCTCTATATATCGAATCTTTCGAATCTCGAATCCTACACTGTTATGGGAGGGGGATCTGTGGATGGCACTGTTATGGAGGGGATCTGTGGATGACCGTGCTATGGGGGATCTATGGATGAGACTATATATAACATCTTATACTATATGTGTCATCCACAGATCCCCCCTATAACAGCACCATCCACAGATCCCCCATAACAGTGTCATCCACAGATCCCCCTCCCCATAACAGCCCCGGCCCGGCAGTAACTTTTACTTCAACTTTAAATCATGTTCAGCTCATCTTTATTACCTTACAATGAAGCTCCAGTAACAGGCAGAGCGGGCGGCGGCGTAACGTCACTCACTCATGTGACGCGCCTGCTCCGCGCACTTTATGAATGAAGCAGGAGGAGCAGGCGCGTCACGCGAGTAAGTGACTTTACGCCGCCGCCCGATCTGCCTGTTACTGGAGTTTCATTGTAAGGTAATAAAGATGGGCTGATTTAAAGTTAAAGTAAACCGCCCGCTCCCGCCCGCATAGCAACGAATCGGCCCTAGATTCATCGGATTCGAATTTCGTAATATACGTCGGGATTCGAGTCCACGAATCCAGCAAAATTCGAGGGATTCGTTGATTCGACAGATTCGTCGTCCCACCTCTAGTAATTACTGGTTGGAATGCTGAAAAGAGAAAGATCTCCAGAGCAGAAATGAGATCTCCTCAGAGTGAAGAACCCTTATGTGAAACCAGAGTGGAACTATTTGAAAGGAGACTGAAGTGAGACGTATGGGCTGATGTCTCTGTACTAGCGAATATTTAACAAAAGTTAGTACTACATCAGGATCAAGCTGAGCTTATGAAAGGCTTGAAAACAGTAATAGAAACCAAACGTTTATCTTCAGAGTATCACGCTCAGGTTAAACAGTTCCTTGTTACCTAGGCCTTGGAGTTTTGGGCTACCAAGAATTAACAAGACAGTTGACACAAAGAAGATCTTTTTTGACCACAATAGAAGCATTAGCCTTGAAGCTCTGAGAGACTCTGATGATGTCATGTTCACTTCTGATGTCTGTCAGCACAATGTGTCAAGGAGATCTTATGTGATTCTAGATCACTAGCTGCATCTATAATCTGCCTGGTCTAGTATAAGTCAATTTGTAAACACTGATGTATTGGATGATTTGAATGTATACAAGATCTCGATGACAGGACTCTATCAGGTCCTTCAGTAGTTCCACCCCAGGCTTTAGGTCTCTAACTTCAAGTGATCAAATCTCAGCCTAAAAGTTTAAATATTTTAGTTTATTTTAGATTAATCTTCTCCTTTCATTTGTTTATGAATTTATCATTAAGAATTAATATAAAAAATAAATATAATAAATGAGCATCTCATTATAAAAATTAAACCACAAAGACAAATGTTCCTTAAGGGTTTCATCCCCAATGAGTAATCTTGTAGCTGTGTGGTAGAAGAGACATTCTCTGAGGGATTCAGTCTTTATTATAAAAAAGACGAGGATTTACAGAGGAGAAACTACGTGTAGATCCTTCAAAAGGTCAAAGAGACAACAGCACTCCGGATGGATACCTCAAAGGTTAGCTTGTACACGTTTGGTGGTGATGCAGGCAGTGTTAGGCTCAAACTCGTCGGCCCCTGTAAGCACTTAGTCAACAATAACTGTAGAACCCTTGTTGTCTTCAAGTAATCTCCAAAGTTTATTCAATTCCGACTTTGTATAGTCGAAAAGTCGCAGACACCTGGTGAATAACCTTTAGAGATTGCTTGGAGACAACAAGAGTGCTACAGTTATTTTTGGCTAAGTACATGCAGATCCTGTTATAGTAAAATCATGGCATGTGGGGCACTTAAGAGACATCTCAAGACATTTCATATTAGAAACATTGCAAGATAAATCAATTAAGAGATATTGAGGCATCTCTGGATATGTCAGGTATTATTCATCTCAAGATATATCAGATAAGAGGCATTTCTGTATACATGATGTCAAAGACTTCTCTACAGACATAAGGTAGGGGACATCTCTATATAATGTACATCATGGAAGAGACATCTCTACATAATCAGTAAAGACACATCTTAATATAGAGTCCATCATCTGCGCTAAACGTGAGACAAGTGTATATACAGCAGGTAAAAGAGTAGAGACTCTAGATACACCAGGTATGAAACAGCTGTACATACACCAGGTAAGAGACATCTCTAGAAAAAGACATATTAAGCAGAACTTTCCAAAGTGGTTAAAACAATGGACCCTTATAAAGACACATAAGCTATATAGCTCAATGCCAATCTGCTGCTTTAAAGAATGGCATGATAGTATTGTATTTTTAAAACATCATACAATCAGCTCTTAGGGATGTAAGCATGTTTTTTTAATTTTGTAAGTTTGTCCATAACTCAAAAGGGTTTTTCACTGTCTTCTGGAACAAAACAGGTCCCTGGATATCTTTCTTACACCATGTTCCATTATTGCTGGCTGAACTTGAAGGATATTCTTTTTTCAATCATACAGTAATTAAGTGATAAGATGTGCCTCAACCATAATCCTGTTATAATAGAAAATGATTGATGTAGTTAGGGTCCTTTTAGACTGCCCAATTCTGGGCCACAGCAAACATCTCTCAATGAAATAACAAGTCAGTCGGTGCACCTTTTCATCGGAAAGTGCACGAGGATGAGCAATCACTACTAGAATTGTTCCCATACACTTTGCATTATGTCGGCAGCACATCCATAGTTTACACTGGAAGGTGTCCTACTGACCAGCAAGCATTTTTATACTGACATAAAAGATTGGGTCGGCCGACAAATAAGCATTATAAACATTCTTTCGGTTAAAGGTCCCTTAGAATTACTGTTCTTACTTTGTTCTTGGAGTCATTCTGTGTGATCTCGGTTCTTGTTTCCCCAGTAAAGATCAGTTTCATGGATGTCAATAACAAAACAAAAGTCTTAGAGTTTGTTTTTTCTGGACTGACTAATAATGAGATCCTGAAATTCTTCCTCTTCACACTATTCATTGTCATCTACTTTGCCACCATAGTGATCAATGTTGGCTTGGTAGCTATTGTCAAGAACACATCAACCCTCCAGAACCCAATGTACTACTTCCTGAGTTACCTCTCTCTGGTGGACATCTTTTATTCCTCTACCATAACTCCAAAGATGCTTTCTGACCTTATGTCCCAGAGGAGGACCATCTCCTTTGAAGGTTGTGCTCTTCAGTTCTTCTTCTATGCAGCTTTGGGATCCATTGAGACTCTTCTCCTCTCCACCATGTCCTATGACCGCTATGTTGCCATATGTCACCCTCTCCATTATATGACCATAATGACAAAGAAGAAATGTCTATCTCTTGTTCTCCTTTCCTTTTCCATTGGTTTTTTACAGTCTTCCGTACAGACCAGCTGTGCCTTTACTCTACAATTCTGTGGATCAAACTTTATCGACCATTTCTACTGTGATGTTCCACCAGTGCTCAGACTGTCTTGCTCAGATACCTCTGCCAGTGACATGGTCACTGTCTACATTGTAGGTGCTTTGGCCATTAGCTCATTAATGACTATCCTCATTTCATACACCCTTATTATCTTTTCTGTTACAAAAATTAGGTCCACAGAAAGTAGGAGGAAAGCCTTCAGTACCTGCACCTCACACCTCATGTGTGTCTTCATCTTCTATGGCACTGTTTTGTTTACATACATGCGTTCTCCCTCCAGTGTCTTTACCATACGGGACAAGGTGGCTTCTGTCTTCTACACAGCAGTGACACCAATGCTGAACCCCCTTATTTATAGTCTGAGGAACCAAAGTGTGAGAGGAATCATAATACAATTAGTCAAAGGTTTTCATGGTTTCCATGTAGCACTTCCCCAACTATGTGTAAATGAGCAGAAAAAAATTATGCAGCCCCAAACACCCACAGCATTTACAATAGAAGCAGAGAGGAGAATGATGAGGTGACCCTGCCATTGGAGACAATACCGCAAAGTTTCACCGATGCTCTTGATTCAGCTGGCTACCTGTATATGACCTTTGGGTGTAGAATGTGGTTGATATCGCACCTAATGTTATTGTACTTCACTGGTACTGTCCTTGTAGATTGACTCTTCTTTGCCTTTCCATGCCTCCATACATTCAGATTCATGTACACTTCCATGGACCTTAGCTTGTTCTCATGTTCTGGTCATCTTATGCGATGGGATCTATATTTGTGAAACACAATGCAGGAGTAGGGTCTATGCTCCATGACATTTGATTGGTTAGATGAGGAACCTGAGCGTTTTCTTACTCCACTCATTGGCATTTTAATGTGGACAAGTAATGACTGAAATGTCCTGATTGTCATCAATCATCCTAAGGACCTCATGTATTCACCATCTATAGGTCAGCTGTGAGTAGGCTGATAGACCTCAGTGGTAGGGAAGAGCTGGGTCTATATTTCTTATTCACGTCTTGTTTTTTCTTTTCCCTTCTTCATGAGATTGTCCCTTTTCTGCCCATATTTATAGCTCTACTCTCATGATACTCTATTATATCCACATCACAAGCCCCCAGAATATTCCCCGCCATGAGAGATTATGAGCGATCTCCTGTTGTTTGTTTAGATACTTCTGACTACTCATTATTTCATTTCTTGTTGCAGACTCTCTCCTTTACCAAAATAGTACATAAATCCCTTGGACGTAAGAAAATATGGTTGTGTTATTGTGCATATTACTGATGTTATCGTGCCGTTATCATGATACACATATTTATAGCACTGCTGTCCTCGAATCTGGCCGAGAAGCCATGGAACACAATGGCCCAAATACAACCACAACCTCTGTATCCTCTCAGCAACAGTACTGCAAAATATTCCTCCTGCAGAAGGTAGAAAGCTGTCTCTATACTGCCACCTAGAGGTAGCGACCATGTACCTCAATGTTAAACCCTTTATAGAGTTCTTAAATGTAACCCAACATCAGTTTTAGACTGCACTAACCATGTCCAATACCAATAGGCTTCCTCATTACAAAAACAGGCTGTGGGAATTTACAGAAAGTATCATTTAAAAAGGATCAAACAGGGAGAAACCTATCAATCAAGCAAAGTTAAACGTGGAGAAGTCAGAGGTGAAAGAATATATTATTAAGCCAAAAGAATGTGCACCCCCTTTAATAATTGAGTTTGGCCATACCAATTTTGCCACATCCAGTTTGCAGTGGACACACCCAGTGCAAACTGCTTCATAAAATCGAGCCCACAGCCATGCAATCTCCTTGGACATGCATGGCACTTTCATAGGATGTAAACCTGGCACTATCATAGGATGTAAACATGGCACTATCATAGGATGTAAACATGGCACTATCATAGGATGTAAACATGGCACTATCATAGGATGTAAACATAACACTATAAGGGATGTAAGCATGGCACTGTCATAGGATGTAAACATGGCACTGTCATAGGATGTAAACATGGCACTGTCATAGGATGTAAACATGGCACTATCATAGGATGTAAACATGGCACTATCATAGGATGTAAGCATGGCACTGTCATAGGATGTAAACATGGCACTATCATAGGATGTAAACATGGCACTGTCATAGGATGTAAACATAACACTATAAGGGATGTAAGCATGGCACTGTCATAGGATGTAAACATGGCACTATCGTAGGATGTAAACATGGCACTATCATAGGATGTAAACATGGCACTATCATAGGATGTAAACATGGCACTGTCATAGGATGTAAACATGGCACTGTCATAGGATGTAAACATGGCACTGTCATAGGATGTAAACATGGCACTGTCATAGGATGTAAACATGGCACTGTCATAGGATGTAAACATGGCACTATAAGGGATGCAAACATGGCACTATCATAGGATGTAAACATGGCACTATCATAGGGAGTTAACATGGAACTATCATAGGATGTAAACATGGCACTGTCATAGGATGTAAACATGGCACTATCATAGGATGTAAACATGGCACTATGATAGGATGTAAGCATGGCACTATGATAGGGAGTTAACATGGAACTATCATAGGATGTAAACATGGCACTATCATAGGATATAAACATGGCACTATCATAGGATGTAAGCATGGCACTATGATAGGGAGTTAACATGGAACTATCATAGGATGTAAACATGGCACTATCATAGGATATCAACATGGCACTATCATAGGGAGTTAACATGGAACTATCATAGGATGTAAACATGGCACTATCATAGGATGTAAACATGGCACTATCATAGGATGTAAACCTGGCACTGTCATAGGATGTAAACATGGCACTTATCATAGGATGTAAACATGGCACTATCATAGGATGTAAGCATGGCACTGTCATAGGATGTAAACATGGCACTATAAAGGATGCAAACATGGCACTATGATAGGATGTAAGCATGGCACTATGATAGGATGTAAGCATGGCACTATGATAGGGAGTTAACATGGAACTATTATAGGATGTAAACATGGCACTATCATAGGGAGTTAACATGGAACTATCATAGGATGTAAACATGGCACTATCATAGGATATAAACATGGCACTATCATAGGATGTAAGCATGGCACTATCATAGGATATCAACATGGCACTATCATAGGGAGTTAACATGGAACTATCATAGGATGTAAACATGGCACTATCATAGGATATCAACATGGCACTATCATAGGGAGTTAACATGGAACTATCATAGGATGCAAACATGGCACTATCATAGGATGTAAACATGGCACTATCATAGGATGTAAACATGGAACTATTATAGGATGTAAACATGGCACTGTCATAGGATATAAACATGGCACTATCATAGGGAGTTAACATGGAACTATCATAGGATATAAACATGGCACTATCATAGGGAGTTAACATGGAACTATCATAGGATGTAAACATGGCACTATCATAGGATGTAAACATGGCACTATCATAGGGAGTTAACATGGAACTATCATAGGATGTAAACATGGCACTATCATAGGATATCAACATGGCACTATCATAGGGAGTTAACATGGAACTATCATAGGATGTAAACATGGCACTATCATAGGATATCAACATGGCACTATCATAGGGAGTTAACATGGAACTATCATAGGATGCAAACATGGCACTATCATAGGATGTAAACATGGCACTATCATAGGATGTAAACATGGAACTATCATAGGATGTAAACATGGCACTGTCATAGGATATAAACATGGCACTATCATAGGGAGTTAACATGGAACTATCATAGGATATAAACATGGCACTATCATAGGGAGTTAACATGGAACTATCAGGATGCAAACATGGCACTATCATAGGATGTAAACATGGCACTATCATAGGATGTAAACATGGCACTATCATAGGATGTAAACATGGCACTATCATATGATGTAAACATGGCACTATCATAGGATGTAAACATGGCACTATAAGGGATGTAAACATAGCACTATCATAGGATGTAAACATGACACTATAATGGATCAACTTCCTCTGGATCAACTTCCAGGATAACAGGCCGAACTGAATGGACAAATGTCTTTTTTCGGCCATATGTACTATGTTACTATGATGTAAGCATGGCGCTGTCATAGGATATAAACATGGGACTATCATAGGATGAAAACATGGCACTATCATAGGATGTAAAAATAGCACTATCATAGGATGTAAACATGGCACTATGATAGGTAGTTAACATGGCACTATCATAGGATGCAAACATGGCACTATCATAGGATGTAAACATGGCACTATCATAGGATGTAAACATGGCAATATAAGGGATGTAAGCATGGCACTATCATAGTATGTAAACATGCCACTATCATAGGATGTAAACATGGCACTATCATAGGATGAAAATGTAACGGAACGCCTAGCACCCCGACCGGGTACCTCCGTCGATAGTTGCTCCTAGTGCTTCCAGAGGACTCCAAGCACTCCACTTGACACCGTCAGCACTGCAGACCCCATGAACCACCGAAGCTTGGTGGAGGTCTCGCCGTCTCCTACCCACCCTGGACCTACGACAAGGCTCCAGGCTCCAGTGGGTGAACCTCTCCTAAATCCAGAGACAGGAACCAGGAGCAAGCTCTTACAAGAGCTTATACTCAGGGGAGTATTGTGATATAGCAAAGAGTGTAGTTATTCCATCCCCCAAACATGAGCCAAGACTTCATGAAGGTATAAAACAGGAACACTCTTTATTTAAAACACAAGCATTGATTTATACACATCTTCCAACAATGTTACCACCCCCAGGGTTTTGTAAAAACAGCCAATCAAATGTATTTACAGTATTCAACCTTCCCAGCAATTGTACACAAAATCCCCTTCCCTCTGTCTGTAACGCAATAAACAAAATACAATGAGCATTGTCTGAGACGCAATTAACTAACACAATGAGCATTGTCTGAGACGCAATCGACAAAATACAATTACCAAACGTAATGGACTAACTTGAACCCTGGTCTAATTCGTGGGGGTGAGAGTTCAAGTTAGTCCTTTGTGAACAAATGAGGCCTGGCTAATGAGAGGGCCCATAATCCTGGGGCAAGAGGCTAGTAGCCAGGCCCCTCCAAAACCCAGTGGCGAGGTTGGTTTCGCCACAGTAAACATGGCACTATAAGGGATGTAAACATAGCACTATCATAGGATGTAAACATGGCACTATCATAGGATGTAAACATGGCACTATAAGGGATGTAAACATGGCAATATAAGGGATGTAAGTATGGCACTATCATAGAATGTAAACATGGCACTATCATAGGGAGTTAACATGGCACTATCATAGGATGTAAACATGGCACTATAAGGGATGTAAACATGGCACTATCATAGGATGTAAACATGGCACTATCATAGGATGCCACCATTGGATCAGGTCAGTTGATGACATTTTTAAACTGCTAAACCTCTGAGAGCATAATATTCTTCTAAAGCCTGTTGTGTCTTCTTATTATAGTTCTTCAACACAGTGATAGCCAGATATCCCTCAAAGGAAAGAAAACCGAGCAAAGGGGTGTCCCCATTACAGAAATCACCAAATCCACCAAATTAAGTGGCCCCTAAGCCAGTTATCCATCCACAGACAGCTGTTTCGGGGTGTTGCCCCTCATCAGTGTGGAGTAGGATTCTGGCTAACCGGGAGCAATGCCTTGGAGACTACTCAAACAAAACAATAGCTAATCTTAGGGAGACCAGCTACAGAAAACCCTGTGGACCCTCATTTAAGAGTCTCGACACAGCAATCCAAAGTGCAAAGCTCCCTGGGAAACAGTAATATGCTAAATAGTTGTGAAGCCCCAGTTATGGGTCTTCAACTGGCTTAGGTCTTCCCCGTCACATCCTTAAAGCTTGTAAAAGAGCGGGATCTTGACATAGGGGCCACTTAATATGGTGGATTTGGTGATCTCTGTAATGGGGACACCCCTTTGCTCAGTTTTCCTTCCTTTGAGGGATATCTGGCTATCACTGTGTTGAAGAACCATAACTGGGGCTCCACAACTATTTAGCATATTACTGTTTCCCAGGGAGCTTTGCACTTTGGATTGCTGAGTCAAGACTCTTAAATGAGGCTCCACAGTGTTTTCTGTAGCTGGTCTCTCTAAGATCAGCCATTGTTTTGTTTGAGTTATTATAGTTCTTGTGATGATGGCACTTCCTCACACAGTTTGGACTTCTATAAGGCTTGTTCCACAGGAGCGAGTCCATTGTGGGAATCACGTTCAGTGTGTGAGCGTGATCCTTCCTGGACTTGCAGGAGCACATGACACTACCATGATTTATAATCTTATGTGCCTCTGCTTGACCTTACTAATACAGGATCATACTGACAGCTTTATTCACTATGATTCTGCAACGTGCTTCCCCTCAGGGCCGATCGTGTCCCAGGTCTATAGGAAGGCCAAGTGGTGTGGTGCGACCCCAATAGTTTTCTGTGTGTTTCACGGTGTTCCTACCTGGATACCGTCGCTCCCCAGGGCTTGGCTCCGAAGCAATAAAAGGGATAAGTAATGGTGGAGGTGGAGAAATAGTCGAGTCCAGACTTTTATAAAGAAAGTTCAACAGCTTTACTTGCATCAACTTGCATCCAGACAATATGCAGTCTTTCTCTTGGTTCCAGCAGGCTTTGGCATAAGCTGGCAGGCAAACTTGAGTACTTGGCTTTATCCCTCTGCTGTGCTAAGCTTGACTCTATTCTGGCAGCTGGACTTTGTAGCGATTCTGGTACCTCTGTAGTGAGTGGAGTGGGGTGCCTTTGTGCCTTTGACTTTTGACCTCCTAGTGACACTCTGTCTGTAGGTGAATCTGCAAGGAGTCATGGTCCTCTATGAGCTGCTTCCCTTTTGAGACTTCTGCTGAAGGAGGGGGAACTTTCCCCTTTCTGCTACATCTTGGCTCATCTTTTTAGCTCCACCGTCTAGACTAGACTGGAAAAAAATAGAACTGCAACCCCTCCCTTTGGTAGGAAACAGGACTGGCCCACTTCTGCCCAAAAAAGGAAGAATGGAATGGTAAGTTCCATTCTATCTAAGGATCTCTCTCTGCCAGATACACACCGCCATCTGCTGGAGAACCAGGCACATTACATGAACATAACAGTTTCATAGCAATAATAGGAATGCACAGTGTAAGAGGACCTGAAAAAAATACACAGATGACATTAGGGTTAGCCCATTATAGACAGTAGCGGAGGGTAAGAATGGTAATACCACTCTAGGGTATTACAATTTTGTAGAAGGAAGGTCAAGCAGTGGTACACAGCATTATAAATCATGATAATGCATTGTGCTGCTGCAAGTCCAGAACAGAGGATCACGCTCAGTTACGTTGTGTGATTCCCGCAATGGACTAGCTTCTGTGAAACAGCCCTTATAGAGGTTCAAACTGTGTGAGGAAGTACCATCATCACAAGAACTATAAATCAGGTGCTTCATGAAATCAGCTTCCATGTTGGAGCAGCCGCACACCACCCTGAGATTAGCATGCACAATGCTAAGCAGTAGCTGGGGTAGTGTACAGCACGTTGTCACTGGACTCTTGAGCAGTTGCGCACAAGCTTGAGGTCAATATACACAATGCCAAGCATTAGAGGAGAGCAAATTTCCTGAAATTAATTTGTGGTCCAATTTCATCCATTTGTCCACCAAAGTCTACGAGTTCAGAATAAATTCGGTCCAAATCAAAAGTGCCCAAATTTCCATAAAAAGTCATGTATGACATTCCTAGGACTATATCCAACCCCTTTCAAGCTCCTTAACACCAAGTAAAAGCAACATATATAGCTATGGGTAACCAGATGGTGGCCAGAGATAACAGATTATCGGGAACAAGCATTCGCAGGCACAGTCATTCCCGATAATCGGGACGATTATTGGTTCATCTAAATCAACCTTATCACTAACTATCTATTGTCCTTCTCCTCTACTGTCTTCTCGTCATTGTGAAACACACGACTGCAGAGAACTGAATGGCCAGCCATCTAACCACATGTCTTTCCACCTAACCAAATAACGACATAAGGCAACTAGTTTTGTTGGAGTGAGGGTCCGTCACAGCTTTATTTATTTTTTTAATTGTTCTTACAAAAAGCACCAAAACGCTATCAAAACGCTAAGAACCACTTCCAGGAGGGTGAGAAGCGATATGCCAACCACTGTACCACAGTGGGCAAGTCCGCCTTCTCCTCCGCTCTTAGTATTTGATTTCAATCGACCTCCAGCTGTGACTTAAACAACGGCGACTGTGAAAAGAAAGATATGTGAGCCAAAACACAACACGGAAGAAAAACAAAGGGCGGGAGGGTGGGAAAAATGCCTGATGAAGGTGTCGGTGAAAAGAGGCTGAGGTGGGTAAGCCCTCCTAATATATTAACTCTGGGGGAGGGGCAGGAGCAACCATCTTGGCTGAAAACCGAAGGGGGAGAGGGGGGGAGTGACCAGAAACCCCTATAAGGCAGCAGCAGTGACTGTGGACAAAAACACCCCTGCTGGCCAAACCATCATGCTTGCCAGCAGGAAGACATGAGTAGCTTAACCTATGGGCTCCCAACACAGTCTTTGCAGTCAAAAACGCCCTCGCTATTCGCTGTGACGTTCACTATCACTGACATTAAACTAGTTGTTTTCAGTGAGTTAAGGTTTCTATGTGCCAAACGTCCTATCCCTCTTATGTATAAACCCCGGAAACACAAGCATTTCCTATGTTATTGTCACGACCGCTACCCCAGCAGCAGTCGTGTCGCACCAGACGGAGGGGAAGGGGGACCCTTATCTACGGATGGGAATAGTATGGCCACCCCTGACTAACCCTAAGCTGGCACCTGTCTGCCCTGATACCCTAGACGGGGTGTGAACCCGTGCGGCGAGCAGGATGCCTAAACCCTCAGTCACCCTAAAGCCTAGAGTGGGGAAAGGCCGATGGGAGCACTAGTCACCATCACTCATGTCTAGGAGAATAGCAGGGGAAGACAGCAACAAACAAACTATATCAGAGATGGACTTATCCAGTCACGAGCAGAGAAGGCGATCCCAATCACGACAGTCCACACCGGACAAGAGCTCCACAGCAACACCATCAAACGATCTCCTTCAAAGGTCAGAATAGAACTGGAAGTAAGGACTATATCTGGCAATGACTGCAAGTGAAAGTGAAACTAATATAGTAGCTGGGAGTGGCAGACAGGACTCACCTGAGAAGGATGCCTACAAACTCCCAGTCAGGACAAAAAGGTTCACAAGGCAAAACCCAGATGACATACCCTGAACCACGGAGCAAACTCACAAGCTATCGCGAGTAGCAAGTCGCTGCGACCTTCTCCTCCCAGACCTGTCTGGATCAGTCACAGTCGTGACAGTACCCCCCTTTCTACGAGGGGCCCCTGGACCCTCAAAACCAGGCCTCTCCGGATGGGAGCTATGAAAAGCCCGAATGAGTCTGTCCGCTTTTATCTCTGAGGCTGGAACCCACATTCTCTCTTCGGAACCATAACCTTTCCAGTGCACCAGGTACTGAAGAGAGCAGCGAACATATCGTGAATCAACAATCTTTTCTACCTGAAACTCAAGACTGCCATCAACAACCACCGGTGGAGGCGGTAGTGGCAATGGTTCAGGAGGTTCTACATATCTCTTAAGCAGAGATCTGTGGAAGACATTATGGATCCTTAGAGTCTGAGGTAGCTCCAGACGAAAAGCCACCGGGTTAATGATCTTAATTACCCTATAAGGACCAATAAATCTCGGACCTAATTTCCACGAGGGAACCTTCAACTTGATATTTCTGGTAGACAACCACACCAAGTCATTCACCCCAAGGTCCGGACCTTCAGAGCGCTTCCTATCAGCCGCACGTTTGTATCTACCACCAATTCTCTTCAAACTTTCTTGCACACTCTGCCACACTGAAGAAAGTGAAGACGCAAATCGTTCCTCCTCGGGAATCCCAGACGGCCCCCCCTCACTAAACGTACAAAACTGAGGATGGAAACCATACGCACCAAAAAATGGTGACTTATCGGTGGATTCTTGACGACGATTATTAATGGCAAACTCGGCTAACGGTAAATAAGATGACCATTCCTCCTGATTTTCGGAAACAAAGCATCTCAAATATGTCTCTAGGTTTTGATTGGTACGTTCAGTCTGACCGTTGGACTGTGGATGGAAAGATGAAGAAAACGACAGATGAACCCCTAAACGAGAACAAAAAGCTTTCCAAAATTTAGAAACAAATTGGGTACCACGATCCGAAACAATATCGGAAGGGACCCCGTGAAGCTTCACGATGTGGTCAATAAAAACCTGAGCCAGTGTGTTAGCATTAGGCAATGCGGCAAGAGCAATAAAGTGCACCATTTTACTGAATCTGTCAACAACTACAAGGATAACAGTCTTCCCCGCTGATACTGGTAGATCCGTAATGAAATCCATTGACAGGTGCGTCCAAGGCCTGTTGGGGATGGCCAGAGGTAAAAGACGCCCTGCCGGACGAGTATGATCTACCTTAGAACGAGCACAGGTAGCACATGCAGACACAAAATTCAACACCTCCTGGCGCCATTTAGGCCACCAGAACCGACGAGACACTAACTCAGAGGTTGCCCTACTACCTGGGTGTCCTGCCAGTGTGGAGTTATGGTGTTCTTTTAGTATCTCCAGTCGTAAATTTTCTGGCACAAACAGTTTACCCGAGGGGCAGGAGGCCGGGGCGTCCCCCTGAGCTTCCAACACCCTCCCCTCCAAACCTGAGTGTAATGCAGAGACCACCACCCCCTTTTGCAAAATGGGCTCTGGTACCTCAACATCACCCCCTTCAGGAAAACTTCGAGATAATGCATCCGCCTTAGTATTTTTTGCCCCCGGGCGATAGGTTATTACAAAATTAAACCTAGTAAAAAATAACGACCACCGAGCCTGTCTAGGGGTGAGACGTTTAGCAGACTCCAGATACAATAAGTTTTTGTGATCAGTAATCACCGTGACGGGATGAACCGCCCCCTCCAAAAAATGACGCCACTCCTCAAAAGCCAACTTAATAGCCAAAAGTTCCCTGTTGCCAATATCATAGTTCCTTTCTGCAGTAGACAATTTCTTCGAAAAGAAAGCACACGGACGCCATTCACCAGGGGACGGGCCCTGAGATAGTACCGCTCCCACCCCCACCTCTGATGCGTCAACCTCTACAATAAAAGGAAGCGAGACATCTGGCTGTACAAGAATAGGGGCCGAGGTGAATCTCTCCTTCAGAGATGCAAAGGCAGTTTTGGCTGCATGTGACCATTTGGAAAAATCGGATCCCTTTCGGGTCATGTTCGTCAGTGGTTTGACCACCAAGGAATAGTTTTTTATAAACTTTCTATAAAAATTGGCAAACCCCAGGAAGCGTTGCAATGCCTTCAGGTTCTCAGGCAGATCCCAGTCTATAATCGCCCGGACTTTCTCTGGATCCATGCGGAAACCTGAATCTGACAACACATACCCCAGAAATGGCAGTTCTTTTACGGCGAACACACATTTTTCTAACTTAGCAAACAATTTGTTGGCCCTTAATATCTGCAGCACTTGTCTCACATGGATCTTATGTGTATCCAGATCCGGGGAATAGACCAGGATGTCATCAAGATATATCACAACAAATCTCCCGATAAGGTGACTAAAAATATCGTTGACAAAATGTTGGAATACCGCAGGCGCATTAGTAAGACCAAATGGCATGACCAGATTTTCATAATGCCCTTCCGGAGTATTAAAAGACGTCTTCCACTCATCCCCCTCTTTGATGCGAACCAGGTTATAGGCTCCTCTGAGATCTATTTTGGAGAACCATTTAGCACCAGCAACCTGATTAAAGAGGTCGGGAATGAGAGGAAGAGGATAGGGATCTCGGATAGTTATCCGGTTTAATTCCCGGAAATCCAGGCAAGGACGTAGGCCCCCATCTTTCTTTTTAACGAAAAAGAACCCTGCAGCCACAGGTGAAGAAGAGGGTCTGATGTGTCCCTTAGCCAAACTCTCATAAATATAATCTTTCATAGCCTTCCTCTCTGGGCCGGAAAGATTGTATAACCGGGTTTTAGGTAGTTTGGCCCCAGGTAGTAGATTAATCGGGCAATCATATGGACGATGAGGTGGTAACCCCTGACAACCCTTCTCAGAGAACACATCCATAAAATCTGACAGAAAGGCAGGTAAAGATGTTACAGAGAGTGTAGAGCACCTACTACTCAAGCAGTTGTCCTTACAATGTTCACCCCACTTCACAATCTCCCAGGCCTGCCAATCCACCACTGGATTGTGAGTCACCAGCCAGGGAAGCCCCAATACCATAGGAGCCGGAAGACCGTCCAGGATATAACAAGAGATATGCTCTTTATGGAGGTCCCCTACCTGCAGATGGATATTATGAATGATCTGAGTTAACTCTTTCTGAGTAAGAGGGGTGGAGTCGATGGCAAAAACAGGAATAGTTCTGCGTATCGGTTCTGGAGTAAAACCCAGAGCCTGAGCAAACCGTGAATCCACCAAGTTGACCCCCGCCCCACTGTCCAAAAAGACGGAACAGATCTCAGTCTTATTGCCCGCCTCAACGGTAGCGGACAACAAAAACTGAGACATGCGTATGGAGGAAACAAATACGCCCAGACTGTTATCCTCCGCACAATCTGGGGACTCTAGTTTTCCCGGCGGCTCCTTTGTTTGTGGTCTCTTGGGTTCTGAGGGACAAACCTTTACAAAATGACCCCTCCCCCCACAACGAAAACAAACCTCTGACCTACAGCGGAACTTAGGAGGATTCACCCGTCTAGTGGCGCCCCCTATTTGCATTGGTTCGACTGGATCATAACAAACCGATCCCTGCCCTATAGAGACCTCCGTAAAATTTTATAGTCTCTCCCTGAGTCGTCTGTCGATTCTTATGGACAGAGACATAGCAGCCTCAAGAGACCCAGGGACCTCGTATACCGCCAGCGCGTCTTTTCATTTTTCAGACAACCCCTGGCAGAACTGACTCCTAAGGGCCGAGTCGTTCCATAACGTATCAGTAGCCCACCTACGGAATTCGGAACAAATTTAGTTCAGCAGACCGGTTCTCCTGCCGAAGTCCACGTAGCTTAGACTCAGCCAGTGAGACCCTGTCCGGGTCATCATATACGAGACCCAGGGCTTCAAAAAACTCCTCCACTGATCGTAAGGCCAGAGAGTCTGATGGTAGGGAGAAAGCCCAAGCCTGCGGATCTCCTTGCAGGAGAGAAATTACAATACCCACCCGTTGTTCCTCACCGCCGGAGGATCTAGGGCGTAACCTGAAGAACAATTTGCAAGCTTCTCTGAAGGTTACAAATTGGTCTCTCCCTCCTGAGAACCTGAGCTTTTGGCTCAGGAGTACCTTGGTTTCCCGTAGCAACGGTGGAACCCAAGGATGGCTGCTGCTGCTGCAGCACTGTTGCTTTTCATCCTGCCACTTCAAGGGATAATCCCTGTAATTGTTTCGCCAAAACCGTAACCGGATCCATAGTGGAACAGAAAAAATACAAAGCAAAACAGCAAGCAAAAAAAATAAAAAAGAAATGTCTTTTTCTTTTTTTTTAAAAGGCCAGATATACTGTCACGACCGCTACCCCAGCAGCAGTCGTGTCTCACCAGACGGAGGGGAAGGGGGACCCTTATCTACGGATGGGAATAGTATGGCCACCCCTGACTAACCCTAAGCTGGCACCTGTCTGCCCTGATACCCTAGACGGGGTGTGAACCCGTGCGGCGAGCAGGATGCCTAAACCCTCAGTCACCCTAAAGCCTAGAGTGGGGAAAGGCCGATGGGAGCACTAGTCACCATCACTCATGTCTAGGAGAACAGCAGGGGAAGACAGCAACAAACAAACTATATCAGAGATGGACTTATCCAGTCACGAGCAGAGAAGGCGATCCCAATCACGACAGTCCACGCCGGACAAGAGCTCCACAGCAACACCATCAAACGATCTCCTTCAAAGGTCAGAATAGAACTGGAAGTAAGGACTATATCTGGCAATGACTGCAAATGAAAGTGAAACTAATATAGTAGCTGGGAGTGGCAGACAGGACTCACCTGAGAAGGATGCCTACAAACTCCCAGTCAGGACAAAAAGGTTCACAAGGCAAAACCCAGATGACATACCCTGAACCACGGAGCAAACTCACAAGCTATCGCGAGTAGCAAGTCGCTGCGACCTTCTCCTCCCAGACCTGTCTGGATCAGTCACAGTCGTGACAGTTATATACTGGTTATGTCAAGTCTACTGTGTCATCACTACATCAGTTATAGTCCCTCATGATTTGCTGAGGCTGCCTGCAAGGCATTGTGGGCAAGTCCGCCAGTGTGCTGCACAAGACCATGTAATCCTTCTTCCTCTCTGTCCTCTGATCTGTAAAATGATGGAAGCCATTTTGAGTGATTCTTGCAGGACAAAAAATAAAAGTTCCAGATTCACTGAAAACCACAGCTTTTGGGACATTTGTAACAAATTTGTGTATAATCAATTGTTTTATCTCTACTAAGCACCTGTGTAAGGAAATACTATGGTCACCACCTGGAACCCCAACCTGCAAACTCAGAAACTTCTACCAATGCTCCTTAACCACGCTAGGTCGTAGGAATCTAAGGGTACCCCTAGTTTCTTCACCAGAGCTTACCACAAGGCTGGATGAACTTGACCTCTAGGAATCATGCTTACATCGGTGGTGCTAGCCTGCTAGAAGAAGACCTACCATAATGCCCGGGGTGCAAACAGTGGTAGCCAGAAAGGGTCCATACCAGGAGAGAACAGTAGATGAATGATTAATCCAGGTATTAGCCATGGTCAGAATACCAGGTGGACCAGAAGAAGCCAACTCAGCAATTAAGAGGTTAATCTCCAGAAAACAGCCATGGCCAATATACCAGGAGGATCAATAGAAGCCAATTCAGATGACAAGAGGGTGTTCCAGGAGCTATCCATGGTCAGGACATAGAGGGTAAACAAGCAGGTGTAGAGCTAAAGTACAAAGGAGGAAGCAGAGCTAGGACACCATATACACAATCACTTAAGTACTCCGCTTAGCTCTAGGATTGGATGCTGAACCAAGAACCTGGTTGGCTCATCTTCCAGCCTCACTGATAGGTCACACTGCCAGGGCTTGACTGGTCAGCAAGCCTAAGATCAGCATGTTCAGCGAACCGGCAGGAGCTGGAGCAGAGGACATAGTGGCTCTGGCTGTCACAGTCAATAAAGTTGAATTTCCTCACATCGTTGCTCCCTGGGGCCTTTCAATGAAAGGAGGGTGCACCTTTTTTTCCCTCTGGGCACACCATGGTTTTTTGGGCTCCTGTCTAATTGTAGTTAGGGTGCCATTGATGTTAGGTGTTTGGATGGGTGCAAGGCACGGTGTGTAGAGTGCAATGTGCCAGCATATGGTGTAGGAGTCATGAAACCAGGCCAGAGATAGAATAATAAAACCTCAGCCGTGTTAGCCCCCCCATATCAAAATTTTTGAACAAAACATATGCAGTTGGTTAGATCTTTGTTAGATCAGGTTGGATCAATTGTTGTTTGCGTTAGATCTCATACAGAAGTAGAGGTATTAACAGTTATTTGCAGGGGGGGCTAACCCGTCATCAGCCCCCCCTTATCAAAAAATTGACCAAACAATTAGCTATTTTGGAAGATATTTGTTAGATCAGGTATGGTCAACTAGTTGTTTTGTTAGATCTCACATAATTACAGACTTATTAAGTGATTAATGAGGGGGGGCTAGCCCCCCCACATGTAATTTTCAGGTAAAATTTGATGCAGAGTAATAGGCCTTCGTTAGATCCGGTAAGATCAAGTGGTGTCAACGTTAGATCTCATATAATTACAGAGATATTTCACATAAAAACACAGATATTAGGTAGTATTAAATAGGGGGGCTAGCCCACCCACATGCAATTTTCTGGTAAAATTTGATTCAGACTAATAGATCTGCATTAGATCTGGTAAGATCAAGTGGTTTCAACGCTAGATCTCATATAATTACAGAGTATTTAATACTTCCTAATATCTGTGTTTTCATGTGAAAAATCTCTGTAATTATATGAGATCTAACGTTGAAACCACTTGATCTTACCGGATCTAACGAAGGCCTATTAGCCTGAATGAAATTTTACCAGAAAATTGCATGTGGGTGGGCTAGCCCCCCCTGACGTAATACCAAATATTCATAATATCTCTGTAATTATATGAGATCTAACGTTGACACCACTTGATCTTACCGGATCTAACGAAGGCCTATTAGTCTGCATCAAATTTTACAAGCCCCCCCTCATTAATCACTTAATAAGTCTGTAATTATGTGATATCTAACAAAACAACTAGTTGATCATACCTGATCTAACAAATATCTTCCAAAATAGCTAATTGTTTGGTCAATTCTTTGATAAGGGGGGGCTGATGACGGGTTAGCCCCCCCTGCAAATAACGGTTAATATCTCTACTTCTGTATGAGATCTAACGCAAACAATTGATCCAACCTGATCTAACAAAGATCTAACCAACTGCATATGTTTTGTTCAAAAACTTTGATATGGGGGGGGGGGGCTAACACGGCTGAGGTAATAATAAATGTCTCTCTTTACTATAGTTCAAAATAGGAGTTGTAGTACATCCAACTATAGTAAACAGTTCCAACTGTACACAGTGCAATTCTCTCCCAGATAAAGATGCATGGATTTACGCAAGGACAGGAGTTATGGCACTCTGTGTACACTATCTTGCTAAAGTCTCTCTTAGTAGTATCTATTACTGGCAACAGGGCTCTTGCAATAATGGCTGTGGTTTCCACTGTGGGATGCAGGGTTTTGAAGAAACATCTGGCCAGAATGTGTCCAGGGGTGAAGAGTGTCTTAACGGTGTACCCCACATCAGCAAAGTGTGAATGTAGTAGCAGAAAACCTTGTTGACTCCTGTACTTGGTCATGCAGATTCCAAGTTCTCCTCTTACTCCTCAACTCTATATTAAAACCCATGGTTGTGGAACAGGATGCAAAGCAAGTTCATATAGGTGTGATGGCTAGGGGTACACAAACTTTTGGTCAAATAGTGTATATTAATATCTACACCCAGCTTGGTCTAGTGTATGACCATGTGTGAACATTGATAGATTGGATGATTAGGATCCACACAGGTTCTCAATGACATCACACCACTTTATAAGAAGGGGACATGCGGTCATCAGAGTCTCTCTATACTGCAGACCTATAATTTCATGTGATCGGATCTCAGCCTGGAAAGAATGCATTAAGGGACGGTTTTATCATTAGGTAGGTTACTTGGTCTTTCTAATGTTAAATAAGCTATCGGCTTATTATAGAAAATGTTCCTTGAAGGTCTCGTCCCCAGTGAGTATTCTCTGGATTGTGTGGTAGAAGAGACCTTCTCTAAGGTATTCAGGCTTTATTATAAAAAGATCAGCATTTACAGAGGAGAAAGTACATTCAGATCCTGTTACATCAAAGTCATGGCATGTGGGAAACGTAAGAGATATCTCAACATATTACACAAGAGACAACCCAAGATATATCAGTTAAGAGAAGAAATCTCTACACAGCTCTGAATACATCAGATACAGTGCCTTTAAAAAGTATTTATACCCCTTGAACCCCTCCACATTTCTTTATGTTACACCTACAAACTTAAATGCTTTTATTGGGATTTTATGTGACCGACCAACACAAAGTATAAGTATGTGTGCGGTGAAAAGAAAATGAGACGTGATTTGGACAGTGTATTCAGCCTCCCAGAGTCAATACTTTGTAGTAGGACCACCTTTTGCTGCAATTAGAGCTCCAAGTCTTTTGGGGTCGGTCTCTACCAGCTTTGCACATCTAGAGGCTAACAATTGTGCCCACACTTCTTTGCAGAAAAGCTTGCGCTCAGTTCGACTGGACGGAGAGCGTCTGTGAGAAGCAATTTTCAAGTCTTGCCACAGATTCACAGTGGGGATTAGGTCTGGACTGTGACTGGGCCATTCTAACACATGATGATGCTTTGATCTGAACCATTCTATTGTAGCTCTGGCTGGATGTTGAGGTTCATTGTCCTGCTGGAAGGTGAACCTCCACCCCAGTCTCAGATTTTCCTCCAGGATCGCCCTGTATTTAGCTCCATCAATCTTTCTGTCAACTCTGACCAGCTTTCCTGTCTCTACTGAACAAAAGCTTCCCCCCAACATGATGCTGCCACCACCATGTCTCAAGGTAGGGATGATGTGTTTAGGGTGATGTACAAGGGGTATGAATACTTTTTCAAGACACTGTATGAGGCATCTCAAGTTATCAGGTAAGAGGCTTTACTGGATATATTATCTCAGAGACTTCTCTACAGACATTAAGGGATATCTCTATATAATTTACAGTGTTGTGCAAAAGTTTTGGGCAGGTGTGGAAAAATGCTGCAAAGTAAGAATGCCTTAAAATTGAAATGTAGAAGTATCTGCCTATATTTCTCAGCATTGACGACACCATTAATCCTAACCAAATCCTGAACATGTAAAAGACATCTCTACATGCAGATCCTGTTCATATGAAAGTTATGGCAGAGAATGTGGGACACTCTAGATATATCTCAAGAAACATCAGATAAGAGACAATCTAAAGAGACATTAAACAGAACTTACCAAAGTGGTTAAGATAAGGAAACCTTATGAAGAAACAACTGACAGTAAAACTGAATCATTTGCCAGTGAAGATCATAGACTAAATAGCTCAATGCCAGTCAGCTGCTTCAAAGGACAGCAGGACAAGGACAACACTGTATGTTAAAAGAGGCATATTCTTAAGTCAATAACTCAAGGGGGTTTCTCATGTTCTTCTGTGTCAAGAATTGTAAACTAGGATTACTTCTCAACACCTTCCTCCAGGCGAACATGAAGGCTTTTTTTTTCAAAAACATTTACTATGAAAAATAACCCCAGAGTGATACCATGTATCCAACCACAACCCTGGTTTATTAAATGTCTAATTTATTGTGTTATAGTTAGAATTTCTTATTGCTTTGCTTTCCTGGTTGAGGTTGGGATTTTTTTTATTGTTGTCATTTATAAAATCAGAATCTTTTTGATCTGTGTGATCTCAATTCTTTTGTTTCTCCAGTGAAGAAGATAAATTTTATGGATGTCACAAACCAAACAGTTGTAGAGTTTGTTTTTTCTGGATTGACAGATAATAACATCCTGAAATCCTTCCTCTTCATACTCTTCCTGCATGTCTACTTTGTTACCATAGTTGCCAATCTTGGCTTGGTGGCTATTGTCAGGACCACATCAACCCTCCAGAATCCAATGTACTACTTCCTAAGTTACCTGTCCTTGGTGGACATTTTTTATTCTTCTACAATAACTCCTAAGATGCTTGTGGGCCTTATCTGCTGGAAGAACACCATCTCCTTTGAAGGCTGTGCTCTTCAGTTTTTCTTCTATGCAGCTTTGGCAGCTACAGAGTCATTTCTCCTCTCCACCATGTCCTATGACCGCTATGTAGCTATCTGCCACCCTCTCCACTATGTGTCCATAATGACGAAGAAGAAATGTCTGTCTCTCGTTCTGGTTTCCTTCTCCATTGGCTTTTTACAGTCTTCTGTACAGACCAGCTTTGCTTTCACTGTACAATTCTGTGGGTCAGTCCTCATCAACCATTTCTACTGTGATGTTCCTTCTGTTCTCAGACTGTCTTGCTCAGATACTTCTACCAGTGGCATGGTCACTGTCTACATGGTAGGTTCTTTGGCCATCAGCTCATTGATGACTATCCTTATTTCATACACCCTCATTATCTTTTCTGTTACAAACATGAGATCCACAGAAGGTAGGAGGAAGGCTTTCAGTACCTGCTCCTCACACCTCATTTGTGTCTTCATCTTTTATTTCACTGTATTGTTCACATACTTGCGTTCTCCCTCCAGTGTCTTTACCATACGGGATAAGGTGGCTTCTGTCTTCTACACAGCAGTGACACCAATGCTGAACCCCCTTATTTATAGTCTGAGGAACCAAAGTGTAAGAGGAATCATAATTAAATTAGTCAAAAGTTTTCAGGGTCTCCATGCAGAGTTTCCCCAACTGTGTGTAAACTTCAGGAAGAAAATATGCAGTTCCAACCACCCACAGCATTATAGAAACTGAGAGTACAATGATGAACTATCTGACCCTTCCATTGGAGACAATACATTAAAGTCTTGCCGAGGCTCTTGGTTCTGTTTGTTTTCAGTGTAAACTATGGTTCATATCTGACCTCATGTATTTCTACTTTACCGGTGCCTTTCTGATAGAATTTTGTATCTCTTTTGATTCAGGCTTTTCCATGCCTCAACACTAGGGATGAGCGAATTTTTCAAAAATTCAATTCGCCGGTTTACCGTATTATTTTGGAAAAATGTGGTTCGATCCCAATAAATTTGCGGCTAATTTAGTTAAAAACTGCTATTTCCTGGCTACAGAGAGCCTTTATAGTGGTGTAGAACACTGTGCCTTGCAGTAACACACATAGGGAGTCTGCTGTGGTAGTGAAATAATACTGTGAGTCAGTATGACATGCAGATGACAGGCGTCGCTCTTAGAATCACTGCACACGTCACTTATTTGGGCAGTCACGGCGCCAAAACTGAGCAAATAACTCAAGTATGAACTCAGCCTTACAGGTCGATGTTAGCGCCAAGAAGAAGCGCACTCCTTTTACACCATCGTCAGCTGATTCCACATAGATGTCTACAGAACCTGTTCTATTAAACGCTTATACAAATAGAGCCCCCCCACGACAGAGTGGAGAGGGGGTCAGCAGGAAGTTTGTGTTGACGTCACTGATTATTTTTCCCTTCCTCTGATCCGTATGAACAATAACCCCCAAAAAACGGATCCTGTCTGTGGAGCATCCGCCTTCACTCGGTCAGCATTTGGTCAGTAATCCATAAGAATTGCTAATGCCAAAAAAAACAGGAGTGGATCCAAAACAGAGATGACATGTGAACGGAATTTTTGAATGTCTTCTGTGTTTTGTACCCACTCCTGCTTTCGGCTAACAAATCATAAGCGAATTCTGATGGGACCATACAGGCCTTACAGCTGTTACATAGACAGGATCCATTGTGCATCTCAATTTACCTTCCTTCTGACAGATAAGAAGGGTCAAATAAATGATGTCAGCCAAGCCAAAAAGGCTAAATAGTGGCCCAGTCATGAAGTGCAGAGGGTGGGAACAGCATGAGAAGTCCATAGAGTGGCCCAATGACAAAGTCTGTAGCTGGTGACAGTATCAGGAGGCCACAGAGTGGCATAATGACAGAGTCTGGAGGTGGTGGCAGCAGCATCAGGAGGAGGCCACAGAGTGGCACAATGACAGTGTGGAGGTGGCAGCAGCAGCATCAGTAGGCCACAGAGTGGAACAATGACAGAGTGTGGAGATGGCGGCAGCATGAGGAGACCACAGAGTGGCCCAATGACAGAGTCTTAAGGTGGAGGCAGCAGCAGCATCATCAGGAGGATGCCACAGAGTGCCACAATGACAGTGTGGTGGTGGCGGCAGCATCAGGAGGCCACAGAGTTGCTAGGTGACATAGTGTGGAAGTGGCGGCAGCATCAGGAGACCACAGAGTGGCCCAATGATAGAGTCTAAAGGTGGCGGCAGCATCAGGAGGCCATAGAGTGGCATAATGACAGTGTGTGGAGGTGGCGTCAGCATCAGGAGGCCACAGAGTGGCAAGGTGACATAGTGTGGAAGTGGCAGCATCAGGAGACCACAGTGACCCTGTGAGAGTGGGGAGGTGGGTGGCAATACCAGTACCCAATGAAGATGGTGGGTGAAAGAATGAGCACTTGGCATCAGATGTGTGGCATCAGGCGGGTGGCAGCATCAGAATAGTAGCTGAGGCAGGTAGCCAGAAGAAACCAGTCTCTTTTGTCAAAGTGTTGGTGTGACACCATGAACGATCTAGTCTGATACATCAGGCATTGATAGGTCGAAATCCTGGCTGATCCACGCCTTATTCATCTTGACAAAGGTCAGTCTCCCCACATTTTGGGTGGACAGGCGAGTTCTTCTTGGGGTAACTATTGCCCCCGCTGCACTAAACACCCACACTACTGGCTGGGCAGGACAGCTTTTTCAGGGCAAACTCTGCCAGTTGTGGTCATAAATCCAGTTTGGCTGCCCAGTAGTCCAACAGATATTCAATGTGGGGTGGCAGGATGCTGTACAAGTATGCCACCGCCTGCTGGTTCAGGTCCTGCTCTATGTCTAGCTGCTGGTGAGGACTGCTGGTATCCAGGGAAACAGGGGAGGGGGTACCACCTTTAACTCACCCTTTACCCAACCTTAACCCATAACAAAAAACACTGACAACTGTATCATTTTATTGCTGGATGGTGATCGGCCACAGCTTCTTTATTAAAGCGGCAAACCTTAATAAACCATAATATCGGAGCGGTATGCCAAAGGCTGGACTCCCAGCGGGCAAGTTAAACCGTAATCATCAGAGCGGTGTGCCAACCGCTGGACTCCCAGCGGGCAGTTACACCATCTGCCACCACCATATCTCTGCTGTACTCAAATGCCGTCAGCTGTGACTTCATAAACTCGACCAGAATTCGCAGCTCTCAAAAGCCGTAATCATCGGATCAATATCCAAAACCGCTGGACTCCCAGCGGGGGCTCTGAAGAATAGAAAAAACTAACAAAACAGAATAACCAAGTATCCATAACTGCTCAGAACCATGCACCTCGACCCGCCTTCCAAGAATAACCGCAAAGGGAGGGAGGGAGGGCCAATCTGCTTCCACTTGCAAGAGGAAGTGACAGAACAGAGAGGAGGTATATGTGACCTTCAGGATTTCCTGCACCGCCCCATCCCGTCTAAGGAGGATCCTCAGTGAATTAACCCTTAATGACCCTAATCTGCAACCTACTTAACCATTACTGAGCCGGGGCCAGCTCTCTGAACGCTCCTAAGGGGAAAAGGGGGGAGGGGGGGGACCATCAGTCCCTGAGCACCCTCCCTATACAGTCGGGTGCTTGCCAGACTGCTGGTATCCAGGGAAACAGTGGAGGGGGTACCACCTTTAACTCACCCTTGGCCCCTTTACCCAACCTTGGCCCATAACAAAAAACACTGACAACTGTATCATTTTATTGCTGGGTGGTGATCGGCCACAGCTTCTTTATTAAAGCGACAAACCTTAATAAACCATAATATCGGAGCGGTATGCCAATGGCTGGACTCCCAGCGGGCAAGTTAAACCGTAATCATCAGAGCGGTGTGCCAACCGCTGGACTCCCAGCGGGCAGTTACGCCATCTGCTACCACCATATCTCCGCTGTACTCAAATGCCGCCATGGAGGAGACCCGTTCTCCCAACGGGGCCCCGACCACCCCCCAGCAAAACTGAGTCTGTTTTAGCTCTCATACAGGCCAGAAAAGGAATTGTCCAAATTAGCACCCAAGAATAAGACACCATCAGGTCCCATTAAAAACCAAGAGCAATAAGACCCGTGATGAGAACATAGTCCAACCACTTTCCAAATCACTAGTCAGACCACACATGGAGTACTGTGTACAGTTCTGTTTCCTGTGAACAAGGCAGACATAGCAGAGCTGGAGAGGGTTCAGAGGAGAGCAACTAAAGTAATGACTGGAATGAGAGAAGATCACACCGGAAGATCAGCAAAATAAGGGTTATTCACTGTAGAAAAAGACGACTGAAGGGAGATCTAATTGCTATGTATAAATATATCAGGGGTCAGTACAGAGATCTATCCCATCATCTATTTATCCCCAGGACTGTGAAAGAGGAACATTCTCTGTGTCTGGAGGTAAGAATGTTTTTTCACAACATAGAAGAGGGTTCTTTACGGTAAGAGCAGTGAGACTATGGAACTCTCTGCTTGAGGAGGTGGTGATGGTGAGTTCACCAAAAATTTAGAAGGGGCCTGGATGTATTTCCGGAGTGTAATAATATTACAGGCTATAGCTACTAGAGAGGGGTCGTCGATCCAGAGGACTGTAACCACTACACTATATAGCTGCATCTTCTCGATAACAGTGCCGAACTACAGTCCCTTGATCTCTACCTTTGTATTATATTCATAAAGCCTTCCATATATGGCCCAGAACAACCCACCCAGGAGATAACCACCAACTACCCTACTACCAACTTCCTGAAAAAGAAAGGGATAATCATATGTCAGGACACATGAGGTCCAGGGCTCTGAAATAGACAAAGGGGCATTACCACAGCGAGGGTCACCAGCATCACTGCGCCTCTGGCGGAACTCTATACCAACCACCTCCGGAAGAAGTTATGACCACCTGAATTCCTGGACCCTTTCCAAAAGACTTCCACCACTCGAAAAAACCAAAGAGAACCCACCGGGCCTGTGTTTCTCTCTCCGCACCGCACAGAAGATATACGAAAGGCCAACCATCGAACCACTGAACGCCACGAATCTGAAAGAAAAAAAACAATTAGCCCGAGCCTCAACACACAAAAGAGGATCGTATAACTAGCCACAAAAAATGTTATATTTCATCCAAAAAGTTTTTTCTTTTTTCTTATTAATTTTAATTATTATTATTATTTTAACCCTGTAGGGACCCATGACGTACACACCACCATTCCCAGTCCGAGCATTTGGGAGAGGCGGTGCTGGCCGTGGTGCTGAATGCTGCTGTCCAGGGTGCTGATTGGTGCAGGGAGAGTGGCGGGAGATTCAAACTCCCGGCACTCCTCTCTCCCCTCCTCTTCCTGTTGAGCACCTGCACCGTCCAGCACCGTCCTCACCAGGCTCCTGCGATCCCCCCCATCGGCACCCATCATCCTCCTGCCCCCATAACCCTCCAGGTAGGTTAGGGTCAGTGAGGGAGAGGCAACGTTAGGCAGGGACAGAAGGGAAAAGTTAGTTAGGAAAAAAAAAAACAAAAAAAAACACTTTATCTAAATTTATTCTTTTCTAGCTTTGAGACCCTAGACCGCCCCGTGCCTCTTGATGTAGAGTGTGTCACAAGAGGGGGATACGGAAGGACACCACTACTCAATGTGACACTTGCCCCCATCATCCGGGCCTCTGCGTTATCGATTGCTTCAGGGAGTATCACACTTCCATGGAGTACAAAATTTTTATAATACCCGACAGTCCCCTAGAGAACATAAAAAACTATGGCTCTCAGACTTTGGAGACACGGAACCGTTTTTTTCCCCAAAAAATATTAGTTTTAGTGCAGGCATCCTCAAACTGCGCGCACTTTTTTGGAATTTCTATTCTAGGGGTGCAACGAGGGGCTTGAAATGGGACATGGTATAAACAAAACCAGTCCTGGTAAATCTGCCTTCCAAAACCCATATGGCGTTCCTCTCTTTCTATGTCCTCCCGTTTGGCCAAACAGTAGTTTAGGACCACATATGGGGTGTTTTTGCAAACTACAGAATCAGGGCAACCCATATTGAGTTTTGTTTGGCAGTTAACCCTTACTTTATTACTGGAAAAAATGGGTTAAAATGGAAAATTTTCCAAAAAATGTAAATTCCAAAATTGTTTCTCCATCTGCCATTAACTCTTGTGGAACACCTAAAGGGTTAACAAAGTTTGTAAACCCAGTTTTGAATACCTTGAGGGGTATACTTTCTTAGATGGAGTCACTTTTTTGGAATTTCTATTCTAGGGGGTGCAACGGGGGCCTTGAAATGGGACATGGTTAAACCCATATGGCCTTCCCCTCCTTCTATGTCCTCCCGTTTGGCCAAACAGTAGTTTAGGACCACATATGGGGTGTTTTTGCAAACTACAGAATCAGGGCAACCCATATTCAGTTTTGTTTGGCAGTTAACCCTTACTTTATTACTGCAAAAAATGGGTTAAAATGGAAAAGTTTCCAAAAACTTTTAATTCTAAAATTGTTTCTCCATCTGCCAATAACTCTTGTGGAACACCTAAAGGGTTAACAAAATTTGTAAATCCAGTTTTGAATACCTTGAGGGGTGTACTTTCTTAGATAGAGTCACTTCTTTGGAATTTCTATTCTAGGGGTGCAACGGGGGGCTTGAAATGGGACATGGTATAAACAAAACCAGTCCTGCAAAATCTGCCTTGCAAAAACCATATGGCGTAACCCTCCTTCTATGTCCTCCCGTTTGGCCAAACAGTAGTTTACGACCACATATGGGGTGCTTCTGCAAACTACAGAATCAGGGCAACCCATATTGAGTTTTGTTTGGCAGTTAACCCTTGCTTTGTTCCTGGATAAAATGGATTATATTGGAAAACTTTCAAAAAAATCAAAATTCTTACATTTTATGTCCATTTGCCATGAAGTCTTGTGGAAGACCTAAAGGGTTAACAAAGTTTGTAAAATCAGTTTTGAATACCTTTAGGGGTTTAGTTTCTCAAATGGGGTCATTTTTGGATGGTTTCTATTACGTAAGCCTCACAAAGTGACTTCAGACCTGAACTAGTCCATTAAAAGTGGGATTTGGAAAATTTCGGAAAAATTTTGAAATTTGCTTCTAAGCTTCTAAGCTATGTAACATCCCCAAAATTTTTTATATCATTCCCAAAATGATACAAACATGAAGTAGACATATGGGGAATGCAAAGTCATCACAATTTTTGGGGGTATTACTATGTATATCAGAAGTAGAGAAACTGAAACTTTGAAATTTGGTATTTTTTTATGCAAAAAAATTAACTTTTTTGACCCAATTTTAGCAGTGTCATGAAGTACAATATGTGACGAAAAAACAATGTCAGAACTGCCTGGGTAAGTAAAAGCGTTTTAAAGTTATCAGCACTTAAACTGACACTGGTCAGATTTGCAAAAAATGGCCAAGTCCTTAAGGTTAGGGCTGAGCCATTAAGGGGTTAAAGACCAAGGTAAATTGTCAAACCAACCTAAAGGGAAAAACAATTGGAGCCCCACCATGCGTGAAGTCATTACCGAATACCAAACGAACCGACCAGCCAGACCAAAACCAGGCGGAGGGGAGGTACACACCCATTTATATTAACTGGACCGACATGTATAGACGGACCCCAATCCCGGATACTATTAACCCATACAAAAATTCTGGAACAACAACCCCCCCCCGCAGTGCGGCCTTGAATGAAGAGACAAACACCTTGGATAAAATATCAATAAGCCAGAACAGAAGGCTGAAGGAGACGGGACATGGCTATCCAGACTAAATACTCCCTAAGTAAACCCGTATCGCCTACCGTACAATGAAACGATACACATGCAAAGTAATGCTTGGACCTGTGAAGTCCTGTCAAGAAGACCAGTCAGTGGGTCTGACCCGCATCAAAACCTAGATTTGAACGGGGAATGAAAGGCTGCCGTTTTACTGTGTAACTCCATGAATTGTGTTTGTATCAAGGCTCTACCTTGAGGGACGTCTACGAACGGACCTGGTTATCCGCTTCTGGCTTACCAGCTAGTTATACCTGCGACTACTGATTTCGCCATATTCACTCAACAAGGGGCAGCCCTTCTTCGTATAAACCATGTGGCACCAGTATACTAATACCGCCCTCATGGCAACCAACCCAGCTGGACTAGAATAAAGTCTCTTGTACTGCTAACATCGAAAGCCTGAAAGGGGTTATGAACCCATGAACACTACATGCAAAGCAAGTGTCTTACCACTTAGCTATAGCTTTAAACTGCACATCTCCCTTGGATTCGGCCCTACTGGATCCCACCGCACTGTAACTCCTGTAACACTGGACACGAGGCAAGTGCATCACCACCAAGCTGCCAGCCTGCATAGACATGTTAGAAGCTCAGCAGAAGTGCCCAGTTATCAACCATACCAACGGAACCTTGGGCCGGCGGCCAGTACCGTAGACTGCAGAAAGAGAAAAACGTAATTGCGGCTGTGATGATATGAACTCACAACCATTTACATTAAAGGAAGGTCCATAGCTACGAGCTATAGAGCTGAATGCTAGAGGGATTACTACTACTGCGCCTCGCCTCCGTACATATGAACTGACCATGTCCTATATGTCATTGTTGAAATGCCAAATAGAACATTTTAATAGTTTTTTTATACTTTATAACTGCTGCAGAAAAGGAGAAATACGATCCAGTTAGGAGAAGGAAGCTTCTACACTCCAATCTGTAAGGGAAAACGGGAGGACACCCAGAAGGACTGAGCTTTACCTAAAACCAGCTGCAAGAAGACCTGCCGAAAGACCGGTGGGACCAAGAACCGTTACATGGATCGTGTGGGGTATCGCATAGACAAAATCAAGAAAGTGGCGACTAACGAACGACCTATTCTGAACTCAACAAGATTTCTACACCATACAAATTAATTACTCATTCCCCTACTTCTGACGACCACCGTAGGAATCCCTTTAAAGGGGGGAAGTCGTGCTTACATGCCGGGGAGAAACAGACGTCCTGCAACCGACACTGACAGAGGGGCTTTGTCGCTTTCTGTGTTTGTTTATTATTTATTTTACTCTTTCATTTAATTTATTTTTATAAATTTTTTGTGACGTATAGTCTGGGAAAACCTCTTCTATAGGATATGAATACCCCAAGTGCTAAACCCGCAGTTGCACAAGCTCATGTAAACTATGGCTGGGGAACCTCCCAGCTCCAAACCTGTACACAACTAACCTAAACCAAAGGAGTTTCAACCCAGAAATGCTACCCATGAAGCTATTGCAGTACCACGGAGCTACCAGCTCGCTGGAGGGGCGGGGGACCCCGTATCTAAAAGTGCCCATAGTAATGATTCTAAATCTGCACAAGACCTTCCACCCCCACTGTATTAGTACTCACCAGTCGTAGGAAGAACGACACCGCCGAAGGAGCGGGTACAGGAATTCCATCCTGGTGGGCCGCTGCAGTGACCAGGCTAAGAACCCTGGATTGATGGTCAGGCACCAGCCTCTTACAGTTTTCAATTGCAACATCAGACCAGACTCCTCAGATGCTCCTGACATTCCGTCCGAAGACGACGGTAAGCGCCACCTGGAGGATCTGGAGCGCCTACTGCGCCATGCCTCCTGACCACCTGCGAGGAGGATAAAAACAGAGAGCTTCCTGCGCCTGCGTGACCCGTGGGGGGGGGTTGCAAAATGGGCTCCAAATGAGACCCAGAGAGCCCCGATGGTACTGAAGGGGCACTGATCGCAGAAGCAGGGACAGCAGGAACACCCCTTCGAGGCAAGCCTATAGGAGAGGGTGCAATGCAATCAGGCATGGCGAGAAAAAAGGGGGAAGGGGAGGTGCCATAACATTCTCTAACAGAGACCCTGATCACCCCACAGTACTAGAGGGGCACTGACCACAGAAGCGGGGGCGGCAGTAACTCCCCTTTGAGGCAATATTATTTTAGTGGTAACATTGTAATCCGGGATGGAGAAGGGAGGGGGGGTAGGGAGATGCCAGGGGTGGGCAAAGAGCTCTCCCGGGGCCTCAGAGTAACAAATGAACCTGCCTGCCAAGCAGCGCCCATTACGAGCGCCCTGTAAGCGCTGCAGGGGAAGGGGGCGGGGCCAGGCGCAGCGCTCCAGCTTGCAACATGGGCGCTGAAGGGATCCTGCTTGAATCATTGACCCCCTCATGCTGCCCCACAATAGCAGGGAAGGGGGCACAATAGGCTACAATGGAGGTGGTGTGGAGGGGGTGGATTTCAACAGTGAGGAGCTGTCTCGCGCCCTTTCTCCCCCCCTTCCCCTCATGTCTAACAATCCTGCCTGGCACGCGCTGCCCAACACCCACGTACCAGAAGCGCTGCAGGGGAGGGGCGGAGTCCCGGCACAGCGCTGCAAAACTTCCCTAGGCTGGGCCGGAAAAATGGCGCGCACTCCGCTCTAGACATGCCGGATGAAGCGGGCAGCTGGGGGATTATGACCAAGTCGGGCGGGGGGACGGGTACACCTACCAGACCGCCGGCCCCCAGCTGAAGCTGCATGCATACCGCGACAGCTCCACACTTGGCACAAACGCAGGCACAGGGGAGGAGGATGTCAGGGGAGAGCTGAGGCTGCTCAAAACTGAGCGCAGCTAACCCTCACCCTCCCAATGAAACTCGCCAGGAGGCTTCCTTAAGGGCAGCACCTCCCGCGGCATCTTGGTGTGGACAGAGCAAAAGGGTACATACCACACCAATCTGCTTCCAATTGCAAGAGGAAGTGACCAGAACAGAGAGGAGGTATATGTGACTTTCAGGATGTCCTGCACCGCCACCATCTAAGGAGGATCCTCAGTGAATGAACCCTTAATGACCCTAATCTGCAACCTACTTAACCACTACTGAGCCTGGGCCAGCTCCCTGAACGCTCCTAAGGGGAAAAGGGGGGGGGGGGCCATCAGTCCCTGAGCACCCTCCCTATACAGTCGGGCGCTTGCCATAGTTTCTTCACTGTGTGGGTGAATAAAGCTACTCATCAGCGACTCTAGACTCAGGCTTCTGCTGATGGAGCTGGTACTGCTCCTGCCAACCCACACCTCCCCAGCAGCCATGGCAGTGGAACGTGAGCACAGAGGGCCCCCCGGTCAGACCTGCGAGAGGATGGACAATGGCGCAGATAGGCAGCGGCCAACTGACTACAACGGATGTCTCTGTAGTATTTCAGTTTGTCCTCCCTCTCAGCGGGTGTAAAAAAAAGCCCCCCATTTTGGACCGGTAGCAAGGGTCCAACAAGGTGGAGAGCCCGAAGTCATCCCTCTGCCGAATGGTGACAATTCTGCTGTCACTGCCCAAGCAAGTGAGCATGCATCAGGCCATTTGTGCAAGTGACTCGGAGGGACTCCCTGCCTCCATCTCCACTGCATACTGCATGGTGTGTCTGGGTCCTCTGCCTCGTCTTCCTCATCTCCCTCTTGCTCCTCTGGCTGCTCCTGCTCCTCCTCTCCTGTCAGGTGTGTAGAAAAAACATCCATTTTGCTACACATTGATTGAGCTCCAATGTCCTCCTCCTCCTCCAGTTCAGCCCCACAGGGCTCATGTGGCCGTGAGAGCTAGGGGCCACGTCTCCAATCCCCTGACCAGCCAGATTTACCAGCATCTGTTCCAGGACATGAAGCAGTGGAATGACATCGTTCATCCCGTAGTCCTGGCGACTGACAAATAACGTGGCCTCCTCAAAGGACCTGAGCAAACGGCAGGTGTCACGAATGAGCTGCCACTGGCTGACATTGAAGTTACACAGGGAAGTACTCCTATCCGCTTAGATCAGGGGTGCACAACCTGCGGCCCCCAGAGCCATGGTTTGCGGCCCCCGCCCTGCTGGGCAGAAACACAGCTGATCCTGCAATCTCGTGTGTCTCTGCACAGAGCGCTGCACAGCAGATGGATCACAGGTTTTGCTCCTGCACTGTATCAGGAGCGAAAAGGGTCCCCGGCTATTAGTGAGAGCGGGGAAGCCGAGGAGAAGACAGAAGCGCTTTATTAGCGCTTCTGCCTTCTCCTCTATGAGCGCTCTGCAGTGTAGACCCAGCGATCACGTGATCGCTGGGTGTCTCGGGAACAGAGGAGCGCTGCCCTGGTACAAAGCCTCCGCAGCAGGCTGCTTTCCCTCTAACTGGGGCTCCTTTGGATGCTCCAGTTACAGTGGAAATAGTACAAAAAAAAATTCACTTATTGTCTCCCAAAGGTCTTTCAGTGACCTCTTGGGGACAAATTATGTGGTAAAAATATATTTTAAAAAAAGTAAAAAAATGATTAAAAAAAAATTGAAAAATAAATAAATAAAAAAATAAAATAAAATAACAAGGAAAAAGTGCTTAATAAAAGAGTGTTCACTGTCCCACCACAGTCTTTTTATGAAAAAGTGCAAAATTATAAAAAGTGACAGTGTCCCCCAAGGTCTTTTTATGACCTCTTGGGGGACATATTATGTAGCAGAAATAAAAAATAAAAAATTCATACATAAAAGAAAAGACCCACCAATCAAAACCGTCACCATTACCGCCCCATTCACGTGAAACTTTTCATATTATATAGCAAAATACACAAAATAGAGAACTAATTCTAATAATTTATTTTGGTGTCAGTTTGCATATTTAAAGAATAAAGAGCTATAGTTTTAAAAAATATATACTTTTTAAAACCTTTTTGTACAGTTTCCCCCAAATAAAAATTGTTGCAAAAATTATCGTGGTAGTCCAAGAAATAAGATAGTTGCAACCATTTGAACCACCGCGTGCGCTAAATCACAAAAAAGTGTCTGGTCATTAAGGCCTTTTTGGACCTGGTCATTCAAGCGTTAACCAATAGGCGCCTTCCCCACTAGCAAGGTAAAGCGCTTACTGGTTACTGCAGGACGCCTATAACTGGATTGGCAGGAGATGGTGATAACCAGTGAGCTCCGTCCTCTGCAGTGAAGGAAACAGCTGATTTATAAATAGGAGGCAGGATGGAAGGAAATGTCGCCACTTTTCTGGTAAAAATTATTTTTAACAAGTTCCTGCAGCATGGCCTCTGAAATAGAAGATTCATAATTACCTGCTCCACTCCTCTCTGGTCCTCTGCGCTGCCTCCGCTGCCTCCATCTTCCGGTTTCTGCTCTGTTTACACCTGACAGTGCATGGCCATGGTCACTTGCACGGCTCCAGCTTGTGGCCACATCACCGCCTAAACCAGTCATTGTCTGGAGTGGTGTATGACCATGTCCATGCACTGCCAGGTGTAAACAGCGGAGGCAGTTCGGAGAGGCGGGGAGCAGGTAAGTATGACGCTGGGTTCACACCTGAGCGTACCGAAGGAGCGCTCTGTATGCGCGATTTTATCGGGCGTTTACAGACGCGGCTCCGGCAACAAGCAACGCCCATTGTTGCGCGTTCCCGGAAGTCTATGTACGGGAACGCGCGACCATACGCCCCAAAGAAGCTCCTGTACTTCTTGGGGCGTAGGGCGTTTTGCAGCACGTTCGTACGCACTGTAAAACGCTCAGATGAGAACCATGCCCATAGGGGATCATTGGTTCTTGCCTGTTGAGCGTTTTTCAGCGCGTAGGAACGCGCTGTAAAACGCTCAGGTGTGAACCCAGCCTAACTCTTCGGTTTCAGGGGCTATGCTGCAGCACGATATTTGGGACAATTACTGGGAACAAGTGTTCATAGGAGCGCTGATATCTTATATCTGGCCGGTATAATCGTGCAGCTGATCAGTCGATAAACAAGGAATTGCTCATTTGTCGGCTGATTTGCATATTTTATCAGGATGAAAGATGTCCGATTATCTGCAGCACGACTGTGGCAGTGATCACTCCTCCCCAGTCACTTTGCACTGGCTTGTGTAATAGGTCGATCAACATTTTTTTATTTGCGGCCCCTTGAAATAGAGCGATGTGACAATGCGGCCCCCAGACCAAAAAAGGTTGTGCACCCCTGGCTTAGATCATCGGGAAATCGTTTATGGCCTTTCTCTGTTTCGTACAGTCGGTCCAACATATGGAGGGTGGAATTCCAACGGGTGGAAATGTCGCATATCATGTTGGGGGATGGGCATGACTACCATAGCGGCAGACCATGAGACTGCTATGGGGCACAGGGCAAGAGGGGGCCCAGTCTTAATTAAGATCATCTCCTCTTCTACTGGGGGGAAAACTTGGTCAGGACTCAACCCTCTAAAGAAACAACTTTTAGAAAATGAGGCAGTGGAAAAAATGGCCCAAGGGTCACTGAAAGGTGTTTAGGCGGAAACCCTTCTGTCCTGTGTGGGGGGGCCTGGTTTGATCCTTGCTATGGCGCCCTTTCTTCTCTATGTACGCCACTGTTTCCTGGCCATTTTTATGATGTCTTGCAGATGGGTGGAAGACTTCAGAAAACGCTTGACAACCAGATTGAACACGTGTGCCATGCAGGGCGCATGGCTCAGCCCTCCTTGACGCAGTGCCGACACAATGTTCTTCCCGTTGTAGGTCACCATGGTTCCAATTTTCAGTTGTCGCGGAGAAAGCCAAGATTCGATTTCTTGATGAATCACAAGGAGCAGTTCCTCCCCTGTGTAACTCCATTCACCCAGGCAAACGAGGTGCAGAACAGCGTGACACCGCCGTGCCCTGCAGATGTGGTATGCTGGAGGGGCACTGTGAATTGTCCTTGCAGTGGAGGCTGAGGACATGGTGGAGGATGAGGAGGCAGAGGCGGACATTGTCGCTGGACCAACGGCATGAGAACGTGGAGGCGGAAGCGGCGTCACCTGGCCAACTTGCTGGTGTGGCTGTGCAGGAACCACATTCACCCAGTGGCCATAAAGGACATGTACTGTCCCTGACCATAGTTAGAGCTCCATACGTCGGCGCAGCCGTGCACTTTGGCAGACTCCAACAGGCTCAAAGATTGGCCCACCTTCTGTTGTACATGTGTGTGCAGGGCTGGCACTGCCTTTTTGGCAAAGAAATGACGGCTTGGGACTCTCCACCTCAGCTCGGCACAAGCCATCAGTTCTCTGAAAGTTGCAGAGTCCACCACTTGGAAAAGGAGGGACTGCGGCACCAGCAACTTGGACAGGAGCACGTTCAGCTTCTGTGCCGTTGGATGAGTGCACGCATACTGTTGCCTCTTGGCAATCGCTTCGGTGATCGATTGCTGACGGAATGAGTGACGAGGAGTAAGAGGAGCAGGAGCATCTCAACTAGCAGATGATGGGAATGACAGACAGCTCCCTTTGGAGCCTTGACTGCCTGAAACCGGGTGCGTGCCACTGGGTGATGCAGCGGTTGCTGCGGCAGGCTGCACCACCACATCAGAGAGTTCTTCCAGGCCACTGTATTGGGACCCTGGCCATGCTTCACCTTCTGCCCACAGATTCTACATATGGCCATGTTCACCTCCTCCGGTGGCTTAGGGAAAAAAAACTACAGATAAATACACACCACAAAAAGCTTAACAAAAAATAACTGCATCGCAGAACGGCAAATGAATTTTTTCCTCTATTACACGTCACAAAAAGTTTTACAAGAAATAACTACACCGCTGGGCGGAAAATATATTTTTTCTTTTTCCACTAATACTCCCAAAAAAGGGCTATAAAACATAACTGCACTGTTAGATTTGGCGACCAGACTTTTCGGACTGTCAAGGCCTTCCTCGGCGGTCTATTATCTGAATGCGGCTCCTATGGTTCAGTAGCGCTGGATCACCTGTGATCAGGACAGTGATGGGAAATAACTTTCTTACATCCTCTTTCTCCCTCTTCTGCTGCAACTGAGAGGGAGTATGAGGGGAGAATAGGAGTGTTAGTGGGGGTGGTTATCAGGTACTCATGGTACTTTCTCCTTCAATCCCAGGTTTGACACACAGTGAAGAGAGGGTCACCTAGATGTTGGGAATAGTACTTGATTTCCCCAAGGCACACCCTCAGAACAGTTGAATTCATGAAGGCACCTGGGGCCACATGCCAAGCACATAAGTACCTGAAATTTCCAAAGCTAATTAACACTGGGAGAGTGCCGCTCGCTACCTGGGTATCAGCCCATCCCAAGGACCTGGTAGGGTCTATAGCCAGTCCGCCCCTGAATTGATGCCACTTACACATACTCTTTGGTTAGAGGAGCTGTAGGAGCTTGGTTCTGTGGAGGAGGGATTACAGCTGATATAAGATGTCATTTTTGGGCAGAGCTTGGACAGTATCTGATGACCTGTATAGATATTTCTAATTCTTCTGGATCCTCTGAAGTGATGGAGAAAACGCCTGTTGAAAAGCACAGGAAGGTACATCAAAATGGGCTTTTTTTTGTGTGTCCTGCCTTTAAACATGTAAATGTAAGATGGGAGGCCAGAGCAGCCCACCTTAGAAAGAACAGTCATTGAGAGAGGAACAGGGAGCGAGTAGAACCCCCAGTGAAATGTCCGTCTTCCACACCTGTACGTGGAGGGCAGAGTATAATGCTGACCCCTTGATAACAAGGAAGAAGCCAGGTCTACTGGCGAAACGGCGTTGGGTCAGGAGCCGGCCGAGAGATCGATACACCACTCAGGGTATGTTTAATCTTGTCCTTGTACTTTAACCTCAATCTCTACAATTGCCTCCTTTGTACTTCGTTTGGGGCGTTGCTGCCATGAGGTTCTGAGGTATGCTTTTTTGGCTAGCATTCTTTTTTCCCTGTTGTTATTTTCGTGCACTGATCTCCCGGCCTCTCCATGGGTCCTGCTCCTCATCTGTGTGTCCTGCCTTGTGCTGCCTTATTTTTATTATGTATGTATGTGTGAACCGAGAGCAAGGCAGGTGGTTTGACTCCGCAACCAGAAAAGAGTGCGTACGCAGGAGTCAAGATTAATAAAATTGCATTTACTATAAATTAATAAAAGCAGGTTAACAGTGAAGTCACAGAGGTAAAGACAAGCAAAATATTCAAAACAGTATAAACAATACAAGCTAAACACTGCAACAATTTTCGCCTTCGCTGTGTCCGTATTCGCAGTGCGGACACTAAGAAAGAATAGTCCCAGAAACTATTCCTAACTGACCCTAACTTTCAAGTGGGTGCGCACCCCCCTTATCCCAGTTGTCCAAGTGGACCGCTTACAGTTTGTGGACGTGCACGGTGGGGCCCGATGTCGTCCTTTTCCTTTAACCAGCGCAGGATCCGCAACAAAGAAGTCCTCCTCAGCAGGCCGGAAAACCAGTTGAATATAATCCAGGATTATTACTGTCCGGTACCTCGACAGCACTGTGAGTCTCTTTACTGTTTGGGGCAATCCACACAGCCCAATGTCGGCTCCACAGGTTAGTTGCTGCACACAGTTTTAACTTGGCTTCACTAAATGCACGGTCTCTTTGTACTCCATTCGTCTCTAGACCGAAGTTCACACAGCTTGGCTGTACAGGAATGTCCTTTAGTATCTCCACACACGTCTTACACAACACAGAACTTGTTTTCTATCTTGCCAATATGGCGGCAGCTGCAGTTCAAGTCCCTCTTCCTCCTTCTTTCTGCTCACACTGAGGCAGGCTGACATCATAAGGGGCGTGTCACTTCAACACTTAGCTGCTGCCTTAAAGGACCAGTATCACATTAATACACTTTCTCTATGGTAACCTCAAATGCAAATTGGTCCTATGCTGCCATCTACTGACCAAACAAATACTGCAGGCATTTTACATAAAATTTTAACACAGTTTACCAGGATAAGTCCTCTTTCACACTTGCGTTGTCCGGATCCGGCGTGTACTCCATTTGCCGGAGGTGCCCACCGGATCCGTAACAACGCAAGTGAACTGAAAACATTTGAAGACGGATCCGTCTTCAAAATGCGTTCAGTGTTACTATGGCAGCCAGGACGCTATTAAAGTCCTGGTTGCCATAGTAGTAGTGGGGAGCGGGGGAGCAGTATACCTTACAGTCCGTGCGGCTCCCGGGGCGCTCCAGAATGACGTCAGAGCGCCCCATGCGCATGGATGACGTTATCCATGCGATCACGTCATCCATGCGCGTGGGGCGCCCTGACGTCACTCTGAAGCGCCCCGGGAGCCGCACGGACAGTAAGTATACTGCTCCCCCGCTCCCCACTACACTTTACCATGGCAAACAGGACTTTAGCGTCCTGGCAGCCATGGTAACCATTCAGAAAAAGCTAAACGTCGGATCCGGTAATGCGCAGAAACGACGTTTAGCTTAAGGCCGGATCCGGATTAATGCCTTTCAATGGGCATTAATTCCGGATCCGGCCTTGCGGCAAGTGTTCAGGATTTTTGGCCGGAGCAAAAAGCACAGCATGCTGCGGTATTTTCTCCGGCCAAAAAACGTTCCGGTCCGGAACTGAAGGCATTCTGATGCATCCTGAACGGATTTCTCTCCATTCAGAATGCATGGGGATAATCCTGATCAGGATTCTTCCGGCATAGAGCCCCGACGACGGAACTCTATGCCGGAACAAAACAACGCAAGTGTGAAAGAGGCCTAATGAAACTTAGAGACATTACATGACTGTTTCTTACATATTCCCCCCCACTTTAAGATTGGCAGTCCCTGCCAATGACTGAATATCCAGAGGGCTGTACTCTTATACGTAGAGTGGTAATGTACCGTTGTATGGCAGGCCAAATAAACTCATCCTGCGCATACCGAACAGGGGGAGTGCCAGCATTTGGTCGAGTGGTGCGTCTGAGAACCACTGGTATACTCTGGGGTGCTGTAGCCATAGGCTGAGAAGGACCAGCAGACTCCGCACCAGAGGGGGCACAGGCTGGGGGCACAGTAGTCACAGGTAGAACATCCTCAGGAGTAGGGATTGGCCAACAATCATCCTCATCATCATAAGCCCATTCCACACCACCAGTCTCTGACTGTGGGAGCTTGTTGACATTATCAGTTCCATCACAATTTGCTTCTTCAGATTGACACAGGCGCAACATATTTCTGTGAAGTACTCGGACACAATCAGTTCCTTCCTTCTGGACTTCGTACACTGGTCCATTTGCATACTTGCGGGCAACAACACGATACGGCACAGCCTCCCACCTGCTTTCCAATTTTCCTTGAGGCTTCTTGACACGCTCCAGCACCAGGTCACCTGGCTGCAATGGTGCCCTTTGCACCGGGGTCTTATCATCAGGATGAGAATTTTCTTGCAGACGCTGCTGCACCAATCGATGAACTGTCTCAAGTCTCTGCCGGTGTGCCCGCACCCAGGAGGCTGGTTCTCTTGGAGGGAACCCATCCACATCATTTAGCTGTAACTCTCCGACACTTCACCCAGACCGTCCAAACAGGAGAGTATAAGGAGAATACCCTGTTGTAGAATGGACCTGATTGTTATAGGCCCACACCATCTCAGACAAGAACTGAGGCCACTGTAACTTCTTGTCCTCCTCCAAAGTCCGCACCATCTGTAGCAGAGTTCTATTGAATCGTTCGCAGGCTCCGTTTCCTTGGGGATGGTATGGAGTCGTGTGCGACTTCTTTATCCCGTAGATACGTTGAACCTCTTTCATCACATGTCCCTCAAAGCAAGCCCCTTGGTCAGAGTGGATGTGTTGTGGACACCCGTACACTCGGATGAAATCTTGGCATAGGGCTCGAGCTGCCGACTCAGCGGTCTGGTCCTTGGTGGCGGTCACCACAGCAAATTTGGTGAAGTGGTCCACCATTACGAGGCAGTACTGGTGCCCACTGTTGGATGGGCCCACCATTGGGTAGTCTATCATGACGATCTCCAAAGGTTCCTGGGTCACTATAGTCTGCAGGGGAGCTTATTGTTCTATTGCCTTATGGATCTCACAAGTTCGACATCTATGACATACTTCTTCGACCATTTGACGGAGGCCTGGGCAGTAAATCAGTCGCTGTAGCCAACGAAAGGTCTTCTCATGACCAAAATGTCCATTCTTATTATGAGCCTCAAGAGCCAATGATCAAGCCAGTTCACTAGGCACTACAATTTGGTAACGAATGTCGATTTCAGAAGGTAGATATACTTTTCGGCATAACACTCCATTTTTCATCTCTAACTTTTCCCACTGACTCAGGACTGATAGCATTTCACGTGTCAGTCGTTCTCTTTCCTCTTTACAGGGCTTCTTGCCTTTCTCAACACACTTGATCATTTTCGCCAGCCCCTCATGGGCCTGCTGTATTTGCACCCATTCCTGTCGTGAGGGGCCAAAGAAAGGAGCCGTTTCGGTCCGTTCCACTACACACTGCATAGTAATGACCAAGGCTTGTGAAAATCTGCTGAAGTCAGGCACCTCCACATGCTCTAACTCATGATCCACGTCTCCGCTGGGGGCCTGGGCAGTTACCCTAGAGAGTCCATCAGCATTTTGGTTCTCTGTCTTGGACCAATACTTAATGCGGTAATTGAACTTAGACATTCGGGCTATCCACCTCTGCTCCAAAGCCCCGAGCTTGGCATTCTCTAGGTGAGCTAATGGGTTGTTGTCAGTCAGTACTAAGACTTCAGCTCCGGTCAAATACTCAGAGAATTTCTCAGTCATGGCCCATACCAGTGCCAACAGTTCTAACTTAAATGAACCATAATTGTCAGGGTTTCTTTCAGAATCTCGCAAAGAGCGGCTGGCATACGCTATGACACGCTCTTGGCCATCCTGGAACTGAGAGAGCACTGCTCCGAGACCATACAGGCTTGCATCCGTATATAGCTGGAAGGGCAAGTGGTAATCAGCATACGCCAGGATTGGGGCCGTTGTAAGAGCATTCTTCAATGCCTGGAAGGCGTGTTCCTGTTCAGGGCCCCATTTCACAGACCGGTTCTTCGGACCCCCGGAGGTGCCTCGTAGGAGAGCATTAAGTGGTGCTGCTACCCTAGCAAATTCCTTAATAAACCGTCGATAGTAGCCGGCTACTCCCAGAAACGCTTTCACCTCTCGCAGGTTAGTCGTTGTCGGCCAATCTTGAACAGCCGCTATCTTGTCCCTCGACAGCCTTACCCCTTCTCCTGATACATCTGTGGAGGAATTTGTCGGTAGCGCTCCCTGATTGGAGGGGTGTCTCCTGTGGGAATCTCATGGTAGATCCCTGTTGTACATCCAAAATCTTCAGCATGACGTGCAAAGGTTGTGCGGTTTTCCCATAACAGTTCATCTACCTTCCGGATCTGTTCCAGAGAACACAAAGAAGCCTCTATCTTCATCTGTTCTCGAATTGCACCGCCATTCCATTTAGGGGTGGGGTTCTCGCCTTCCCCCATAGACACGGTTACGGTCCACTCACCTCATTCAGCCGGCCTCAACTGCATCGGGGTCGCTTTCCTCACTTCCTCCGGAGTCACATAGAGGTTAGCCAGCAGCCTTCCTGGGGCTAGGTCTTCACTCTGATCCTGGGTGTTCACACATCGGAGGGGTACTCTCCCATTGCGGACTACTGCCAAGAAACGGGCTACTAGTGGATCAACACTTCTTCCGGCTGTCGGCAGTGGTTCTATCAACACAGCTATGCCCTCTAGTTTCCTACAGGTGCCTACAGGCATGGACACTATCATCTCCCGTCTGGGTGGCAACGTAACTTTTGTATGCAGAGGGACCGAAACTCGAGCAAGAGGACACTGTGCATCTGAACTTTTCTGTAAGCCACATGTTCGGACCAGCCGCTGGAAGGCCGTTTGAGTGGGCCGATGGCTAGTGGTTTCTCTCCAATAACCGTGACCTCTCTTTTCAAAGAGAATCTGATCCAATTCTTTTAACACATTAATCCCCAAGATGACAGGGACCTTTACTTCATGTGACTCCTGTACCACCACAATGCCTTTCTGGCCTAGATCTTGGCCACATAATCTGACATTCATCCAGGCCACTCCCACCACCGGTACTGGTAACTGATTAGCTGCAACCACTCGCATGAATGTATGGGGATCATATTTCACATGTTGCTGAAAGTACCGTTCGTAACAGTCTCTACTCAGGGTCGTTACTTGGGAACCCGTGTCAATCATTCCGGTAACCGGAATACCTTCCAATTCCATCTGTATGATGGGACTTGCAGCGATCAGGTCCTCTTCAGGGCATTCTCCCCACCTAGTCTCCTTCTCAGTTTCCCCTACTGCCCGCCCTACTGCAGCAGGGGATTTCAGTTTTAACGGCGGTCTCTCATAAGCTTGTCGCTGCTCTGGACATCTAGCAGCAATGTGGCCCACGCGTCCACACTCCCAGCAGCGTATTTCCCGTCGCTCTGGCCATCGGTTTGGGCCCCTTCGGTCTCTCCTGAGAGTGGTACTACATTATTGGGACCCCTTCGGTAGGTCCTATCCTCATCCCTCCATCGGGGTTGTGGGTGATTCTGACCTTCTTGGTGTGAACAGCCCACCCCTTCGTCTCTAGTTGTCTGGAGGCCTGCAATTCTCATAGAATTCTCATTACAACTGGTTTGTAGGTGTTCCATTTGCTCTTGCAATTTCTGCATTACTGTAAGTATCTCTTTAACTGTCCCTTTTTCCACTGTTTCTGGGCCAGAGCTAGCCCCCTGCGACAATGTAACTCCAACTGCGGTCTGAGTCTTCTGAACCATACTATTGGCACGTGAGATGGCCTCTACCTGTACCTCATGAAATTTAGCATCAGTCTCCCGTCGTATAAAGTCCTGCATAGCAACAGTCAAACTGCCATCACGGATCCCCAGAATAAACTGGTCACGGAGTGTCCGATCAGGGTTACAGAAGGCTGGTGAGCCCCCTCTTTCCTTCCCTTGAATATCTCGGAGCAGTTCTTGTAGGGCATTTGCATACTGAGGGAGACTTTCATTCTCCTTTTGTACCCTCTGGAAGAACCGTGCCTGCAGGGACCCCAGCAATGCGGTTTCTCCATAGATAGTTTCTAGAATCTGGACAACTTGCTCAAATGTCTGTCTTTGTTCAAATGGCCACAATATCACAGTAGTCTTAGCATCTCCTTGTAACGTCAATATGGCTAGCTCTACTAGTACTTCTGGTGCGGTCTGGTACATGCGCTGTACCATTCGTATCTGCTCTGCCCACACACTCACAGACATATTATTGCCATCGAACTTTGCTAACTGACTCATTACAGCCCCTGCTGCATTCTTCCTCCAGCACCATCCCTCCTAACGGGTGCATCGCCGTCCATTCTGGTAGGCGGATCCTGCCGACTACGCCAATTTGTGAACCGAGAGCAAGGCAGGTGGTTTGACTCCGCAACCAGAAAAGAGCGCGTACGCAGAAGTCAAGATTAAGAAAATTGCATTTACTATAAATTAATAAAAGCAGGTTAACAGTGAAGTCACAGAGGTAAAGACAAGCAAAATATTCAAAACAGTATAAACAATACAAGTTAAACACTGCAACAATTTTCGCCTTCGCTGTGTCCGTATTCGCAGTGCGGACACTAAGAAAGAATAGTCCCAGAAACTATTCCTAACTGACCCTAACGTTCAAGCGGGTGCGCACCCCCCTTATCCCAGTAGTCCAAGTGGACCGCTTACAGTTTGTGGAAGTGCACGGTGGGGCCCGATGTCGTCCTTTTCCTTTAACCAGCGCAGGATCCGCAACAAAGAAGTCCTCCTCAGCAGGCCGGAAAACCAGTTGAATATAATCCAGGATTATTACTGTCCGGTACCTCGACAGCACTGTGAGTCTCTTTACTGTTTGGGGCAATCCACACAGCCCAATGTCGGCTCCACAGGTTAGTTGCAGCACACAGTCCTTTTTAACCACTTCCCATCCGGGCCATTTGCCCCCTTCCTGACCAGGCCAAATTTTGCAAAACTGACATATCTCACTTTATGTGGTAATAACTTTGGAACGCCTTTATTTATCCAAGTCATTCAGAGATTGTTTTCTCGTGACACATTGTACTTCATGATAGTCATAAATTTGAGTCAAAATATTTCACCTTTATTTATGAAAAAATCCCAAATTTACCCAAAAATTTGAAAAATTCTCAATTTTCTAAATTTCAATTTCTCGGCTTTTAAAACAGAAAGTGATACCTCATAAAATATTTATTATTTAACATTCCCCATATGTCTACTTTATGTTGGCATCATTTTGGAAATGTCATTTTATTTATTTAGGACGTTAGAAGGCTTAGAAGTTTAGAAGCAATTTGCCAAAAAATTAGAAGAAAATTGCCAAAACCCACTTTTTAAAGGACCAGTTCAGGTCTGAAGTCACTTTGTGGGGCCTACATAGTGGATACCCCCATAAATGACCCCATTGTAGAAACTACACCGCTCAAGGTATTCAAAACCGATTTTACAAACTTTGTTAACCCTTTAGGCGTTCCACAAGAATTAAAGGAAAATGGAGATCAAATTTTTAAATTTCACTTTTTTGGCAGATTTTCCATTTTAATCAATTTTTTTCTTTAACACATCGATGGTTAACAGCCAAACAAAACTCAATATTTATTACCCAGATTCTGCGGTTTACAGAAACACCCCACATGTGGTCGTAAACTGCTGTATGGGCACACGGCAGGGCGCAGAAGGGAAGGAGCTCCACATGGTTTTTAGATGCCATGTCCCATTTGAAGCCCCTGATGCACCCTTACAGTAGAAACTCCCAAGAAGTGACCCCATTTTGGAAACTAGGGGATAAGGTGCCAGTTTTATTAGTACTATTTTTGGGTACATATGATTTTTTGATCATTCATTATAACACTTTACGGGGCAAGGTGACCAAAAAATTGGTTGTTTTAGCACAGTTTCTATTTATTTATTTTTACAGCGTTCACCTGAGGGGTTCAGTCAAGTGACATTTTTATAGAGCAGATTGTTATGGACGTGGCGATACCTAATATGTATACTTTTTCTCATTTATTAAAGTTTTACACAATAATAGCATTTTTGAAACAAAAAAATTATGTTTTAATGTGTCCATGTTCTGAGAGCTATAGTTTTTTTATTTTTTGAGAGATTTTCTTATGTAGGGGCTAATTTTTTGCGGGATGAGGTGACGGTTTTATTGGTACTATTTTGTGGGACATACGCATTTTTGATCACTTGGTGTTGCACCTTTTGTGATGCAAGGTGACAAAAATTGCTTGTTTTGACACAGTTTTTTTTGTTTGTTTTTTACGGTGTTCCCCCGAGGGGTTAGGTCATGTGATATTTTTATAGAGCTGGTTTTTACGGACGCGGCAATACCTAATATGTATACTTTTTTTATTTGTTTCACTTTAACACAATAATAGCATTTTTGAAACCAAAAAAATGATGTTTTAGTGTCTCCATGTTCTAAGAGCTATAGTTTTTTTTATTTTTTAAGAGATTTTCTTATGTAGGGGCTCATTTTTTGCGGGATGAGGTGACGGTTTTATTGGTACTATTTTGTGGGACATACGCGTTTTTGATCACTTGATGTTGCACCTTTTGTGATGCAAGGTGACAAAAATTGCTTGTTTTGACAGTTTTTTTTATTTTTTTTTTACGGTGTTCACCCGAGGGGTTAGGTCATGTGATACTTTTATAGAGCTGGTTTTTACGGACGCGGCGATACCTAATATGTCTATTTTATTTTATTTTTTCTATTTTTAATTTTTTTTTTTTTATTCCTTACTTGGGAACTTTTTTTTTTTTACATGTGAAACTTTATTTTATTTTATTTTTTCAACCCTTTATTTTTTTTATATTTTTTTTACACTTTTCGTCCCCCATAAGGTCATACAAGACCTCTGGGGGACATTTGCTTCACTTTTTCTTTTTTTTTTCACTGTTGATTTCTCCTGTAACTGGGGCTGACATAGTAGCCCCAGTTACAGGACAAATGCACCCCTAGAGAGGCTGTACAGCAGCAATCCAGCGCTGTACAGCCTCAGTGCAGGGCTGACATAGTAGCCCCAGTTACAGGACAAATGCACCCCTATAGAGGCTGTACAGCAGCAATCCAGCGCTGTACAGCCTCACAGCAGGGCTGATCAAGGTCTCTGAGAGACCTCACACAGCTCCTGCACTCTCCGGTCACGGCGGTCACATGACCGCCGGGCGGAACAGGAAGCGCACAGCGCTTCCTCCTCTGCAGACACAGCGCTCGGTGAGCGCTGTGTCTGCAGCGATCGTGAAGGCAGGGACACCTGGGAACTGTCCCTGCCTTGTCTTAGGGTTGCCCTGCTGTCACTGACAGCGGGCAACCCGATCAGCAGCTGCACGATTAGCGTGCAGCTGCTATTTCTGACAGGACGTTCTAAAACGTGCTGTCAGAAATAGACGTCCACCCATAGGACGTTTATAGTCTATGGGCGGACGTGAAGCGGTTAACTTGGCTTTACTAAATGCACGGTCTCTTTGTACTCCATCCGTCTCTAGACCGAAGTTCACACAGCTTGGCTGTACAGGAATGTCCTTTAGTATCTCCACACACGTCTTACACAACACAGAACTTGTTTTCTATCTTGCCAATATGGCGGCAGCTGCAGTTCCTCCTTCTTCCTGCTCACACTGAGGCAGGCTGACATCATAAGGGGCGTGTCACTTCAACACTTCAAAACCTCCAATGCAAATTGGTCCTATGCTGCCATCTACTGACCAAACAAATACTGCAGGCATTTTACATTAAATTTTAACACAGTTTACCAGGATAAAGAAACTTAGAGACATTACATGACTGTTTCTTACATATGTACTGTCTATATATTTATAATAAAGCTTTTTGGATTTTCATATACACGAAAGTCAGTTTCATTTTTTGGTGATTCCCTTTGATAACAAGGGGTGACACTAGCTGGCACATCACCAATCAAGTAGGAACTGTAGAAAGTTGTCGGAGCCATCTGGGAGGGTTTTGTGGCAGATACTACGTGGCATGGTATCTGCCCCCCATGCTGTAAGAAAGAAATTTTAGGACTGCTGAAAAACTGAGTGAGCAGCCTACATAGTAAAGCCAGAAATACAGGGAGTCTCCTTCCTGCAAATGTGACCCCTTTGGAGGTGGCACAGTATTTCTGAGCACATCCCTCAGCTAGGGTGTGCAATAAAATAATGACTCTGGCCAGGCATGTATTGGAAAATGTGTGGGAAGCAAAGGTCCAAGTACAACCACATAGACCAGTAGTGGCCCACAGAGCCCATATGGGAGGAGACAGATTCACCCTCCCACAGATCATGAGCTACAGTAAACCACTTGAGGTCTTGAGGCCTGAACATTGCCCCTTGAAACTAATACTACTGTAAATATAGCCAGCTGCCAGAATCCCCTGTCCCATGCTGCAAGCATGGCTGCTAGGTCTCTTTCTGTGTGTGTGTATTAGTGTCTATTTATTTGACCTCTCACTGCAGCTCTGCAAGGGTTAATTCTCCTTTTTGCTCAGTGTTCAGCCCTCTTGATCTCTGGACTGTTTCACGGGTTCACATGTACTCTGCCTGCCCTGACCTCTGCCTGTTTCCTAACTACATGTATTGCCTGACTACGTGTATTGTCTGACTGATTGGCACCAGCGTCTCTGACCCCAGTGGGTCAACAGCCAACCACACCAGGACTATTGGCCTTGCGGCTCCCCTGAAGCAAGGGCCAGATCCCTTGTATAGAGGTTAAAAAGTGAAAACAAGGGGACAACCAGGGTAATGCCATCAAGACTAGCCCAAAGTGAAACTAGTTGGTTGGCCTAGTGGATCCACACTCACTACCGTAACACTTTAGACCTACAGAGGTCAATGGTTGACCCTGTTGCATGCCTCTAGAAATCCCTGATTAGAGATGGCCTTGCGGTTCGCCCGGCGGTCGTTTCAAGGAGAACTTCGCCGAACATGCAAACATATGGCGATGTCCGGCGGCGCCATATTCTTTTGCATTGCGCCGAACTTTGACCCATGAAACATCCATCAGGTGGGACAGGACAGCCAATTGAGACGTTTCAGCACATGGACAGACCCCCACCCTATAAAAGAACCCAATCTGGCAGCCATTTTACATTCTGTGTTTTGCCAGTGTAAGGAGAGGTTGCTTTGTGGAGCAGGGACAAGTTGTTAGGGACACCAAATGCTAGCTAATAGGGCCAAAAAAGTCCTTTTAAGGACTGGTATAGGTGTGCTATCGATAGGTGTGATATACTGAGGGGTGTGATATACTAATAATATACTTTCTAACATAGAAAATATATTATAGTGCATTTGTATTGTGCAGCAGTTGTGTGCGGTTCTGCTGAGATACCGCAGCTATATAGAGAGACAAACGCTATTGGAAAAAATAATTGCAACTGGTGTGATATACCTGTTGCCCCCAAAAAACGGATTAAGGGGTGTGATATACCTTCTTCCACAAAATCCTGATTGAGGGCTGCGATATACCTGTTGCCCCAAATAAACAGGGTGGTGTGATATAACTGTTGTGGCAAAAAAAATAATTGAGGGGTGTGATATACCTGCTTCCACAAAATACAGATTGAGGAGTGCGATATACCTACTTCCACAAAATACTAATTAAGGGGTTTGATATATCTGCTTCCACTAAATATTGATTGAGGCCTGCGATATACCTGCTTCCACAAAATACTGATTAAGGGGTTCGATATACTTGTTTCCACCAAATATGGATTGAGGCCTGCTATATACCTGTTTCCACAAAATACTGATTAAGGGGTTTGATATACCTGCTTCCACAAAATACTGATTGAGGGCTGCAATATACCTGCTCCCACAAAATACTGATTAAGGGGTTTGATATCCCTGCTTCCACCAAATATTTATTGAGGCCTGCGATATACCTGCTTCCACAAAATAACGATTAGGGGTTCGATATAACTGTTTCCACCAAATATTTATTGAGGTCTGCGATATAACTGCTTCCACAAAATACTAATAAAGGGGTTTAATATACCTGCTTAAACAAAATACTGATTGAGGCCTGTGATATACCTGCTTCCACAAAATACTGATTAAGGGGTGCGATATACCTGATTCCACAAAATATTGATTAAAGGGGTTGTCTGGGTACAGAGCTGAACCCGGACATATCCTTATTTTCACTCAGACAGCCCCCCTGAGGCTAGCATCGGAGCATCTAAATCGCGCAGGGCACGGGCTTTTTTGTTTTCAATAACACACTGCCTGGCTGTAACTTCCGCCCGGCAGTGTGTTCGGTGATGTCACCGGCTCTGAGGGGCAGGCTTTAGCTCTGCCCTAGCCGTTTTACTGGCTAGGGCATAGCTAAATCCCGCCCATCAGTGCTGGTGACGTCACCGGGGTTCCTGTCAGCCCCATGGAGAGCCCCGATACGTCACCGGAACTCCTAAAAATGCCTTTGCCCTGCGCAATTTAGCGCAGGGCAAAGGAGAGCATTGGAGCATGAACTGCTCCGATGCTCATGTCAGGGGGGCTTTCTGGGTGAAAATGGAGGGATGTCCGGGTTCAGCTCTGAACCCGGACAACCCCTTTAAGGGGATTGATATACCCGTTTCTGCCAAAAATTGATTAAGGCCTGCGATATACCTGCTTCCACAAAATACTGATTAAGGGGTTTAATATACCTGCTTCCACAAAATACTGATTGAGGGCTGCGATATACCTGCTTCCACAAAATACTGATTAAGGGGTTCGATATACCTGTTTCTACCAAATATTGATTGAGGCCTGCGATATACCTGCTTCCACAAAATACTGATTAAGGGGTTTAATATACCTGCTTCCACAAAATACTGATTGAGGGCTGCGATATACCTGTTTCTACCAAATATTGATTGAGGCCTGTGATATAACTGCTTCTACAAAATACCGAATAAGGGGTTCGATATATCTGTTTCCACAAGATATTGATTGAGGCCTGTGATATACCTGCTTCCACAAAATACCGATTAAGGGGTTTGATATACCTGTTTCTACCAAATATTGATTGAGGCCTGCGATATACCTGCTTCCACAAAATACAGATGAAGGGGTTTAATATATCTGCTTAAACAAAATACTGATTAAGGGCTGCAATATACCTGCTTCCACAAAATACTGATTAAAGGGTTTGATATACCTGTTTCTAACAAATATTGATAGAGGCCTGTGACATACCTGCTTCCACAAAATACTGATTAAGGGGTTTGATATATCTGTTTCTACCAAATATTGATTGAGGCCTGTGATATACCTGCTTCCACAAAATACCGATTAAGGGGTTCGATATACCTGTTTCCACAAGATATTGATTGAGACCTGCGATATACCTGCTTCCACAAAATACTGATTAAGGGGTTTGATATTCCAGCTTGCACTAAATGCTCATTGATAGCTGCGATATACCTGCTTCCACAAAATACTGATTAAGGGGTTCGATATACCTGTTTCCACAAGATATTGATTGAGGCCTGCGATATACCTGCTTCCACAAAATACTGATTAAGGGGTGCGATATACCTGCTTCCACAAAATACTGATTAAGGGTTGCGATATACCTGCTTCTACAAAATACTGATTAAGCGGTTTGATATATCTGCATCCACCAAATATTGATTGAGGCCTGCGATATACCTGCTTCCACAAAATACTGATTAAGGGGTTCGATATACTTGTTTCCACCAAATATGGATTAAGGCCTGCTATATACCTGCTTCCACAAAATATTGATTAAGGGGTTTGATATACCTGCTTCCACAAAATACTTATTGAGGGCTGCGATATCCCTGCTTCCACAAAATACTGATTAAGGGGTTCGATATACCTGTTTCTACCAAATATTGATTGAGGCCTGCGATATACCTGCTTCCACAAAATACAGATGAAGGGGTTTAATATACCTACTTCCACAAAATACTGATTAAGGGGTTTGATATACCTGTTTCTACAAAATATTGATTGAGGGGTGCGATATACCTGCTTCCAGAAACACTGCTCTTCTCTAGGGACTTAGGCACAGGGTCATTTTGAAAATGACAGGCAGAGGAAGAGGCAGGCCGTTCCGCAGGGATGGTAGGGGTCGGGCAGGTGCACCAGGCCGGAGCCTAAGTGGGAAGTTGGAGAAGGCGCGTGCGATTACTTCAAAGGGTGCACCAGAGTGGCTCCCTCAGCCTTCCGCTTCTGCACCCTCCTCATCCTCTGTATCTGCACCCTCCTCACTCTCTGCTGTGTGCACCCTCAAATACGCCACCCCCCCACTACCACCACCATAGCCCCTCCACTCGAGTCAGAGGAATTATTTTCCCATCCATTCCCAGTCCTTACCGATGCACAGCCATTCTTGACATCGGATAAAGAAGAGGAGGTAGCAACGGCCGCCACCCAGCGGTCTGACGACAGTACCCAGAACAGCCCAAGGAGAGAGGTCCCCGCTGTTTCTGCCTACTCCAAGATCTCAAATGTCAGTGGTGGTGAAGGTGACGAAGATGACGTGTCGATGGACATCACGTGGGTGCCCACAAGAGAGGAAGAGGAGGGGAGTTCAGAGGGAGAGACGGAGCAGCATAGAGGGAGGAGAAGGAGGAGAAGCAGGCAGAGCTCGCAGGGCACAGTAGGGAAAAAGCAGACTGCAAATGTATCTGGAGTGAGCCATCCACCATGCATGGTTACTTCTGGCGCTCCAAGGATGCTGGCACATGGCTCTGCAGTGTGGGCTTTTTTTTACGTGTTGCCATCTGCAGCCTGTGCTGTCAACGCATAAGTCGCGGTAAGCCCAACACACACCTAGGGACGACTGCTTTAAGAAGGCACCTGGCCTCCCATCACCGAGCCCAGTGGGAGCAACGCTGTCAGAACCCACAAAGCCACACTCCCGGCGCTCCACGTTCTGCCTCTTCTCCTCTCTCCTCCCATTTGTCCTCCACTCCACCTTCCACTGTGCTTTTGTCGCGTTCATCTGGCAGAAGGCAGGCTTCTGTGGCCCAAATGTTCAAGTGTAAAAAGTTGATGACGCCGGATAACCCTCTTGCCCACTGGCTGACCGCTGGCTTGCGGAACTGCTAGCCCGCCAACTACTGCCATATAAACTGGTGGAGTCGGAGGCCTTTAGAAAATTTGTGGCCACTGGCACACCACAATGGAAGGTCCCCGGAAGGAAATATTTCTCCCAGAAGGGCATCCCAGAGCTATACGGCCACGATCAGCAGCAAGTGAATGTATCTCTGGCACACAGTGTCGTTGCCAAGATACATCTGACCACAGACACGTGGTCTAGCAAACACGGGCAGGGAAGGTACATAACTTTTACTGCCCACTGGGTAAACCTTCTGACGGCCGTCAAGCATGTAACCCGTGGCTCCCGTGTGGATTTGGTGTTACCGCCAAGGATTACATGTAGGCCTGCCTCTTCTTCTCCTCCTCCTACTCTATCCTCCGTCTTCTCCTCGGCTGACTCCTCCTTTTCCGCTGCTACCGCCTCTTCCGCTGCGCCCCCCAAGCTCCCCAGAACCTATTAGACGTCCCAGGTGAGATGTTGCCGTGCTGTGCTGCGGCTGTTGTGCCTGGAAGCCAAGAGCCACACCGGTCCTGCACTGCTTTCAGCTCTGCGGTGCCATGCCGATCAGTGGCTAACCCCGCTCAATTTGACAGTTGGTAAAGTGGTGTGCGACAATGGTGCCAATCTGCTGAGCGCACTGAAACAGGGCAAAATGACACATGTGCCGTGCATGGCACACTTCCTGAACTTAGTCGTGCAGTGACTCGTTTCCAAATACCCCGGGGTCCAGGACGTCTTGCGGCAGGCCAGGAAAATCTCTGGCCATTTTAAAAGATCTTACAAGGCCAAGGCTCGCCTTTCTCACTTTCAGCGGTGACACCACCTGCCCATCAGACGTCTGATTTGTGACAAGCCCCACCTTGTAAATTCTTGATAGGCTGCTGCAGCAGCAATATGCCGTTAACGACTACCTGTACGAACTCTGCAGCAGGACAGGTTCTGGGGGGGCTTGGTTTCTTTTCACCGCGCCAGTGGCTGCTCATGCTCAACACATGCAGACTTCTGCGGCCATTTGATGAGATCACCAAACTGGTCAGTCGCAGCCAGGGCGCCATCAGTGACATCGCACCTTGCGCCTTCTTTCTGGAGCGTGCATTGCGTCGTGTCATTGATCAAGCCGTCGAGGAGCAGGGGCAGGAAGATGAGGAAGTCGCAATGCTGGATGAATTCCCAGGGGGGGCTACTCCATCTAGGACAAGTCAGCAGGAGTCTGAAGAGGAGTCAGAGGAGGATGGTGGCTGGGGGCAGGTGGAGGAGGAGGAGGAGCAAGAAGAGCAGGCTTTGAGGGGAACTTTAAACTTTTCAGGGATCCCTGGTGTTGTCCGTGGCTGGTATACCTCTCAGAGAGATCATAAAGTGCTTAAATAACTTAAAGTGAGAGAAATATATCCACCATTTTATGTTGTATGACAAGATTGAACAGCTGAACCACCATCTTATGCATACCGCCATTTTGTGATATCTTTTCAATACATGTTATGTACATGGACATCTGCTGCGGAGGCGGCAGTGTTATATATGAAGAAAAGTTGAAGTTAATAAAGAAGTTATTTCAAGCATTTGGTGTTCTCTTTAAACCTACTGTTTCCATAGAACGGCGCTAGAGGAATTACAGAGCAATAGACAGTCTGGTTAGACTAAAAAGTCAGAGATATTAGAATTCTTCTAATGCCACAGCGCAAAAGGCTCTTCATAGTGCTGCGCCTGCCACAGGAGGAAGCCGAGGACGACATTCTCCTGGGCGATGAGCAGGAGCCAGGCCGCTCCACCTCTTCCAATTTAGTGCAAATGGGGGCCTTCATGCTCCAGTGTTTGAAGAGGGACCCCCGTATAAAAAGCATAAAGGGCAAGGACCAGTACTGGGTGGCAACATACTTAGACCCCCGCTATAAACACAAAATAGCGGACATGTTACCAGCATCACAGAGGGATCTCAGAATGCAGCATTTCGAGGCCTTGCTGCGAGAGATGCTGCATTCTGCTGTTGTGGGGCGCTGGCAGAGGAATTTCCACCCACAGCCAAACAGTTGCGGGTACCAATCCTACCGCGCCTGCAAGAAGAGGGAAGTTTGAAGATGTGTTGGTCACTTTGGATATAATATCATTCTTGCAGCCAACCCATCGACAGCCGCCCTCCGAATCCAGCCTCAGGGAACGCCTAGACCGACAGGTGTCGGACTACATTGGGTTAACCGCCTATGTGGACGCTCTGAGAAGCAAGGAACCCCAGGACTACTGGGTGTGCAGGCTTGACCTGTGGCCACAGATGCCACAATTTGCCATAGAACTCTTGGCTTGTCCCTCGTCGAGTGTCCTGTCCGAAAGGACGTTCAGCGCAGCAGGTGGGATCGCGACCGATAAGCGCATTCACCTAGCTCACGACAGTGTGGACTACCTCACATTTCTAAAAATGAATGAGGCATGGATCTCGGAGGAATTCAACACCTGTGACGACCACGTGTAATCGAATTTCCTCATGCCAGCCCACACATATCCGCCACCCACCAGAACAAAGAATGGTCCTTGACTTATGTATATACAGCGGCATAAAAGACCTTTTCTGTCAGGTGAATGCCTAATTTTTGGGACCTGTACTCTCGTGGCCTAAAATAATATTTTTCTATGCTCCAGAAGATACATTTTTTAAAGTTTCCCTTTAAGACGCATAAAAATGGCCCCTGATTAAAATACATATTTTTTGTGGGAATTTTTGCCAATGATCCTCCTCTGGTATGTCACTGTCCATGTTGTAAGACTATTTGTGCACTTGTAGCAAGTATTTGGTGGCTGCAAATATGACCTGAAGGTTTTTCAGGTTCGCCTGCCATTAAAGTCAATGGGGCCCACCGCGAACGTGCAGTTTGCGAACGTTTGATCCGTTTACTTGTATGTGGCCTTTCCTCATCTTTACCTGTACCATGAGCCACACAAGAAAAGCAGCAGGAGATTAGAAAGGTTAACAAGTGGATCAAGAACTGGTGCAGGAAAGAGGGGTTTGGGTTCCTGGAGATCTGGGCCGACTTCTCTATCGGCTACAGGCTCTATCGTAGGGACGGGCTGCACCTCAATGGGGAAGGGGCAGCTGTGCTGGGGGGAAGATGGACAGAAGGTTGGAGGAGGGTTTAAACTAGGGACTGGGGGGGGGGTAATTACGTTACAGGATGGGAAGATAGTGCAGATAGAGACCGGGGACGAGGTAGTGGGACTGGGGGGGGTAATTACATTATAGGAGGGGAAGATAATGCAGATAGAGACCGGGGGCGAGGTAGTGGGACTGGGGGGGTAATTACATTATAGGAGGGGAATATAGTGCAGATAGAGACCGGGGGCGAGGTAGTGGGACTGGGGGGTAATTACATTATAGGCGGGGAAGATAGTGCAGATAGAGACCGGGGGCGAGGTAGTGGGACTGGGGGGGTAATTACATTATAGGAGGGGAGGATAGTGCAGATAGAGACCGGGGACGAGGTAGTGGGACTGGGGGGGTAATTACATTATAGGAGGGGAAGATAGTGCAGATAGAGACCGGGGTCGAGGTAGTGGGACTGGGGGGGTAATTACATTATAGGAGGGGAAGATAGTGCAGATAGAGACCGGGGGCGAGGTAGTGGGACTGGGGGGTAATTACATTATAGGAGGGGAAGATAGTGCAGATAGAGACCGGGGGCGAGGTAGTGGGACTAGGGGGGTAATTACATTATAGGAGGGGAAGATAGTGCAGATAGAGACCGGGGGCGAGGTAGTGGGACTGGGGGAGTAATTACATTATAGGAGGGGAAGATAGTGCAGATAGAGACCGGGGGCGAGGTAGTGGGACTGGGGGGGTAATTACATTATAGGAGGGGAAGATAGTGCAGATAGAGACTGGGGGCGAGGTAGTGGGACTGGGGGGGGTAATTACATTATAGGAGGGGAAGATAGTGCAGATAGAGACCGGGGCCGAGGTAGTGGGACTGGGGGGGTAATTACATTATAGGAGGGGAAGATAGTGCAGATAGAGACCGGGGGCGAGGTAGTGGGACTGGGGGGGTAATTACATTATAGGAGGGGAAGATAGTGCAGATAGAGACCGGGGCCGAGGTAGTGGGACTGGGGGGGTAATTACATTATAGGAGGGGAAGATAGTGCAGATAGAGACCGGGGGCGAGGTAGTGGGACTGGGGGGGTAATTACATTATAGGAGGGGAAGATAGTGCAGATAGAGACCGGGGGCGAGGTAGTGGGACTGGGGGGTTAATTACATTATAGGAGGGGAAGATAGTGCAGATAGAGACTGGGGGTGAAGTAGTGGGACTGGGGGGGTAATTATATTATAGGAGGGGAAGATAGTGCAGATAGAGACCGGGGGCGAGGTAGTGGGACTGGGGGGTAATTACATTATAGGAGGGGAAGATAGTGCAGATAGAGACCGGGGGCGAGGTAGTGGGACTGGGGGGTAATTACATTATAGGAGGGGAAGATAGTGCAGATAGAGACCGGGGGCGAGGTAGTGGGACTGGGGGGTAATTACATTATAGGAGAGGAAGATAGTGCAGATAGAGACCGGGGGCGAGGTAGTGGGACTGGGGGGGGTAATTACATTATAGGAGAGGAAGATAGTGCAGATAGAGACCAGGGGCGAGGTAATGGGACTGGGGGGGGTAATTACATTATAGGAGAGGAAGATAGTGCAGATAGAGACCAGGGGCGAGGTAGTGGGACTGGGGGGTAATTACATTATAGGAGGGGAAGATAGTGCAGATAGAGACCGGGGGCGAGGTAGTGGGACTAGGGGGGTAATTACATTATAGGAGGGGAAGATAGTGCAGATAGAGACCGGGGGCGAGGTAGTGGGACTAGGGGGGTAATTACATTATAGGAGAGGAAGATAGTGCAGATAGAGACCGGGGGCGAGGTAATGGGACTGGGGGGGTAATTACATTATAGGAGGGGAGATAGTGCAGATAGAGACCGGGGGCGAGGTAGTGGGACTGGGGGGGTAATTACATTATAGGAGGGGAAGATAGTGCAGATAGAGACCGGGGGCGAGGTAGTGGGACTGGGGGGGGTAATTACATTATAGGAGAGGAAGATAGTGCAGATAGAGACCAGGGGCGAGGTAGTGGGACTGGGGGGGTAATTACATTATAGGAGGGGAAGATAGTGCAGATAGAGACCGGGGGCGAGGTAGTGGGACTGGGGGGTAATTACATTATAGGAGGGGAAGATAGTGCAGATAGAGACCGGGGGCGAGGTAGTGGGACTAGGGGGGTAATTACATTATAGGAGGGGAAGATAGTGCAGATAGAGACCGGGGGCGAGGTAGTGGGACTAGGGGGGTAATTACATTATAGGAGGGGAAGATAGAGCAGATAGAGACCGGGGGCGAGGTAGTGGGACTGGGGGGTAATTACATTATAGGAGGGGAAGATAGTGCAGATAGAGACCGGGGGCGAGGTAGTGGGACTAGGGGGGTAATTACATTATAGGAGGGGAAGATAGTGCAGATAGAGACCGGGGGCGAGGTAGTGGGACTAGGGGGGTAATTACATTATAGGAGGGGAAGATAGTGCAGATAGAGACCGGGGGGAGGTAATGGGACTGGGGTGGTAATTACATTATAGGAGGGGAAGATAGTGCAGATAGAGACCGGGGGCAAGGTAGTGGGACTGGGGGGTAATTACATTATAGGAGGGAAAGATAGTGCAGATAGAGACTGGGGGCGAGGTAGTGGGACTGGGGGGGGAATTACATTATAGGAGGGGAAGATAGTGCAGAGAGAGACCGGGGGCGAGGTAGTGGGACTGGGGGGTAATTACATTATAGGAGGGGAAGATAGTCCAGATAGAGACTGGGGGCGAGGTAGTGGGACTGGGGGGTAATTACATTATAGGAGGGGAAGATAGTGCAGATAGAGACCGGGGGCGAGGTAGTGGGACTGGGGGGGTAATTACATTATAGGAGGGGAAGATAGTGCAGATAGAGACCGGGGGCGAGGTAGTGGGACTGGGGGGTAATTACATTATAGGAGGGGAAGATAGTGCAGATAGAGACTGGGGGCGAGGTAATGAGACTGGGGGGGGTAATTACATTACAGGAGGGGAAGATAGTGCAGATAGAGACCGGGGGCGAGGTAGTGGGACTGGGGGGTAATTACATTATAGGAGGGGAAGATAGTGCAGATAGTGACTGGGGGCAGGTAGTGGGACTGGGGGGGTAATGGAAGGAGGGACTAGAACAGTTCAGAAGGAAAGGTGTAGGGTAAAAAATATACATAAACCTCTCAAATGTATGTATACTAATGCCAGAAGCCTGACTAATAAACCGGGGAACTGGAATTAGTGATGTGTGAGGAGGACTATGACATAGTGGGAATAACTGAGACATGGCTGGATGATAGCTATGACAGTGGGAATAACTGAGACATGGCTGGATGATAGCTATGACAGTGGGAATAACTGAGACACGGCTGGATGATAGCTATGACAGTGGGAATAACTGAGACATGGCTGGATGATAGCTATGACAGTGGGAATAACTGAGACACGGCTGGATGATAGCTATGACAGTGGGGATAACTGAGACATGGCTGGATGATAGCTATGACAGTGGGGATAACTGAGACATGGCTGGATGATAGCTATGACAGTGGGAATAACTGAGACATGGCTGGATGATAGCTATGACTGGGCGGTTAATGTACAAGGTTACAGTCTGTTTAGAAAGGATCATCAAAACCGGAGAGGGGGAGGGGTCTGCCTTTATGTAAAGTCCTGTCTAAAGCCCACAGTCCGTGAAGATATAAGTGAGGGACATGAACATGTGGAGTCACTGTGGGTAGAGATACATGGAGCTAAAAACAACAATAAATTACTAATAGGAGTTTACTATAAACCACCTAATATACCAGAGTCCACAGAAAATCTACTACTAAACGAGATAGACGAGGCGGCAAATCATAATGAGGTGGTTATTATGGGGGAACTCCGCAGATATAGACTGGGAAACTGAAACCTGTATATCTCATAAGGAAACAGGTTCTTGGCAATAACCAAAGACAATTACCTCTCCCAACTGGTTCAGGACCCGACTAGAGGGACGGCCATACTGGACTTAGTATTAACCAGTAGGCCTGACAGAACAACAGACGTGCAGGTCGGGGGACACCTGGGAAATAGTGACCATAAAGTAATTGTCATTCAAAAGAGCGTTTCTTCAGGGAGGAACAAAATTACCAAACTTCAAAAAAGCCAAATTTAGCCAACAAAGAGAGGCCATAGGCCTAACTAACTGGGACAAAGTCCTCAAAAATATAAATACAGCCACAAAATGGGATATCTTTAAAAGCATCCTAAAATAAACAAGAAAAATGTGGATACGTATAAATTAATATAATTGTAAAGAAAGCAATAAATGACAAAAAGAAAGCATTTAAATCACTAAAACAGGAGGGTGGCACGGAAGCACTGAAAAACTATAAGGAAAAAAATAGAATATGTAAAAACCAGATAAAAGCGGCCAAACTAGAGCCCGAGAGATTAATTGCCAAAGAGAGTAAAACTAACCCTAAAATGTTCTTCAATTATATAAATGGTAAAAAGTATAAATCTGAAGGTGTCGGCCCTCTACAGAGTGATGAGGGGGGAGTCGCAGAGAGCGACGAGGAGAAAGCAAAGCTATTAAATATTTTTTCCTCCACTGTATTCACTGAGGAAAATAAACTGTCAGATGAAATGCAGAATGTAAAAGTAAATTCCCCATTAACAGTGTCCTGTCTGACCCAGGAAGAAGTACAAAAGCGACTTAAAAAGCTTAAAATAGACAAATTGCCAGGACCAGATGGCATACACCCCTGTATCCTAAGGGAATTAAGTAATGTCATAGCCAGACCCTTATTTCTGATATTTGCGGACTCTATACTGACAGGGAATGTTCCACAGGATTGGCGCATGGCAAATGTGGTGCCAATATTCAAAAAGGGTCCAAAAACAGAGCCTGGAAACTATAGGCCGGTAAGTCTAACATCTGTCCTGGGTAAACAGTTTGAAGGTTTTCTACCAGATGCTATCTTGGAGTACCTCAAGAAAAATAAGAAAATAACATCATATCAGAGTGGCTTCATGAGGGATCGGTCATGCCAAACTAATTTAATCAGTTTCTATGAGGAGGTAAGTTCTAGAAGTACTGGAGGGGTCACAGTCACTAGTGGAGTACCTCGGGGGTCAGTATTGGGTCCTATTCTCTTCAATATACTTATTAATGATCTTGTAGAAGGCTTGCATAGTAAAATAACCCGTACATACTACATGTCACCCATACATACTAAATGGTAAAACACTCGGTAACACTGACATGGAACAGGAGCTAGGAATTTTAGTGAACAGCAAACTAAGCTGCAAAAACCAGTGCCAGGCAGCTGCTGCCAAGGCCAATAAGATAATGGGTTGCATCAAAAGGGGCATAGATGGCAGTGTGAGAACATAGTGCTACCACAAATCACTAGTCAGACCACACATGGAGTACTGTGCACAGTTCTGGGCTCCTGTGAACAAGGCAGACATAGCAGAGCTGGAGAGGGTCCAGAGGAGGGCAACTAAAGTAATAACTGGAATGGGGCAACTACAGGACCCTGAAAGATTATCAAAATTAGGGTTATTCACTTTAGAAAAAGGATGACTAAGGGGAGATCTAATTACTATGTATAAATATATATTAGGGGTCAGTACAGAGATCTCTCCCATCATCTATTTATCCCCAGGACTGTGACTGTGACCAGGGGATATCCTCCGCATCTGGAGGAAAGAAGGTTTGTACACAAACATAGAAGAGGATTCTTTACGGTAAGAGCAGTGAGACTATGGACTATATACTGTAAGAGCAGTGAGACTATGGACTCTATACTGTAAGAGCAGTTAGACTATGGACTCTTTACTGTAAGAGCAGTGAGACTATGGACTATATACTGTAAGAGCAGTGAGACTATGGACTCTATACTGTAAGAGCAGTGAGACAATGGACTCTATACTGTAAGAGCAGTGAGACTGTGGACTCTTTACTGTAAGAGCAGTGAGACTATGGACTCTTTACTGTAAGAGCAGTGAGACTATGGACTCTTTACTGTAAGAGCAGTGAGACTATGGACTCTTTACTGTAAGAGCAGTGAGACTATGGATTCCCTACTGTAAAAGCAGTGAGACTATGGACTCTTTACTGTAAGAGCAGTGAGACTGGACTCTTTACTGTAAGAGCAGTGAGACTATGGACTCTTAACTGTAAGAGCAGGGGGGCTATGGACTCTTTACTGTAAAAGCAGTGAGACTATGGACTCTTTACTCTAAGAGCAGTGAGACTATGGACTCTTTACTGTAAGAGCAGTGAGACTATGGACTCTTTATGGTAAGAGCAGTGAGACAATGAACTCTTTACTGTAAGAGCAGTGAGACTATGGACTCTTTACGGTAAGAGCAGTGAGACTATGGACTCTTTCCTGTAAGAGCAGTGAGACTATGGACTCTTTACTGTAAGAGCGGTGAGACTATGGACTCTTCACGGTAAGAGCAGTGAGACTATGGACTCTATACTGTAAGAGCAGTGAGACTATGGACTCTTTACTGTAAGAGCAGTGAGACTATGGACTCTTTACTGTAAGAGCAGTGAGACTATGGACTCTATACTGTAAGAGCAGTGACACTATGGACTCTATACTGTGAGAGCAGTGAGACTATGGACTATTTACTGTAAGAGCAGTGAGACTATGGACTATTTACTGTAAGAGCAGTGAGACTATGGACTCTTCATTGTAAGAGCAGTGAGACTATGGGCTCTATACTGTAAGAGCAGTGAGACTATGGACTCTATACTGTAAGAGCAGTGAGACTATGGATTCTTTACTGTAAGAGCAGTGAGACTATGGACTCTATACTGTAAGAGCAGTGAGACTATAGACTCTATACTGTAAGAGCAGTGAGACTATGGACTCTGTACTGTAAGAGCAATGAGACTATAGACTCTATACTGTAAGAGCAGTGAGACTATGGACTCTTTACTGTAAGAGCAGTGAGACTATGGACTCTTTACTGTAAGAGCAGTGAGACTATGGACTCTATACTGTAAGAGCAGTGAGACTATGGACTCTATACTGTAAGAGCAGTGAGACTATGGACTCTATACTGTAAGAGCAGTGAGACTATGGACTCTTTACTGTAAGAGCAGTGAGACTATGGACTCTATACTGTAAGAGCAGTGAGACTATGGACTCTTTACTGTAAGAGCAGTGAGACTATGGACTCTATACTGTAAGAGCAGTGAGACTATGGACTCTTTACTATAAGAGCAGTGAGACTATGGACTCTTTACTGTAAGAGCAGTGAGACTATGGACTCTTTATTGTAAGAGCAGTGAGACTATGGACTCTATACTGTAAGAGCAGTGAGACTATGGACTCTTTACTGTAAGAGCAGTGAGACTATGGACTCTTTACTGTAAGAGCAGTGAGACTATGGACTCTTTATTGTAAGAGCAGTGAGACTATGGACTCTATACTGTAAGAGCAGTGAGACTATGGACTCTATACTGTAAGAGCAGTGAGACTATGGACTCTATACTGTAAGAGCAGTGAGACTATGGACTCTTTACTGTAAGAGCAGTGAGACTATGGACTCTTTATTGTAAGAGCAGTGAGACTATGGACTCTTTACTGTAAGAGCAGTGAGACTATGGACTCTTTACTGTAAGAGCAGTGAGACTATGGACTCTTTACTGTAAGAGCAGTGAGACTATGGACTCTTTACTGTAAGAGCAGTGAGACTATGGACTCTATACTGTAAGAGCAGTGAGACTATGGACTCTTTACTGTAAGAGCAGTGAGACTGTGGACTCTTTACTATGAGAGCAGTGAGACTATGGACTCTTTACTGTAAGAGCAGTGAGACTATGGACTCTATACTGTAAGAGCAGTGAGATTATGGACTCTTTACTGTAAGAGCAGTGATACTATGGACTCTTTACTGTAAGAGCAGTGAGACTGGACTCTTTACTGTAAGAGCAGGGATGCTATGGACTCTTTACTGTAAGAGCAGTGAGACTATGGACTCTTTACTGTAAGAGCAGGGGGGCTATGGACTCTTTACTGTAAGTGCAGTGAGACTATGGACTCTTTACTCTAAGAGCAGTGAGACTATGGACTCTTTACTGTAAGAGCAGTGAGACTATGGACTCTTTACGGTAAGAGCAGTGAGACTATGGACTCTTTCCTGTAAGAGCAGTGAGACTATGGACTCTATACTGTAAGAGCAGTGAGACTATGGACTCTATACTGTAAGAGCAGTGAGGCTATGGACTCTTTATGGTAAGAGCAGTGAGACTATGAACTCTTTACTGTAAGAGCAGTGAGACTATGGACTCTTTACGGTAAGAGCTGTGAGACTATGGACTCTTTCCTGTAAGAGCAGTGAGACTATGGACTCTATACTGTAAGAGCAGTGAGACTATGGACTCTTCACGGTAAGAGCAGTGAGACTATGGACTCTATACTGTAAGAGCAGTGAGACTATGGACTCTTTACTGTAAGAGCAGTGAGACTATGGACTCTTTACTGTAAGAGCAGTGAGACTATGGACTCTATACTGTAAGAGCAGTGAGACTATGGACTCTTTACTGTAAGAGCAGTGAGACTATGGACTCTATACTGTAAGAGCAGTGAGACTATGGACTCTTTACTGTAAGAGCAGTGACACTATGGACTCTATACTGTAAGAGCAGTGAGACTATGGACTCTTTACTGTAAGAGCAGTGAGACTATGGACTCTATACTGTAAGAGCAGTGAGACAATGGATTCTTTACTGTAAGAGCAGTGAGACTATGGACTCTTTACTATAAGAGCAGTGAGACTATGGACTCTTTACTGTAAGAGCAGTGAGAATATGGACTCTGTACTGTAAGAGCAGTGAGACTATGGACTCTGTACTGTAAGAGCAGTGAGACTATAGACTCTATACTGTAAGAGCAGTGAGACTATGGACTCTTTACTATAAGAGCAGTGAGACTATGGACTCTTTACTGTAAGAGCAGTGAGAATATGGACTCTGTACTGTAAGAGCAGTGAGACTATGGACTCTGTACTGTAAGAGCAGTGAGACTATAGACTCTATACTGTAAGAGCAGTGAGACTATGGACTCTTTACTGTAAGAGCAGTGAGACTATGGACTCTTTACTGTAAGAGCAGTGAGACTATGGACTCTTTACTGTAAGAGCAGTGAGACTATGGACTCTATACTGTAAGAGCAGTGAGACTATGGACTCTTTACTGTAAGAGCAGTGAGACTATGGACTCTGTACTGTAAGAGCAGTGAGACTATGGACTCTTTACTGTAAGAGCAGTGAGACTATGGACTCTATACTGTAAGAGCAGTGAGACTATGGACTCTGTACTGTAAGAGCAGTGAGACTATGGACTCTTTACTGTAAGAGCAGTGAGACTATGGACTCTTTATTGTAAGAGCAGTGAGACTATGGACTCTTTACTGTAAGAGCAGTGAGACTATGGACTCTTTACTGTAAGAGCAGTGAGACTATGGACTCTTTACTGTAAGAGCAGTGAGACTATGGACTCTTTACTGTAAGAGCAGTGAGACTATGGACTCTTTACTGTAAGAGCAGTGAGACTATGGACTCTTTACTGTAAGAGCAGTGAGACTATGGACTCTTTACTGTAAGAGCGGTGAGACTATGGACTCTTTACTGTAAGAGCAGTAAAGCTATGGACTCTATACTGTAAGAGCAGTGAGACTATGGACTCTTTACTGTAAGAGCAGTGAGACTATGGACTCTTTACTGTAAGAGCGGTGAGACTATGGACTCTTTACTGTAAGAGCAGTGAGACTATGGACTCTTTACTGTAAGAGCAGTAAAGCTATGGACTCTATACTGTAAGAGCAGTGAGACTATGGACTCTTTACTGTAAGAGCAGTGAGACTATGGACTCTTTACTGTAAGAGCGGTGAGACTATGGACTCTTTACTGTAAGAGCAGTGAGACTATGGACTCTATACTGTAAGAGCAGTGAGACTATGGACTCTTTACTGTAAGAGCAGTGAGACTATGGACTCTTTACTGTAAGAGCAGTGAGACTATGGACTCTTTACTGTAAGAGCAGTGAGACTATGGACTCTATACTGTAAGAGCAGTGACACTATGGACTCTATACTGTGAGAGCAGTGAGACTATGGACTATTTACTGTAAGAGCAGTGAGACTATGGACTCTTCATTGTAAGAGCAGTGAGACTATGGGCTCTATACTGTAAGAGCAGTGAGACTATGGACTCTATACTGTAAGAGCAGTGAGACTATGGATTCTTTACTGTAAGAGCAGTGAGACTATGGACTCTATACTGTAAGAGCAGTGAGACTATAGACTCTATACTGTAAGAGCAGTGAGACTATGGACTCTGTACTGTAAGAGCAATGAGACTATAGACTCTATACTGTAAGAGCAGTGAGACTATGGACTCTTTACTGTAAGAGCAGTGAGACTATGGACTCTTTACTGTAAGAGCAGTGAGACTATGGACTCTATACTGTAAGAGCAGTGAGACTATGGACTCTATACTGTAAGAGCAGTGAGACTATGGACTCTATACTGTAAGAGCAGTGAGACTATGGACTCTTTACTGTAAGAGCAGTGAGACTATGGACTCTATACTGTAAGAGCAGTGAGACTATGGACTCTTTACTGTAAGAGCAGTGAGACTATGGACTCTATACTGTAAGAGCAGTGAGACTATGGACTCTTTACTATAAGAGCAGTGAGACTATGGACTCTTTACTGTAAGAGCAGTGAGACTATGGACTCTTTATTGTAAGAGCAGTGAGACTATGGACTCTATACTGTAAGAGCAGTGAGACTATGGACTCTTTACTGTAAGAGCAGTGAGACTATGGACTCTATACTGTAAGAGCAGTGAGACTATGGACTCTATACTGTAAGAGCAGTGAGACTATGGACTCTTTACTGTAAGAGCAGTGAGACTATGGACTCTTTATTGTAAGAGCAGTGAGACTATGGACTCTTTACTGTAAGAGCAGTGAGACTATGGACTCTTTACTGTAAGAGCAGTGAGACTATGGACTCTTTACTGTAAGAGCAGTGAGACTATGGACTCTTTACTGTAAGAGCAGTGAGACTATGGACTCTATACTGTAAGAGCAGTGAGACTATGGACTCTTTACTGTAAGAGCAGTGAGACTGTGGACTCTTTACTATGAGAGCAGTGAGACTATGGACTCTTTACTGTAAGAGCAGTGAGACTATGGACTCTATACTGTAAGAGCAGTGAGATTATGGACTCTTTACTGTAAGAGCAGTGATACTATGGACTCTTTACTGTAAGAGCAGTGAGACTGGACTCTTTACTGTAAGAGCAGGGATGCTATGGACTCTTTACTGTAAGAGCGGTGAGACTATGGACTCTTTACTGTAAGAGCAGGGGGGCTATGGACTCTTTACTGTAAGTGCAGTGAGACTATGGACTCTTTACTCTAAGAGCAGTGAGACTATGGACTCTTTACTGTAAGAGCAGTGAGACTATGGACTCTTTACGGTAAGAGCAGTGAGACTATGGACTCTTTCCTGTAAGAGCAGTGAGACTATGGACTCTATACTGTAAGAGCAGTGAGACTATGGACTCTATACTGTAAGAGCAGTGAGGCTATGGACTCTTTATGGTAAGAGCAGTGAGACTATGAACTCTTTACTGTAAGAGCAGTGAGACTATGGACTCTTTACGGTAAGAGCAGTGAGACTATGGACTCTTTCCTGTAAGAGCAGTGAGACTATGGACTCTATACTGTAAGAGCAGTGAGACTATGGACTCTTCACGGTAAGAGCAGTGAGACTATGGACTCTATACTGTAAGAGCAGTGAGACTATGGACTCTTTACTGTAAGAGCAGTGAGACTATGGACTCTTTACTGTAAGAGCAGTGAGACTATGGACTCTATACTGTAAGAGCAGTGAGACTATGGACTCTTTACTGTAAGAGCAGTGAGACTATGGACTCTATACTGTAAGAGCAGTGAGACTATGGACTCTTTACTGTAAGAGCAGTGACACTATGGACTCTATACTGTAAGAGCAGTGAGACTATGGACTCTTTACTGTAAGAGCAGTGAGACTATGGACTCTATACTGTAAGAGCAGTGAGACAATGGATTCTTTACTGTAAGAGCAGTGAGACTATGGACTCTTTACTATAAGAGCAGTGAGACTATGGACTCTTTACTGTAAGAGCAGTGAGAATATGGACTCTGTACTGTAAGAGCAGTGAGACTATGGACTCTGTACTGTAAGAGCAGTGAGACTATAGACTCTATACTGTAAGAGCAGTGAGACTATGGACTCTTTACTATAAGAGCAGTGAGACTATGGACTCTTTACTGTAAGAGCAGTGAGAATATGGACTCTGTACTGTAAGAGCAGTGAGACTATGGACTCTGTACTGTAAGAGCAGTGAGACTATAGACTCTATACTGTAAGAGCAGTGAGACTATGGACTCTTTACTGTAAGAGCAGTGAGACTATGGACTCTTTACTGTAAGAGCAGTGAGACTATGGACTCTTTACTGTAAGAGCAGTGAGACTATGGACTCTATACTGTAAGAGCAGTGAGACTATGGACTCTTTACTGTAAGAGCAGTGAGACTATGGACTCTGTACTGTAAGAGCAGTGAGACTATGGACTCTTTACTGTAAGAGCAGTGAGACTATGGACTCTATACTGTAAGAGCAGTGAGACTATGGACTCTGTACTGTAAGAGCAGTGAGACTATGGACTCTTTACTGTAAGAGCAGTGAGACTATGGACTCTTTATTGTAAGAGCAGTGAGACTATGGACTCTTTACTGTAAGAGCAGTGAGACTATGGACTCTTTACTGTAAGAGCAGTGAGACTATGGACTCTTTACTGTAAGAGCAGTGAGACTATGGACTCTTTACTGTAAGAGCAGTGAGACTATGGACTCTATACTGTAAGAGCAGTGAGACTATGGACTCTTTACTGTAAGAGCAGTGAGACTATGGACTCTTTACTGTAAGAGCAGTGAGACTATGGACTCTTTACTGTAAGAGCAGTGAGACTATGGACTCTTTACTGTAAGAGCAGTGAGACTATGGACTCTTTACTGTAAGAGCGGTGAGACTATGGACTCTTTACTGTAAGAGCAGTAAAGCTATGGACTCTATACTGTAAGAGCAGTGAGACTATGGACTCTTTACTGTAAGAGCAGTGAGACTATGGACTCTTTACTGTAAGAGCGGTGAGACTATGGACTCTTTACTGTAAGAGCAGTAAAGCTATGGACTCTATACTGTAAGAGCAGTGAGACTATGGACTCTTTACTGTAAGAGCAGTGAGACTATGGACTCTTTACTGTAAGAGCGGTGAGACTATGGACTCTTTACTGTAAGAGCAGTGAGACTATGGACTCTTTACTGTAAGAGCAGTGAGACTATGGACTCTATACTGTAAGAGCAGTGAGACTATGGACTCTTTACTGTAAGAGCAGTGAGACTATGGACTCTTTACGGTAAGAGCAGTGAGACTGTGGACTCTTTACTGTAAGAGCAGTGAGACTATGGACTTTACTGTAAGAGCAGTGAGACTATGGACTCTATACTGTAAGAGCAGTGAGACTATGGACTCTTTACGGTAAGAGCAGTGAGACTATGGACTCTTTACTGTAAGAGCAGTGAGACTATGGACTGTTTACTGTAAGAGCAGTGAGACTATGGAACTCTCTGCCTGAGGAGGTGGTGATGGTGAGTACAATAAAGGAATTCAAGAGGGGCCTGGATGTATTTCTGGAGTGTAATAATATTACAGGCTATAGCTACTAGAGAGGGGTCGTTGATTCAGGGAGTTATTCTGATTGCCTGATTGGAGTCGGGAAGGATTTTTTTTCCCCTTAAGTGAGGAAAATTGGCTTCTACCTCACGGTATTTTTTTTGCCTTCCTCTGGATCAACTTGCAGGATAACAGGCCGAACTGGATGGACAGATGTCTTTTTTCGGCCTTATAGACTATGTTACTATGTTCTGTGTGCAGATGGTCCTAATGTCTCTTTACATTCTCTTCTCAGGTCATCTCAGGCATCATTTGTATTCCTCCCTTGTTATCTGCAAAATCCAGCTCTGAATCCAATGCTATGCCATCCTGTATGACCTGTGATCCAGTACAATTCATGGTTGCTTTCGAGTGTTGACTCCTGGTCACATTTATGTCATTGATCTTGGTATCATCCTTCACTGTATCACCTCATTAGACGTGGTTATGTTCCAGCTGCAAACAAGGCAAACTTTGTATTCTCCTTTCCTCCAGATAGCATTCACATTGATCCAATGAAGGTGTAGTGCCGGAGTCCTAAATACGGGGCCATGGGCCACATTAGTACCTGAGGCATTTATCTGCAGAACATGGCCATGAAGCTAGATAACCATCTCACCTTAAGGCATAGGGTGACCACTGACTTCACCCCAGAAAGCCGGACCTCACCGGCCACGTCCCCAAACAGATAAACCATGCCCCGTGCTCCGTGAAGCCACTCCCCAATTGCCGGTTGAAAAAAAAACGAATGGAAGAAGAGGGAAAGAATTTTTGAGGGGAAGGTGAGCTGGAGTGCAGCCGGGGTGCTTCTCTCCCCCTCAGTCAGCCACAAGGAGCCATGTCTGCGGCTCTAGTGACTGACTGGGGGTGAGAGAAGCCTTAGTCAGTTACTGTAGCTCGTGCTCATACAGCGCTGTGCTGCTGTCTGAGCGTGAACTACTGATAGGGTGGACATCCCTGCGTCCGTCCAGGCCCTGAGCCAGACGGTGGACAGGGAGCCAGAAAACCGGACTGTCCGGCCTTAAACTGGACGTCTCGTCACCCTATTAAGGTAGCGGGCAGCAGTTTATGGAAGGCCGCAGAGATGAGCGAATTTCATGTTATGAAATTCCTTCACGCTTCGTTTGGTGGTAAAAGCAGAATTGCGTTATGGTTTTCGTTACCATGGACCATAGCGGAATTCTATGACGGAATGCCTCTAAAGGCGTTCCGTTATGCATTCCATCATAGAATTTTGTTAGGGTCCGTGGTAACGGAATACATAACGCAATTCTGCTTTTACCACCAAACAAAGCGTGAAGGAATTTCAAAATATGAAATTCGCTCATCTCTAATTATCACTATTGGGGTACTGTAGGGGGCATTATTAATATTGAGGGCAGTCTGGGAGCACTACTACTGGGGGGTTAGGCCTCTTTCACACTTGCGTTGTCCGGATCCGGCGTGTACTCCACTTGCCGGAATTACACGCCGGATCCGGAAAAACGCAAGTGTACTGAAAGCATTTGAAGACGGAACCGTCTTCCAAATGCTTTCAGTGTTACTATGGCACCCAGGACGCTATTAAAGTCCTGGTTGCCATAGTAGGAGCGGGGAGCGGGGGAGCGGTATACTTACAGTCCGTGCGGCTCCCGGGGCGCTCCAGAATGACGTCAGAGCGCCCCATGCGCATGGATGACGTGATCCATGTGATCACGTGATCCATGCGCTTGGGGCGCCCTGACGTCACTCTGGAGCGCCCGGGGAGCCGCACGGACGGTAAGTATACCGCTCCCCCGCTCCCCACTACACTTTACCATGGCTGCCAGGACTTTAGCGTCCCGGCAGCCATGATAACCACTCTGAAAAAGCTAAATGTCGGCTCCGGCAATGCGCCGAAACGACGTTTAGCTTAAGGCCGGATCCGGATCAATGCCTTTCAATGGGCATTAATTCCGGATCCGGCCTTGCGGCAAGTGTTCCGGATTTTTGGCCGGAGCAAAAAGCGCAGCATGCTGCGGTATTTTCTCCGGCCAAAAAACGTTCCGTTCCGGAACTGAAGACATCCTGATGCATCCTGAACGGATTTCTCTCCATTCAGAATGCATTAGGATAAAACTGATCAGGATTCTTCCAGCATAGAGCCCCGACGACGGAACTCTATGCCGGAAGACAAGAACAACGCAGGTGTGAAAGAGCCCTTAGCTGTGTGGCACTATTAATTTAGCAGTATCGTATTTATGGGCATTGGCGAGCACAGTGGGTACAGTATTGGGGGTCAGCAGGATGACAATGTTGGGGCACCAGGAGGGGGAGGATGATGGAAAACTGAGGAGCCTAAGATGTCTGTGTGCCAACCTCTGCAGACGCAGGACGCAGCTGAAAGAAGATGTCAAGGCGGTCTGGTCCAAATAGAGAAGATGAGGAAAGAGAACAGAGAAGATGTCACTGGATGTAAGAGGTATGTGGATTTATATTCTATTAACTACAATTTTGTATCATATCATATCTGAAATGAAGGCAGCCCGTCAACTGGAACCTTTTTCTATGTGTAGCCCATATGTTCAGCCACGTTTTAGACCCCTGGTCTAGAGGCTCAACATCCCCAAATCATACCATGGATGGAAAACAGACATTTTTGTATTTTTCATTTCATAGATGTTCCAGTAAAATCTGAAATAATTATTATTAGTTTCCAGGTGAGTAAATATTCATGTGTGGATGGTGAAATTATCATGAGGATAGTAATTAATGAGTCACTAAAGAACTGGACCCTGCAGTAATCACCTCTCCTCCAGGACTGCTGATAATTGTACCCAGGGCACCAGGTTTCGTATTAATAAGGGTCTAGCTGTACAGTAATGAGTGGAAGAGCGAATGGATATGGGCTGTCTACATTTCACAAGGAGATCCCACCGCAGAATCATCCATTAGCCTATGCTGCACCACAGACCAGGATCACAACTCCAACCTCTTCTTCTCTTCAGTCCAGTCATGGTGGATGACCCCATCCACCTGCCTTTATAAGGTCTCATTGTCGTTATAGTGTCCATGATTTACCAAAAAATGCATAGTAGGATCTTGAAAAGTGTTCTCCAAAGTGATCAAGGTTAGCACCCATAGATGTCTGTGAAGGTTCTCATTCCTCCAGGTCATGGTATATCAGTAACAATAAGTCAGACCAACAGGACTTGATGTATTTTCTTTTCAAGATGTTTCACTCGTCAAACAAATGGCTTTCTCAATTAGAAATTGAGTATTAAGAAAGCCAGTCAGATGACTAGCAAAACGACTTCAAGAAAAAATTGATCAGACTTATTACTACTGATACTCCAAAAGGTGATAAGTAATCTAATGGGTGAAATCAAGGACCTGATTCTATGTAAGCTCGGATCCACAGGTGAGGTTATGGAGACTAACAAGATTCACGGAGACTAGGCTCCTACCTAATGTACAGTGTTGCTGCAGGAATTAGACTTTTACTGTTTTACATCATAAAACTTCATGAAGCTTGCAAGATCTTCATGACTATAACCACAGGCCATGGACATGAAGTTCAGTGTGATATGAAAAGTCTGTATCACGAGCGTATGGATTCCGATCAGTGCAAGATAATGTACTGAACCTATCTTCACAGGTAGTTTAGATTTGAATGGCCTTCATTGTTTGATCAGTGGGGGCATCTTCAGTGTTCCAATTCAGGGTGTGCTCCCAATGACCAGAGTAATGCCGTGGGCCCCTATGACCAGTTTTGAAGAAAGGCAGGGACACAACAAAGTCTGTTCAATGCGGTTTATTGCTTGTTCCAATCAGCTTACAGTTCAGTTACAGCCGGGTCAGGTAATCAGTCCACAGGCCAGTGTTTCCTTCACACGTGCCTTGCAGGGTGTGATCTGCAGCCTCTCACTCAACAGACACGCCCTGCCTCATGCTGCTGACTTTAAACACAATCGTGGACATGGGCCACGTATACACCCCGGAGTGGATCATGGGGAGTAAGCACCCACCCAGCTCTTCGCTTACTCCCAGTAAAAGCCAGGCCCGGATTAGCTATGCTAGTTAACAAGAGCATCCACTATCTATCTTAGTGGACACTCTAGCTTCTGGCTTCCACTCCACCAAAGGCCGGGTACCTTGGTGGCACGTCTCAGGTGCACCACAGCAAACCTCGATATGCATCTCCTTAATAGGTTTCTTGCACCATTCTCAGAGATACATCCTTCATATATGAGGCCTGTCACTGCCTCACACCAGCAACATGATGGATGAAGACAGTTACCAGAATCTGAAGACCTAAACAGAAGACAGGAGAAACATCATTCATTCGGCGACTAGGCATTACTGTTATATGGCCCTTTACTTGTACCATTGTACCATCCGTGCCAGCGTCCACTGCTTGAGGGATCTACTTAGGGCCATTTCTCAGTATGGTTATTCACTAGTGCTACTGTTTAATGTATACTGGTCCAGTTACTTATGGTGTCAATTGTGCAAATGTACTTGTATCCCTTAATTGGTTTGTTTAGTCCTTAGTTCTGTTTCAGTTTGGGAGATGTCGGAGTTACCATGACCTGCCCTGGTTGTGCAATTATGTCTTTCATGTCTGTCTTCCAACATGTCTTGCTTTGGTCCCTTTGGTGTCTGTTTGTTTTGCTGTGTCTGTACTGTGTCCTGTAGCGACAGTGTGAGCATCTTGTGCTTCCTTTCACCGAGATGTCTTGACCGCTACTGTCCTTATCCACTATTGTGTCTAGGTTTCAGAAGTCCATTACTTAAATCCATGTGCACAAGTTCCCTTAGTCTATATATCGGACTTCTGTGCGTTTTTCAGTCGGACCGCGCTGCTCTACGGAACAGAAAATTCCTTACTCAAGGTTCATTCAGAAGTGGCTGGATGTAGGAAAGCACTCAGGCCAAAGAAAGCCACCTTCTCCTCCCCTTTACAAGCTTCTATCAAAGACCAAAAGTTGCAACAATAGTGAAGCACCGTCACATAGGTTGAAATGGAAAGGGTTTATTATACTCACAAGGTTAAAACGATAATAAGCAGTATACAAAAGATCTTTTATGTTTGATCTTTTATATAATGCTTATTATCATTTTAACCTTGTGAGAATAATAAACCCTTTCCATTTCAACCTATGTGACGGTGCTTCACTATTGTTGCAACTTTTGGTCTTTGACAGAATCTTGAGTTAGGAATTTTCTGTTCCGTAGAGCAGCGCGGTCCGAAAAACGCACATTTAGATGTGAACTGTACCCACTTCACGATTGGGACCTGCGACGCACTAAAGGCTATTTTATATATTTATTTTCACACATCTGACTTCTGTGTATGCTTGCCAAAATACCCTACTTTTACAGAGTGTGATTGGGTTCTTTCAGCCCTTACCAAGAATGATCGGGTTCCTGCAGCACCTACCAAGTGTGAACGAGTTCCTTCTGCACCTACCAAGTGTGAAAGAGTTCCTTCTGCACCTACCAAGTGTGAACGGTTTCCAGTGCCTACATGGGTTCTCAATCTGTTCATCTGTCAGTGCTCTGTGTTTTGTGCCATGCCTGTGTCTCTGGTGTTTTCACCAGTGTCTCTAACTTCAGAAGAACAGCTCCCAAGTACACCGAGACCATCCCAGGAGGAAGCAGGCTGGTCACTAAATCGCAGCAAAGTATCCATCCCTGTACAGGGGGTTAAAGGGTGAATAGTGGGGAGTCACTAGAATGATGCCTTAGTGTTTGGCCCAACGTCTAACCAGTTGCTTGGCACAGTGGTTCCACAACAATTGTCCATAACAATTACCACCATTACCACCATGTGCCACCCCATAAAATTAATTCTGATCCGCTATATCCACTATGTTCTTATGTTCTTCTGCTATCCACTGTATACTATGCAGAACGGTGGCTCAATGGTTAGCACTGGTGCCTTGGAGTGCTGGGTGCAAACCCAACAAGGGACAACATCTACATTGAATTTGTATGTTCTCTCTAGGTTTGCGTGAGTTTCATCCCAAACTCCAAAAATATCCAAACAGACGAATCATCTTCGTATGAATTTGACCCTAGTGTGCCTTGTGTGCAAGGACAAGATGAATCAAAGCCGACCAATAATGTTTGAGTTTTCAGGATGGACCGAAGATGCCACTCTTGCCATCTTCCTCTTTGTATTCTTTATCATGGTTTACATGATAACTGTGGTTGCTAACGTTGGGTTGTTCATCATTGTCCTTAAGACGCCCACCCTCCACACTCCCATGTATTACTTCCTCAGTTACCTCTCAATGGTGGATCTCTTCTACTCCTCAGCTATTGTTCCTAAAATGGTTTTGGACATTGTTTCCAGGAGGAAGTTCATCTCATTTTATGGTTGTGCTCTTCAGTTCTACTTCTTTGCTGCTTTGGCTAGTATCGATGTTCATTTACTTTCAAATATGTCCTATGACCGATATGCCGCTATCTGTCACCCTCTACATTATGTGTCCATAATGACCAGGCCAAAATGTCTTCATATGGTTCTCGTAGCTTTTGCTCTTGGATTTTTCCAGTCGTCTGTACAGACCAGTTGTATTTTCAGTCTTCAATATTGTGGCTCAAATTTCATCGACCATTTCTACTGTGATATCGCTCCACTGCTCAAGCTGTCCTGCTCCGATACTTTCATGTGTGACATGGTCATCATGTCCCTCATTGGATTTTATGGCATATGTTCACTGTCTACTATCCTGATTTCATACATTTTCATCATTATTTCCATTCTAAAGATTAAGTCGGCGAAGGGAAGGCAGAAAGCGTTCAGCACCTGCTCCTCACACATCATCTGTGCCTCCATCTTCTACGGGTCCGTGTTCCTCACTTACTTACATCCTCCTTCTAATGTCAATGGTGGGAAGAGTAAGGTGGCTGCTATCTTCTATTCCGTGATGACGCCCATGCTCAATCCTCTCATATACAGCTTGAGGAACCAAGAGGTAAAAAAAGTAATTGTCCAAGTCATACACAATCTAAATTCTTTTAATACCAGTTTTAAAAATGTGTAAACCTGTAATAAGACTTCAAATATAAGAGGATACATCACATGCAGGATCCTGTGGCTCAATGAACATATCTGACTGGTAGGTCCTGAACCAGGGAAAATTTCCCAAAGACAAGATTTCGGATGACTTCTCCTCTACTGAGCTTTAAGATTCTTCAAGATTTCTTAACCAGTACAGGGTTCTTTTAATCCATCAGAATATTCTCCTTAACAATACAGCATGTCGCTCCCCGCCTCCATAAACAATTTCAATGTAAGCATTTCACCATGTACAGTGGGTGCTCCAAAATGTAACCATACCTTTCTTCTGACAATCTTTCCTTCTAATCCTAAGAAATCCTTCTTTTTATTGTTTGCAAATTTTTGGGGTTTTCGGTAGACATTGGTCGGGCCACTCTATTCAGTGCACCTAGCTTCCCCCGTTTCATCATTACGGCGAATCAGAAACCTTATTTAATAAAAAATAAAATGAAGCATTTCAGCATTAAAAAAACTGGATTTTCCTGATAAAGGAATGGTTATGTTTCAGGGGAAACCTACCCTACATGGCTGTATGCTTACTTTTATTTTTTGAGGTAAAAGATTCCCTTTAAACAATCATCGAGTGCATGGGGATGAACAATCAGTCATGCAGTCATTTGCCCCATACTGCTCTCATATGTCAGCAGCATATCTCTTGGTTATACTGGGAATATGCTTCCGACAACCAGTCACATTGGTAAAGCTTTTGGCGGCAAGTCTACATGGGACAATGATTGGAGATGAACATTGGTTGGTCCATTTGAAAGGCTCCTTACAGCTGAGCTGGAGATACGGCTGAGTAGACCAGGGCAGATTGAATTGTAATATATCATTTTACCAAACACCTTCTAAGAAATATCTGGAATCACATTCACAACTTCCTAAGAAAAAGGTTTTGTGGGCAACATCCTCCTTGGTGACCCCTTCACATTTATAATGAGTACTAGCCCCAGAAGTCTAGACTACAAACCTACCCTGACAAAATCCAGATTCTTCTCCGGGGGTTTTATTTATGAACTAAATTTCATATGTTGACATGAAAATTAAAAATAGGCCCCGGTGAGCAAATATCTCCATCACCCATCGAATCATAATCCAACACTTTGATTGCACCAGCGGGTCCTGAAGGCTTTTTCACATGGATCATGATGGATCTGCCTGTGTGTGTTCATGTAAACGTGTGTGAATATACATTATGGGGAAGATTTATCAAACTGGTGTAAAGTAGAACTGGCGTAAGTGCATGTGATAGAGATACTGTTATATTATTGCGGTTGGAATGTGAATTGTCCCCCCCTGCGGGTTTTATACGGATAGAGTATCTGGGTTAGTTTGGTCGGGGGTGAAGCAGGAGAATGTCGAGACAGGGTACAGGGAAAAAGGCAAAGGGGCAATCAGAGTTGAATACCTCGGTTTCCCCAATGACTAAAAGAATTGAAAGATCCAAACAGCTACTCCAGACTAACATGCGTGGACATAGCCTTACAAAGAAAAAAAAAGAGGATGTGTTTCTAGACCAAGAGGGGGAACTGCTCTTGGAGGGAAACCTGGAGATGGTGACACTTGGGGAGTGTTCCCAGTCTGGGGAGAGAGGTAATAAGCAGCTAAAAAAGCAGCTAAAAAAATATAAGAAATCTCTTGGAGCAGGCTCCTAGCCTGCAAGATATATTTCAGGAAATAAAAAAAAAATGTAATATGGCGATACAGGACCTCTCCCTCCAGACGGGAAATATTAGGGAGTCGGTGGGACTCCTCAGGGTGGACCTACAAAATTATAAAGACAGATTGACAGAAGTGGAAAAAAGAACATCGGAAGTGGAGGACTTAGTGCAGACAGAAGTTAAAGAGAAAAATATGTTAATGGTAGAAAATAAGGGACTGAAAAACAAACTATTGCAGTTGGAAAATAGGTCCTCCAGGAGGACAACTCTGAGATGTCTGGGGATTCCAGAGGGAAGAGGGGCAAGACCCCCGCACTTTTATACAAACGTGGTTGAGGGAACAATTGGGCCAGGATATCTCTGATTATAAAAACTTTGTGGAGAGTGCTTACAGATTGCCGGCAAAGATACCTCCTCCAGGAACGAGACCGAGGGTAATGATCTTGAATCTACTCTCGGTTAGGGATAAGGAGGAGATATTGCGTAGCGCAATAAGAAAAGGGAGGCTGGATTATGCGGACATAACAGTTATGGTATTTCCCGATTATGCAAAAGAAACGGTAAATGAAAGAAGTCCGTTTATTGATGTGAAAAAAATATTGCGTTCAAAGAATGTGAAATACTCAATGATGTTCCCGGCTAAGCTGAGGATTGAATGGGAAAGCAAATCGTGTTTTTTTGATACGGCAGAGGCGGCGGGAGAATGGGTTAAGGAAAAGATAAAGGGCCGAGCGGGGGCTGGGATGGACGGGGTGCCGTAAAGGGGAATGCTAGGTTAGAGAACCAGGGCTTAGGTTTCCTGGGTCATTTAGGAGGGATGGGTAATGTCTGTTGGTTGCTGTGGTTGTGTTGTTTTTTTATTTTTTTTCTCTCCTTCCTTCTTCACCCCCTTGCCCTCCTTATTTTGTCCTGTTGCTCATGTTCCTCTACATCACCGGGGGTCCTGTGGTACCCTGGTGATGGGCAGGATTAAGAACCAAAAAATATGAGAATCATTTCATGGAATATTAGGGGGGCTGAGTAGGGGCTCAAAGAGAGTTGCGGTTTTTGATGCAATGCATAGGTCTCTTCCTGAACGCACTTGACGGGCGAGACGATGGCTGGGGTGGGTAGACCGTGGATGCAACACTCTTTCCACTCAGTATATTCATCATATGCGAGAGGAGTAAGTACTGTATATTAATACATCGGGACATAGATATAAAAATAGTGAACGTAATCACAGATAGGGGGGGCTGTTATGTCCTGTTGGACTGTATATTGGAAGGTAGGGCTTGGTTAATAGCAAGTGTGTATATACCGCCACCCTTTAAAACTAATGTCCTATTAAAAATGTATGATATTGCACTTAAGGCAGGGGATAAATCACTGCTAGTGGTGGGGGATTTTAACAATGTAATGGATGTAAGATTAGATAGATTTAAAATAGGGAATATCCACGGGCCCTGTATGGGATCTAAACTAAAAAATATCACTAAAGAGATGGGATGGATCGATATTTGGAGGATTATACACCCAAATTTACGGAAATATTCGTGTTTTTCAAAGATTCACAGGAGTTTATCACGGATTGATTTAGTTTTCACAAATTAGAAAGGTTCACTAGACATTGTAGGGGTGAAATATGGGCAACAGGGAATTTCGGACCACAATCCAATTAATATAAATATTAAAATGCAAAAAATAAAAAAAAGAGGGATGAACATAAATATAGGATGGATAAACATGATGGATATACACAGTAAGATCTTGGGAGAGATAAGAGAGTTCTTTGAGATGAGCGACGGTTCAGCGACAGTCAATATGACATGGGAGGCTGCCAAGGCCTTTATCAGAGGGATTATTACAAAATATACAATAATATACAGGGAGTGCAGAATTATTAGGCAAGTTGTATTTTTGAGGATTAATTTTATTATTGAACAACAACCATGTTCTCAATGAACCCAAAAAACTCATTAATATCAAAGCTGAATATTTTTGGAAGTAGTTTTTAGTTTGTTTTTAGTTTTAGCTATTTTAGGGGGATATCTGTGTGTGCAGGTGACTATTACTGTGCATAATTATTAGGCAACTTAACAAAAAACAAATATATACCTATTTCAATTGAAACCAATATAACATCTCAACATTCACAAATATACATTTCTGACATTCAAAAACAAAACAAAAACAAATCAGTGACCAATATAGCCACCTTTCTTTGCAAGGACATTCAAAAGCCTGCCATCCATGGATTCTGTCAGTGTTTTGATCTGTTCACCATCAACATTGCGTGCAGCAGCAACCACAGCCTCCCAGACACTGTTCAGAGAGGTGTACTGTTTTCCCTCCTTGTAAATCTCACATTTGATGATGGACCACAGGTTCTCAATGGGGTTCAGATCAGGTGAACAAGGAGGCCATGTCATTAGATTTTCTTCTTTTATACCCTTTCTTGCCAGCCACGCTGTGGAGTACTTGGACGTGTGTGATGGAGCATTGTCCTGCATGAAAATCATGTTTTTCTTGAAGGATGCAGACTTCTTCCTGTACCACTGCTTGAAGAAGGTGTCTTCCAGAAACTGGCAGTAGGACTGGGAGTTGAGCTTGACTCCATCCTCAACCCGAAAAGGCCCCACAAGCTCATCTTTGATGATACCAGCCCAAACCAGTACTCCACCTCCACCTTGCTGGCGTCTGAGTCGGACTGGAGCTCTCTGCCCTTTACCAATCCAGCCACGGGCCCATCCATTTGGCCCATCAAGACTCACTCTCATTTCATCAGTCCATAAAACCTTAGAAAAATCAGTCTTGAGATATTTCTTGGCCCAGTCTTGACGTTTCAGCTTGTGTGTCTTGTTCAGTGGTGGTCGTCTTTCAGCCTTTCTTACCTTGGCCATGTCTCTGAGTATTGCACACCTTGTGCTTTTGGGCACTCCAGTGATGTTGCAGCTCTGAAATATGGCCAAACTGGTGGCAAGTGGCATCTTGGCAGCTGCACGCTTGACTTTTCTCAGTTCATGGGCAGTTATTTTGCGCCTTGGTTTTTCCACACACTTCTTGCGACCCTGTTGACTATTTTGAATGAAACGCTTGATTGTTCGATGATCACGCTTCAGAAGCTTTGCAATTTTAAGAGTGCTGCATCCCTCTGCAAGATATCTCACTATTTTTGACTTTTCTGAGCCTGTCAAGTCCTTCTTTTGACCCATTTTGCCAAAGGAAAGGAAGTTGCCTAATAATTATGCACACCTGATATAGGGTGTTGATGTCATTAGACCACACCCCTTCTCATTACAGAGATGCACATCACCTAATATGCTTAATTGGTAGTAGGCTTTCGAGCCTATACAGCTTGGAGTAAGACAACATGCATAAAGAGGATGATGTGGTCAAAATACTCATTTGCCTAATAATTCTGCACGCAGTGTACAAGAAAGGAATAACAAAATTGGAAAGCGAGACAGAGAAAAATGAAAAAAAGTACATTGAAAACCATACAGAGCAAAATTACACCGTGTGGATAGAGAAGGCTTCTAAACTAAAGGATGAACTGCTCTTATTGGCAGAACAGCAAATAGTAAACTATGTAAGGGATAATTATATTGTAACGGCATACAAGGGAATACTCCAAACTCCCGAACGGAACCTCACGAATAGCTGCTAGCAGACAAATAGGAAACGCACCCAAGCGGCTTACACTCCTAGCAATCAGTCTCTAACAGCATACAGTGAATCCCCCCAAGAACGAGACGAGGCTCCGTGTTGAGGGTCAAGCAGTGGTCAGCCAGAGCTGTGTGTTTATTGTTCTTATATACACATTCTTACACACCAGTACCACCCACAGGGTTTTGTAAAAACAACCAATAAACACGTACAATACAGTAAAACACTCCCACACAAAATCCTCCCCTCTGCCTGTGATACAATTACCTTACACAATGGGTTAATGTAATTATCACAGGCAGGAGAATACACAGTGTTACACAATGTCTTCTGTCCTGGAGACAATTGGGAAGTAATCCAATTTATCTCCAAGGGCAGAGGCAAAACTTCATTAGCCACATGGTAGCAAAAGACAATAAAAGGCAGAAGAATATTTAACTGTGCAGCTATTGCATAAAACATAGGCATTTAACATATCCAAAAATGGCACGAATTAGACCAGGGGTTCAAAAGTTAGTAAAAGTCCTTTGTGAACAAAGGAAGCATGGCTTTTCTGCCCAAAACCAGTTTTTACAGAGTTAGGCTGTGTGAGATAATTGGCTTAACTGGGTGTGGTAAGCCAACTAGGTACAGAAAATACCTCTATTCACAACAGCAAAACTACACAAAAATACATAACTCCTTTCAAACTGAACAGAACCCCCACATTCAACTTATCCCCAGATGGCTTGGATCTAAGCGCTCAATATATCCGAACAGCGCTCAGATGCCACAAACACAGTCAAATCGCCATGGGTTTTAAGTTTAGCATGGGCTGATGAGAGGGCCCATAATCCTGGGGCAAGAGGCTGACAGCCAGGCTTCTCCAGCACCCAGTGGCGAGGTTGGTTTCGCCACATATATACAGTTACAAGAAAAAGTATGTGAACCCTTTGGAATGATATGGATTTCTGCACAAATTGGTCATAAAATTTGATCTGATCTTCATCTAAGTCACAACAATAGACAATCACAGTCTGCTTAAACTAATAACACACAAAGAATTAAATGTTACCATGTTTTTATTGAACACACCATGTAAACATTCACAGTGCAGGTGGAAAAAGTATGTGAACCCCTAGACTAATGACATCTCCAAGAACTAGATGGAGTGAGGTGTCAGCCAACTGGAGTCCAATCAATGAGATGAGATTGAAGGTGTTGGTTACAGCTGCCCTGCCCTATAAAAAACACACACCAGTTCTGGGTTTGCTTTTCACAAGAAGCATTGCCTGATGTGAATGATGCCTCGCACAAAAGAGCTCTCAGAAGACCTACGATTAAGAATTGTTGACTTGCATAAAGCTGGAAAGGGTTATAAAAGTATCTCCAAAAGCCTTGCTGTTGATCAGTCCACGGTAAGACAAATTGTCTATAAATGGAGAAAGTTCAGCACTGCTGCTACTCTCCCTAGGAGTGGCCGTCCTGTAAAGATGACTGCAAGAGCACAGCACAGACTGCTCAATGAGGTGAAGAAGAATCCTAGAGTGTCAGATAAATACTTACAAAAGTCTCTGGCATATGCTAACATCCCTGTTAGTGAATCTACGATACGTAAAACACTAAACAAGAATGGATTTCATGGAAGGATACCCCAGAGGAAGCCACTGCTGTCCAAAAAAAACATTGCTGCACGTTTACAGTTTGCACAAGAGCACCTGGATGTCCCACAGCAGTACTGGCAAAATATTCTGTGGACAGATGAAACCAAAGTGGAGTTGTTTGGAAGAAACACACAACACTATGTGTGGAGAAAAAGAGGCACAGCACACCAACCTCAAAACCTCATCCCAACTGTGAAGTATGGTGGTGGGGGCATCATGGTTTGGGGCTGCTTTGCTGCATCAGGGCCTGGACGGATTGCTATCATCAAAGGAAAAATGAATTCCCAAGTTTTTCAAGACAATTTGCAGGAGAACTTAAGGCCATCTGTCCACCAGCTGAAGCTCAACAGAAGATGTGTGTTGCAACAGGACAACAACCCAAAGCATAGAAGTAAATCAACAACAGAATGGCTTAAACAGAAGAAAATCCGCCTTCTGGAGTGGCCCAGTCAGAGTCCTGACCTCAACCCGAGGGAGATGCTGTGGCATGACCTCAAGAAAGTGATTCACACCAGACATCCCAAGAATATTGCTGAACTGAAACAGTTCTGTAAAGAGGAATTGTCAAGAATTACTCCTGACCGTTGTGCACGTCTGATCTGCAACTACAGGGAACGTTTGGTTGAAGTTATTGCTGCCAAAGGAGGTTCAACCAGGTATTAAATCCAAGGGTTCACATACTTTTTCCACCTGCACTGTGAATGTTTACATGGTGCGTTCAATAAAAACATGGTAACATTTAACTCTTTGTGTGTTATTAGTTTAAGCCGACTGTGATTGTCTATTGTTGTGACTTAGATGAAGATAAGATCACATTTTATGACCAATTTGTGCAGAAATCCATATCATTCCAAAGGGTTCACATACTTTTTCTTGCAACTGTATATGCACATATACCTGGGAAAAAATGTGCGGCCTTGGTAGCGACCCAAATAAAAAACAATAAGTATATCCACTGTTTAGTGGATGAATTGGGACATAAAAATACTGAACAAATAGCTAAAATAAAACTACTATGTTGCTGATATATATAGTAGTAAGATAAATAAAAATTCAGAGCAAATACAACAGTTTCTGGACGAAATTACTTTCTCGAGGTTAACAATAGATCAATGTAAGTCCCTGGAAGATCCCTTAACCCCTCTAGAAGTGAAGGATATGTTAAACGGGATAACAAAAAACAAGGCCCCAGGAATGGATGGCATTCCGTTTGAGGTGTATGCTCAATATAAATAAATAATAATCCCGAAATTGCTTAGAATGTGGGAGACCTCGAAGCAGATGGTAAAATTGCCAGATTCCCTGCGAGAAGCCTCAATTACACTTATTTTAAAGCCGGGTAAGGACCCAGCCTTAATGGACTCATACCGTCCTATTTCATTGATCACCACTGATAATAAAATATTAGCCAAGATTCTGGCAACTAGACTTAGGAGTGTGATCTCGGTGCTTGTTCATGAGGATCAATCGGGGTTCATGTTAGGGAAAACCACTACAGAGAACATTATGAGATACTTTGTGCATACCCAGCTTGAACCCACAAATTGCGGAGAACGGTTGATTGTAACTATGGACCACTCAAAGGCTTTTGACACAATAGAATGGCCCTTCTTGATCAACACAATGAAGAAAATGGGATTTGGTGACCATTTTGTTACATGGGTAAAGCTATTGTATACTGAAATTACCGCAAGGGTGATAGTAAATGGAGAACACTCGGGTAGCATACCAATTGGCAGAGGGGTTAGACAGGGATGTCCCCTCTCCCCTCTGCTATTTGCTATAGCTATTGAGCCACTTGCGGATATGATTAGGCAGGATCCGGGAATTGTGGGGTTTAGATATGGTACTCATGAGGAAAAAATCGCTTTATATGCGGTTGACATTTTGTTATTTGTGGGTTCACATGGATCACTCACCAGGATTTTTCAAGTATTTGAGCCATATGGTAAATGCTGGACTCAGTATAAACTGGTCTAAATCAGCTTGTATCCCGATTGATCCTCTGAACAACTTTAGACCGGGACTGTTGGAAATTAAAAAGGTTAAGGAACCTGTCAACTATCTGGGAATTCAGATTACCCCGGATCCCAATGATTATGTCCGACTGAATGTGATTCCGAAAATTCAGGAATTTAGGAAGAATACAGAGGTATGGAAAAGATTGTACAAGTCGATGGCAGGTCGCATTTCATTGGTGAAGATGTGTTTACTACCTGCCCTGAATTATATTCTGTGGAACACACCAGTGATAATCCCGAAAAGATATTTTAAAATAATAGCTAGTTTACTAACGGATTTAATATGGCGAGGGAAAAAACCGAGGATAAAGGCGCAGATACTGTGTATCCATGAGAAGGAGGGTGGACTATCTGTACCAGACTTGGAACTTTATTTTATTTCTGGGATTATAAAAAATATGATCACATGGAGTAACACGCAAAGTTCTAAGACTATAATAGCAGGGATAAATAAAAGACTGGAGAAATGTAATATCTTTCAAATAATGGAAACAGGTATTCTGGCCCAACAGGGATGTAAATATACACCTTTAATTGTGTTGATGGCTAAAAGTTGGAAGACGGCAAAAGAACTCTGGTCCCAAACTGGTCTTCATGTTGACACCATATTATGGGACAATATTAACCTCACAGAATTCAAGTGAATTGAACAGAAGATCTGGTGGAAATGCGGTATATATAAATTAGGCCAGGTATGGAAAGAGGGGGATATAATCTCCTATGAAGAGTTAAAAAGGAAATACCAACTAAAAAATACAGAGTTGAGGTTTTATTACTTACAACTAAAACACGCACTGTATAAGACGATAGGGAAATAACTATTCTACCGCAGCCTTTGGATAATCTTACACCTGGCAAGAAATTGGTCTCAAGAATATACCAATGTCTGTCGCACCAAACGAACAACAGAAGAGCAGTTGACAATCTTGTTGACGCATAAATGGCAGGGTGCCTTGAACCCCTTACGGGAAAATTTTTGGGATTCGGCTATACAGGCAAAGAACAGGGTCTCAAGGAATTTCTCTTATAGAATAACCCAATTTAATATATTGTATCGTCTTTACTACTCTCCCAAGAAGTTAATGAAGTGTTACAAAACTAAAGTTTTTACTTGTCAAAAATGTGGAGAGATAGGAGTGGACAATATACATATATTATGGACATGTGTAAAAATTCAAGATTATTGGGTAAAGATTATTGAAAAAATTGAGGAATACCATCAGTTTATAGTGCCTTCGAGGAATGAATCTTAGGGGTGATGGATGGAGTGGAGGCCCCCCAACATAGAGAGTTAGCAACTAAACTACTTTTTCAAGCTAGGAAATGCATAGTTGGACATTGGGGGGGGGAGGGAAGTGTTGTTCCTACAGTTAAAGAATGGGAGAACCTCACTAGGGTGTCGCTGGCCAGAGAGGATTTCCATTTGGTTGAGATTAAGAAAAAACACAGATTTGCCAGGTTATGGCAGAAATGGCTAAAGAAAAACTGAGGGCCAATGGGGGGGGCTGGGCCTTTGGGGGGGGAAGGAGAGGGGAACAATATGTTCCTTTTTTTTAATTTATTTTTTTAGAAACTGATATGGCAGGGGTGGGGGGTTGGGGAAATACATGTAATGTAAGAATAAGATGATTGTTGACTAACCATGTAAAAATTGGAAAAACGTAATAAAGATTTATTATAAAAAAATAATCAGATTCCACCTTTCATTTTCCAAAGGAGCTGTGAAAAATGAAATGTGTCTGTGGTCACAGGTTTCTTCCAAATACTCTGCTGAAGAAATATAGGGGGGTGTACAGATAGCCTGCAAAGCAGAGTTTCATCAACAGCTATAGGTCTCCCTTATAGTGCCCCTAGTAAAAATAAAGCCCCCTTTAGTGCCCCTAATAATCATAAAGTCCTTTTTAGTGCCCCCAGTAATAATGCCCCTACAGTTCCACTAATAATACCTTTAAAGTGCTATTGCAACGTGCCGGTCGGCAGGGGTAGAACACGTGAGGTTCACGGTGGGCCGAAGTGTACAAACAGTTCATCGGTTACTCATGGTTTAGCAGACGCCTCCCTGGGCCAGCAGTGCAGTGAAGGGGAGAACAGCACGGGATTCTCTGGGGCCCACTCTATTACAGGGGACACCGGCCAGGTGGTGATCGAGGTGCCCTTGATGGGGATTGGGTTTCTGAGTGCTTGTGCGGCTGGGCCCCTGACTTAGGTAATGTCATGACGCCAGCATCTTTATGGTGCAAAATGTTGAAAGTGGTTGTGGTATGGAGTTAGAAGAATGAGGCAGGTTTAAATCCAACTGAGAACTTTACTGTAACCAGGATCTTGATGACAATATGCATCCAGTTATATAACAGTCTCTGATACACATGCAGGTTGGATGTGATGAATCCCAGTAACAGGCTGTACATGCAGTTATGTCTCAGGCTAGGGTAGTTAGTTATGTACTCACTGATACTCAGCTTTGCCTTGCTTCAGTCTCAGTTGAGGTAGTTCAAGTCTTAGTCTTCTACACACAAGTGATGCAAACAGAAGTCTTATCTGTCCTTAGAATAACGGTGAGGCTGCCGGAAGCTAATAAATCCTTCCCCTAGATACAAAGGCGCCTAGAGCCTAGAATAATGGCTATTGTCCTTCCTTTGTCTTTTCCACAATAAACTTGACAAAATCCACTTGATACTCCGGAAGAGTGAATGGTAGAATACAGACTTCACCTCTGCCTATCTTCCTAGCTTGACACTGAGATACAAGTTGGCTCCTCTGGGCCGTGTCACCCGAGAGAGAGCTGAGAGGAGAGGGGTCCTCTCCTTCTCCCTAGCTCCTCACTCCATCTCCTTCTTCTCATTCTCACCGGCTCCCAACTCACTAACTAGGCCTGAACTGTGCTATATATACTGTGGTGCTACCCCCATCTAGTGGTGGATTGTATGTAGTGCACCTGACAGCCTGGTAACAGGGATTTCAAAAAATAATACAATATAGCATGATATAACATGTGACACAATAAGCTTTTGCAGTGTCCACGTACACTAGGGGGACGTGGCATACCCCCTTTGTTTAATATGTGTCAGCCTCGACACATTCTTGACGAAGTCTAACAAACAGTATGAAAATACACCTTATAGAAATACATATTATAAAAAACATCATAAATTATGTGAATCACAATGCAAAATGGGATGTGGGGCGGCGTTTTTTCTGATCTTGCCAGTGACACAAATGGGCGTTGATCTCACAAACATAATATAAAGTCCATGGCAAAGTCCAACCAAGTCTTTAGAATATAAAACATTTTAGTGCAGCCTAATAAGGAAAGTGCAAAAAGTCTGTTGACTTGTAAACATAGGAATTGCCTTAAAACAAGCACAGAAGAATGTCTTTCTGGGTACGTGACTTAAACATTGTTATAGTCCTGTTGCATAACCCTCATCAACCTGAAGAGGGAATAGGAAGGGAAAAATTCTACACAAACCAGGCGCTACTGCAACAGAAGAACGCAGACCTGAAGGGATTCTGGAAAGTTCCTTAAAAGGGCCAGCAGGCTGAGCAATGACCTGGAAAAACTGTCACTGTGTCTTGGAAAACTGACAACAGTCCATGCTGGACAACAACAAAGGACTCCCTAGTGGCACAGTCATTGTAGAATGGCCTACAGGCCTACTCGCGAGTATGGATCCGGTGATGAAGGCACATCCGTGGATAATGGACTCCCGGAATCCCACTTATCCGGAGATGAGCCATCAGGAACAGCTCCCACTGGACAGTGTACAGGGATAGATGGTAACTTCAATTTCCTCTGGATTTCGTTGAATATGGTGACCTTCTCTCTGGTCGCCGACTCGCTTCTACCTTGTGGCAATTCCTGAAGGGACAAACTTTGCAGCCCCCGAACACAACCTTCTTCGGTATCTAGCTTACAGGCAGGGGCGGTCTTCTTTTTAAGGCGCCTTCTCTGGGATTCGGGTCGAGGACCTTGTGGTGAGGAAACAATGGTGGGCTGCCACACTACATTAGTGCTTGCCGTTCCTGTCGCGTACAGGCACTGCGCTGGAGTGGGTAATGGCCTTTGTGAAAAACTCGGCCACTAAGGGTTAAGGAATTCTTCCATGGCTTCCTCCTTTGCTTTCCTCTGGCTCCGGCTGGGCCATGGCTTACTCCTCGTGCGTGCCGCTGGCATCCGGTCTCCTCCTTCGGCAGCATTGGAGGTAAAGGGCTCCCGTTGAACTTGTAGGGGCTCCTCTGTCCTCAAAGGTGGACCCGCTGCATAATACGAGCTGTAATGGGAGGCCCACGCCTTGTTCATGAGTTCATAAAAGTCGTCGCGTTCCCCTGCCAAGAAGAGATTGCCCTCTGGCAACCATTGTGACGGCTGTGGGCCACGACTGATCTCCGCTGTCTCCAGGGCAGCCTTAGGTGGCTTCAGCGTCGCCTCTTATGGAGCGGTAAGTGATTCTGGCTCATTTTCAGACCCTGTGGGCACATTTGCTGCCATGCTCACGAATCTTTCTCTTTCACTGCCAAGCACGGCTGCTTCCTTTAGCAGACTCACCCACTGATCGTGCAGATTCCACCTTTCTTCTTGCACGCCCCCTAGGTTCTGCAGCATAGGGGAGGCAGCGCTCGTATTGTAATCCATGGTAATGAAGTGATGGCGCAGCAGAAATTATTTTCCCGCACTTTTCAAGGGGCGGCACTTAGTCTTCCCGCCGAACAGTGTGTCTTGCAGAGTGATGGCGCCATAAATCAGACAAGAAGGCTTCCAGCGGCCATTTTGGGTGCGAAGATAAAGTCAATTCAATCACAGCAAGCAGTTTTAGTAACAGTTTTAACAGTGCGATTTCAAAGTAGGCAATTGGCACAGTATATCCATGCAGTTTTTAAGTAGTTTAAACAGTTCTTTAACCCAATAAAACAGTCAAACAAATGGGGCTCATTCACATAAGGCACAGAGGATATAGATCCTGTTCTATAAGGCACAGAGGATTTTTATCCTGTTCGTGACGCCAATTTCATATGCAACGTGCCTGTCCGCAGGGAAGAACAAGTGAGGTTCGTGGTGGGCCGAAGTGTACAAACAGTACTCACGGTTTAGCAGACGTCTCCCTGGGCCAGCAGTGCAGTGAAGGGGAGAACAGCACGGGGTTCTCCGGGGCACACTCTATTACAGGGGACACTGGCCAGGTGGTGATCGAGGTGCCCTTGATGGTGATTGGGTTTCTGAGTGCTTGCGTGGCTGGGCCCCTGACTTAGGTAATGTCGTGATGCCAGCACCTTGATGGTGCAAAATGTTGAGAGTGGTTGTTGTATGGAGTTAGAAGAATGAGGCAGGGTTTGAATCCAACTGAGAACTTTACTGTAACCAGGATCTTAATAACGGTTTACATCCAGTAATAAAGCAGTCTCTGATACACATGCAGGTTGGATGTGATGAATCCCAGTAACAGGCTATACATGTAGTTATGTCTCAGGCTATAGTAGTTAGTTATGTACTCACTGATACTCAGCTCTTTGCCTTGCTTCAGTCTCAGTTGAGGTAGTTCAAGTCTTAGTCTTCTACACACAAGTGATGCAAACAGAAGTCTTATCTGTCCTTAGAATAACGGTGAGGCTGCTGGAAGCTAATAAATCCTTCACCTAGATACAAAGGCGCCTAGAGCCTAGAATGATGGCTATTGTCCTTCCTTTGTCTTTATCCACAATAAACTTGACAAAATCCACTTCGCACTCCGGAAGAGTGAATGGTAGAATACAGACTTCACTTCTGTCTATCTTCCTGGCTCGACACTGAGATACAAGTTGGCTCCTCTGGGCCGTGGAGCCCAAGAGAGAGCTGAGAGGAGAGGGCAGAGGAGACCTCTCCTACCTCCTACACACTCTGCACTCAACCACTGCATCTTCCTAACTCCCCTAAATAGGCCTGAACTGTCCTATATATACTGTGGTGCTACCCCCATCTAGTGGTGGAAAGTGTGTAGTGCACCTGACAGCCTGGTAACAGGGACTTCACATAAGGATGAATTACAGCATGATATAACATGTGACACAATAAGCTTTTGCAGTGCCCACGTAAGCTAGTAGATCGCTGCACTATAAGTAATAATAATGCCTCCTAAAGTTCCTCCAGGAATAATAATGCCCTAGGCAATAATGATGCCCTCTATAGTGCCCCCGGTAATAATGATGCACCTATAGTGTCCCCAGTATTAATGATGCTCCTATAGTGCCCCGAGTAATGCCCCTATAGTGCAGCTAATAGTAATAATACCCCTATTATGCCCCCAGTAGTATGCTCTTCAAGGATAGAAATAGTATACCTAATACCCATTCCATGCCGTCACCTGTGGTGCAGGCCACTGGCCTCTTCCAGACTGAGGTGTCTGCATCCTGACACAGGTGGTTGTGGTTATGTCATCGCTTTACGACTGCCTGCACTGTTCATACATTATCTCATATCCTTCGGGCCTACTGGTCTTGTGGCCTAACAGTCGGGCACAGAGCCATCAGCTATCGTGGTCCACCACAGTGTTCAACTGCTTTGCCATTTTTAAAAAGTTTGGTTCGAATATGAATCTATTCTGGCTGAACCGAAGTTTCTCCAATTGCCCTGAAAGTTGGTATCTAACCCCCTCTAGCCTCCTAAAACTCAAAATTTTAAGCAAAACTTGTTTTCTCTTTTGGTTTATTTTTTAAGAATATTTTTCCCCTCCCCCAGCTCTGGAACACAATGACAGCGATAGTAAATGATGTCTGAGTGACACTGACATACATGCTGTGGGTTAACGTACATTTGATGGTATTAACATAAATTGTGTTTAATATCACACCGTGCCGGCACATGTGTTCTGCTTCTTCATATTCCAAAGCTTCCAAAAATTGTCCCTGATCGGGGGTAGATCATGTTTAAACACACACAGGGTTATGGGATTTAAAAAAAAAAGTGTCTTGGGGGTAACATGATGGTTGGCAGACAGAGAGACAGACAGAAAGAGTGGCAAGATGGGGCACCGGCAGCAAAAAGAGGTCAATTGATTGCATTCAGCCTGCCTGGACTGTGAGAACATGTCTTTATTAATCACTAATCATGTAGATTTATGCTGAACCTTAAAGAATTTAACCCTTCCCCCTTCAAAAAAAAAAAATTTGCATGTCAACCGCATGGAAACTGAATATATATAAATGGACATTTGAGGCTTGATGCTCAGTTTCAACTTAACATACACAGGTAGATTGCTGCCACACCGTGGGTATTGCTGCAGTAATCACGTATATATTCTGTTTAATTATATTGAACCCCACAAAAAAAAAGGATTTCTGTAAAAATGATGATACAAAATTAAAGTATTTGCTTGCAGGCAGCTGCTTTCTAGGTGCGCCTGCACTTCTGATAGCAGCCACAGGTCCTGTCTCCTCTCTCCCTGCTTCTCTCTATTGTACACAACACACACAATTCTTCTTTTGAATCCTAGCCTTTCCCTTCACTCTCCCTGGCAATGAGCTTGATTGGTTTCTGAATTTCCCTGATGATCCTACTCCTTTGCACCAGTCATAGGGATAGAGTTGGTGAGACCTACGGTACCTATATTTAGGGTTGGAAAAACACTGTACTTGTCACCGTCACAGGGTAATATAATAGTTATTCAGCCGGTTAATTGGGTCGGTGTGACCTACCTATTTTTTTTGTGCTAATCATCTCTTTTGGATGGAAAACAGATATTTTTGTATTTTTCATTTCATAGATGTTCCAGTAAAATCTAAAAATAATTATTATTAGATTCCAGGTGAGTAAATATTCATTTGTGAATGGTGAGATTATCATGAGGATAGTAATTAATGAGTCACTAAAGAACTGGACCCTGCAGTAATCACCTCTCCTCCAGGACTGCTGATAATTGTACCCAGGGCACCAGGTTTGGTATTGATAAGGGTCTAGCTGTACAGTAATGAGTGGAAGAGAGAATGGATATGGCCTGTCTACATTTCACACAGGTAAGGAGATCCCACCGCAGAATCATCCATTAGCCTATGCTGCACCACAGACCAGGATCACAACTCCAACCTCTTCTTCTCTTCAGTCCAGTCATGGTGGATGACCCCATCCACCTGCCTTTATAAGATCTCATTGTCGTTACAGTGTCCATGATTTACCAAAAAATGCATAGTAGGATCTTGAAAAGTGGTCTCCAAAGTGATCAAGGTTAGCACCCATAGATGTCTGTGAAGGTTCTCATTCCTCCAGGTCATGGTATATCAGTAACAATAAGTCAGACCAACAGGACTTGATGTATTTTCTTTTCAAGATGTTTCACTCGTCAAACAAATGGCTTTCTCAATTAGAAATTGAGTATTAAGAAAGACAGTCAGATGACTAGCAAAACGACTTCAAGAAAAAATACAAGTCCAATTGATCAGACTTATTACTACTGATACTCCAAAAGGTGATAAGTAATCTAATGGGTGAAATCAAGGACCTGATTCTATGTAAGATCGGATCCACAGGTGAGGTTATGGAGACTAACAGGATTCACGGAGACTAGGCTCCTACGTACATCAAACTACATGAAGCTTGCAAGATCTTCATGACTATAACCACAGGCCATGGACATGAAGTTCAGTGTGATATGAAAAGTCTGTATCACGAGCGTATGGATTCCGATCAGTGCAAGATAATGTACTGAACCTATCTTCAGAGGTAGTTTAGATTTGAATGGCCTTCATTGTTTGATCAGTGGGGGCATCTTCAGTGTTCCAATTCAGGGTGTGCTCCCAATGACCAGTGTAATGCCGTGGGCTCCTATGACCAGTTTTGAAGAAAGGCAGGGACACAACAAAGTCTCTTAAACACGGTTTATTGCTTGCTCCAGCCAACTTACAGTTCAGTTACAGCCGGGTCAGGTAATCAGTCCCCAGGCCAGTGTTTCCTTCACACGTGCCTTGCAGGGTATGATCTGCAGCCTCTCACTCAACAGACACGCCCTGCCTCATGCCGCAATCGTGGACATGGGCCACGTATACACCCCGGAGTGGATCGTGGGGAATAAGCACCCACCCAGCTCTTTGCTTACTCCCAGTAAAAGCCAGGCCCGGATTAGCTGAAACCAGCTATGCTAGTTAACAAGAGCGTACACTATCTATTTTAGAGGACACTCTAGCTTCTGGCTTCCACTCCACCAAAGGCCGGGTACCTTGGTGGCACGTCTCAGGTGCACCACAGCAAACCTCGATATGCATCTCCTTAATAGGTTTCTTGCACCATTCTCAGAGATACATACCGTCCTTTGTATATGAGGCCTGTCACTGCCTCACACCAGCAACATGATGGATGAAGACAGTTACCAGAATCTGAAGACCTAAACAGAAGACAGGAGAAACATCATTCATTTGACGACTAGGCATTACGGTTATATGGCCCTTTACTTGTACCATTGTACCATCCGTGCCAGCGTCCACTGCTTGTGGGATCTACTTAGGGACATTTCTCAGTATGGCTATTCACTAGTGCTACTGTTCAATGTATCCTGGTCCAGTTACTTAGGCCTCTTTCACACGAGCGTGTCCAGATAAGGTCTGGATGCGTTGCGGCAAACCCGCGTGAGTAGGTACCCAATTGCAGTCAGTTTTGACTGCGATTGCGTTCCGTTGTTCAGTTTTTATCGCGCGGGTGCAATGTGTTTTGCACGCGCGTGATAAAAAACTGAATGTGGTACCCAGACCCGAACTTCTTCACAGAAGTTCAGGTTTGGGTTCAAGGTTGTGTAGATTGTATTATTTTCCCTTATAACATGGTTATAAGGGAAAATAATAGCATTCTGAATACAGACTGCATAGTACAATAGGGCTGGAGGGGTTAAAAATTTTTTTTAAATAACTTAACTCACCTTAATCCACTTGATCGCGCAGCCAGCATCTCTTCTGTCTTCTTCTTTGAGGAATAGGACCTTTGATGATGTCACTACGCTCATCACATGGTCTATCACATGATCTTTTACCATGGTGATGGATGTGACGGACCTTGTGATAAGCATGGTGACGTCATCAAAGGTCCTATTCCTCAAAGAAGAAGACAGAAGAGATGCCGGCTGCGCGAACAAGTGGATTAAGGTGAGTTAAATTATTTTATTTATTTTTTTAACCCCTCCAGCCCTATTGTACTATGCATTCTGTATTTAGTAACCATGTTATAAGGGAAAATAATAATCATCGGGTCTCCATCCCGATCGTCTCCTAGCAACCATGCGTGAAAATCGCACCGCATCCGCACTTGCTTGCGATTTTCACGCAGCCCCATTCACTTCTATAGGCCTGCGTTGCGTGAAAAACCCAGAATATAGAGCATGCTGCGATTTTCACGCAACACACAAGTGATGCGTGAAAATCAGCGCTCATGTGCACAGCCCCATAGAAATGAATGGGTCCGGATTAAGTGCGGAAAACTCACTCGTGTGAAAGAGGCCTTATGGTGTCAATTGTGCAAATGTACTTGTATCCCTTAATTGGTTTGTTTAGTCCTTAGTTCTGTTTCAGTTTGGGAGATGTCGGAATTACCATGACCTGCCCTGGTTGTGCAATTATGTCTTTCATGTCTGTCTTCCAACATGTCTTGCTTTGGTCCCTTTGGTGTCTGTTTGTTTCGCTGTGTCTGTACTGTGTCCTGTAGCGACAGTGTGAGCATCTTGTGCCTCCTTTCACCGAGATGTCTTGACCGCTACTGTCCTTATCCACTATTATGTCTAGGTTTCAGAAGTCCATTACTGAAATCCATGTGCACAAATTCCCTTAGTCTATATATCTGACTTCTGTGTCTGCTTGCCAAAATACCCTGCTTTTACAGAGTGTGATCGGGTTCCTTCTGCACCTACCAAGTGTGAACGGTTTCCAGTGCCTACATGGGTTTTCAATCTGTTCATCTGTCAGTGTTCTGTGTTTTGTGCCATGCCTGTGTCTCTGGTGTTTTCACCAGTGTCTCTAACTTCAGAATAACAGCTCCCAAGAACATCGGGACCATCCCAGGAGGAAGCAGGCTGGTCACTAAATTGCAGCGAAGTTTCCATCCCTGTACATGGGTTAAAGGGTAAATACTGGGGAGTCACTAGAATAACACCATAGTGTCACGACCGTTGGTAAGGTCGTGACTCTGTGTCTGCACGTGCGGTTGCCGTTGGCAACGTGTTTTGCATGTGAGGCATTTTTCCTTGGTTGTGGTGTTTCCCCATTTTAGTTTACACAGGGTTAATGATTAGTGGTGTGGTGGGTGTGACCTCTGGCCTCCTTATATGTTGGTGTGTTGGAGCCTGAGGTCAGAGTTTGCTTGTCAGTCTGTGTAGGAGCTTTGCTCCCTGGCTGAATGTTCCTGTCTGTGTGAGCCATCCTTATTTATTATTTTGTTTACCTTGCGCTGTCTGTGTGTCCCCTCCGGTGTGTTTCCGTCCCCCCCCCCCCCCCCTCCACCTGTTGTATGTAGTAATGGTGTGGGTCTTGCCTGGAGGTTTGATTGTGGTGTGTTGCTCCGGAAGGGGCTTGCTTTCCCGGGGGGGTTTTTATCGAAGACAAGACTGTGGGTTTCCCAGCCTGGAGCCTCCTTCCATCACTGCTGCGGCAGGTTAGTGTGGATAGCATTGTTATTTTGCTGTGTAACTTACCTGCCGTACTGTTTTTCCCATGGTCTTGCATCCTGTCTGCTACTGGGCCTCTGGAGACACCATTCATCCGTGGTGAAGGATGAATGGGTGGTCTCTGCCCTGTCATCAGGCCTAGGGCATAGCAGGGATAGCAGGGTCCTAGGTTGGTGAGCATGAGCCCCCTTACCTTCTGAGGCAGCTCATGCGCTAGGAGTCTAGGGAGAGCTCAGGGTTACATTAGGAGGTGACCTGCTCCCTGTTCCCTGCTATCTGGTGTTGCAGCCACTGACATTGCACGGTGGGGGGTTTTCCCCACTCCCCGCCATGACACATAGTGTTTGGCCCAACGTCTAAACAGTTGCTTGGCACAGTGGTTCCACAACCATTGTCCATAACAATTACCACCACCATGTGCCACCCCTGAAAATGAATTCTGATCCACACTTTATGTTGTTCCCCTATATACTGTATACTGGGCAGAACGGTGTAGCACTGGGGTCTTGGGTGCAAACCCAACAAGGGACAACATCTACATTGAATTTGTATGTTCTCTCTAGGTTTGCGTGAGTTTCATCCCAAACTCCAAAAATATCCAAACAGACAATTCAGCTTCCTATGAAATTGACCCTAGTGTGCCTTGTGTGCAAGGACAAGATGAATCAAAGCCGACCAATAATGTTTGAGTTTTCAGGATGGACCGATGATGCCACTCTTGCTATCTTCCTCTTTGTATTCTTCCTTCTGGTTTACATGATAACTGTGGTTGCTAACGTTGGGTTGTTCATCATTGTCCTTAAGACGCCCACCCTCCATACACCTATGTATTACTTCCTCAGTTACCTCTCAATGGTGGATCTCTTCTACTCCTCAGCTATTGTTCCTAAAATGGTTTTGGACATTGTTTCCAGGAGGAAGTTCATCTCATTTTATGGTTGTGCTCTTCAGTTCTACTTCTTTGCTGCTTTGGCTAGTATCGATGTTCATTTGCTCTCAAATATGTCCTATGACCGATATGCCGCTATCTGTCACCCTCTACATTATGTGTCCATAATGACCAAGACAAAATGTCTTCATATGGTTCTCGTAGCTTTTGCTCTTGGATTTTTCCAGTCGTCTGTACAGACCAGTTGTATTTTCAGTCTTCAATATTGTGGCTCAAATTTCATCGACCATTTCTACTGTGATATCTCTCCACTGCTCAAGCTGTCCTGCTCCAATACTTTCATGTGTGACATGGTCATCATGTCCCTCATTGGATTTTATTCCATATGTTCACTGTCTACCATCTTGATTTCATACGTTTTCATCATTGTTTCCATTCTAAAGATTAAGTCGGCGAAGGGAAGGCAGAAAGCGTTCAGCACCTGCTCCTCACACATCATCTGTGCCTCCATCTTCTACGGGTCCGTTTTCCTCACTTACTTACATCCTCCCTCTGATGTCAATGATAGGAAGAGTAAGGTGGCTGCTATCTTCTATTCCGTGATGACGCCCATGCTCAATCCTCTCATATACAGCTTGAGGAACCAAGAGGTAAAAAAAGTAATTTTCCAAGTCATACACAATCTAAGTTCTTTTAATACCAGTTTCAAAAATGTGTAAGAGGATACATCACATGCAGGATCCTGTGGCTCAATGAACATATCTGACTGGTAGGTCCTGAACCAGGGAAAATTTCCCAAAGACAAGATTTGGGATGACTTCTCCTCTACTGATCTTCAAGATTCTTTAAGATTTCTTAACCAGTACAGGGTTCTTTTAATCCATCAGATTCTTCTCCTTAACAATACAGCATTTCGCTTACCGCTCGGTGACCTCCCAAAACAATTTCAATGTAAGCATTTCACCATGTACAGTGGGTGCTCCAAAATATAACTATACCTTTCTTATGACAATCTTCCCTTGTAATCCTAAGAATTCCTTCTTTTTATTGTTTGCAAATTTTTGGGTTTTCGGTGGACATTGGTCGGGCCACTCTATTCAGTGCACCTAGCTTCCCCCGTTTCATCACTACGGTGAATCAGAAACCTTATTTAATTAAAAATAAAATGAAGCACTTCAGGATTGAAAAAACAGGATTTTCACGAGAAAGGAATGGTTATGTTTCGGGGGGAATCTACCCTACATGGCTGTATGCTTACTTTTATTTTTGGAGGTGACAGATTCCCTTTAAACAATCATTGAGTGCATGGGGATGAACAATCAGTTATGCAGTTGTAACACCCCAGAGTTGTGTTACAAAACTCTTCTACCCCGCTACAATCTGTTAGGAGCCTTAACCTTGTCATCTCATATGATTTTACGTTATGTCTTCACAAATGTGCATAAACCATGTTAAATACAATAATTGTTGCAATATCCATGTTCACCAGCAGGTGGCAGCAATGTGTTGGTAAGGACTTAGGTTCAGTTTAGTATTTCTAAGCTGGAATAGTTCATTCCAGCTTAGCTCCCCCTCTGTGGATTCGTGGACTGTTCCCACATCCTGCACTTGGGTGGAGGAGGAAGTTAGGTCAGTGTGTGCCAGCCACCACTGTTGGGGAAGGCTGTGTGATAGAGTTCAGGAGTCCCCCTGCACAGGGAAGAAAGCCAGGATATTGTCTCGGCTGAGACATTGATCAAATACCCAGCCTGAGCCCTGCAGCCTCAGCTGGATGAAGCAGGCAGACAACCTCCAGTTCCAGGAAGAAAGCATTCCCTGAGAATATAACTGTGAGTAAAGTCCAGAGACCTAGGAGAAGCCATATTCCTCCTCAGCTAGTCAGTCCCCACAAAGCAGAAGGTAAAGAGAAGTGCAGAAGCTAAATTCCTGCCACAGTTTTAGTGCTACTAAGCAGATGCTCCAGGTTGATGGAGCAGAAGATTCATTCCTGCCAACCATTGCCAAAGCCTGCTGGGACCTAAGACCAAAGCTGTACCTTGCTTGGATGAAAGTTATCCTCAGTAAAGACAAGTTTGAACTTCACCAAAGGTCTGGATATCAATTTCTGCTGCAAAATCACTCTATTACTCCTACTATCCCTACACTCAATTTATTGCAAGTGAGCCAGGAGTCCAGCCGTACCCATGTAGGAGACACTGTTGACACCATTATCATCACCATACAGAGACATTATAGGCAATCATACCACTCTGGTATTCCTAACCTGGGACGTGAGTTATAACACCTTTGAAGGGCCCTGATATAGTACCCTGCGCACGCTGCAATTGGCGTCATGAACAAACATAGACTATCATCTACACCTGACCCAGACATTGCACAATTTGGCGTCAGCCTATACCCGTATCCTGCTCTATTGCATTTTTGGCGTCACTGGAACAGGATCGAGTTGTGTGCCAACAGGATCAGATTGTGTGACTATCCCTGCCATAACAGGATCAAATTGTGCCTAACAATACTGCAAGATCTAAGAATTGTGCCAACACCCCGAAGATTTACTTTTGTTGCTTTTATTCCGGTGCCAGAAAGTGCTACACGGTGCGCACCAGCAGTCCAAGGGTTAATTCGCCATATTTATGTAATGGCGCTGCTTCTTCATGCCTTTCAGAAGCTGGAAAACGCAGAAGTGCGAAAATGCTGACTACGCCCCTCTAGAAGCGGGAAACCTAAATCCGGTCCACCAAGAACTTTGCAATGTGAGCAAAGGGAGTGAAGACTCCTCCCCTCAGGCTCCACCCTTACCTCCTGCACTTATCATGACAGAGGAAGCAAGAAAGATGGCCGCCACCCCGGAAACAAATATGGCCTCCGCACTCAAGCCCATGTCTGTGGAGGCGATGACTCCGACTGAGAAGGCCCCAGCGGGAACAACTATACTTGAGCCTTCACCGCCTGGCCGAGGGACCGACGCATCGGCACCGGAACAAGCCACAACTACGTCACCCATCACAGTGACCATCGCACAGCAGAACCAGCCACCCGGCCGCAACAACAGGTTGTAGCCATCCCGCTCCCTGAGGCCCCGGTCCAGCCCGTAGCTGCCCCTGCACCGCGCCCGGTGGTCCCTGACACCTCTGCTAGACCCTGGGAGGTCCCCATAGTGATCCCTGAACTCCCTGTGGCCTCAACTCTACAGGTGCGGCAAATAAATAACTTAGTACTGACTCTCAGTCCCAGAGTACAGGGATACGTTCTATCCAGGGAGATCCGTAAGGTGTCCCTCATCACGCCGTTTGGCACGGCGGAGGCGACCAAAGCTCCCACTCCGCTGCCCAGAGAGAGCGCTCCTTCCCTGCTGTCACCACCACTGGCGATACCTTTGCCAGAGCCACTATAGCCAGGAGTTCTGAGTCCTTCTGCCCAGGCAGGAGTTCCCGATGTACAGCAGCTCACCGTAGCTTCAACCAGCCTCACTACCCAGACAGTACCAGGAACCGCCACAAGAGGTCAGTGGAGCTCCATCACAGTAGCCAGCCTGAGTTACAAGATGCAGGAGAGCCCTCTTGTGTTCCTCAACAGTTCCAGCAGTGATGAGGAGGTCAACTGGCAGGATGACCTTGCCGATGGAAAGCCCGCAGGTGGAGTAAATTACAGGACTTGCTAAAGAGAGCGGAAGAACGGAAAAAGATAGAGAGGATGTTTAGTGGAGATGACTTGTCAGAAAGAAGAAAACGCAGAAAAACATATAAAGAAATTGTGGAGAAAAAAGAGCACAGAGAAAGGGAATTATATGAAGCCTCCAAGTCTTCTTCTCAGCCGCCTGCTGAAGACAGCACACCTGATATGACTCTATTAGATCTGGCAGCCACTGAAAGTGACCTATCCCCAAGTGAGGAGTCCACTGCTTCACGCACTCCAGAGCCACCACCGAATCCGGAGCTCTTTGCTATGAAAGACCTTTATTACTGTCCAGAGAACCAGTCACCTACAAGGAAAAAGTCAAGGTTTGCAGAGGATCCTAGAGAAAAAAGGGTAATCCTGCAGTTCCAAGTCCTGCCACAGAATGCCACCAGGAGACCGCAGATGAAGTTTCTGCTGGAGTTACAGCTGCTGAGAGCACACAGTTCAAAGAAGAACTTTTGGGTCCTCAAATATGGGACCCAGGAGGAAGATTTCCAGACTTTCCTGTGAGGAAGATTACCTACTGTGGCAATTACCCACTGCCTTGTGTGGATTACAATTAACTCTATTGTTTCCGTGGATTACAATTGACTTTTATCCGTTTCCAGAGGATTCCACATCAAGCACTTCAAGAAAAAAAGGACTTAAGTCATATTTGAGCGTATTATTGATTGCACTAGTAAATGCATAACGTCTATTGCACTAATATTATTGCACTTGTTTTTGCACTAATGTTTACAGGTTATGCAATGTTCAAGTATCATATGCCCATTGTATGTATTCCTTTTTAGGTGCCGCAATGTGACCTTCATGCACTTATTGTGAAATTGCACTAACTTTTGCCAGATAAGTAGCACCTTACTCTTGTGTGCCTTGCTTTACAGCTCTTGTTCTCTCCCCCTTTACATGGACTGCGGACGTTAATACCAATGGCCTACTGATAGTGCACGAGTAAGGCTACTTTCACACTAGCGTTAGGAGCGGATCCGTCTGGTGTCTGCACAGACAGATCCGCTCCTATAATGCAAACGCTTGCATCCGTTCAGAACGGATCCGTTTGCATAACTGTTCATTTCAGATCTGATTTTTCACTTTGGAAAACTCAGATCCGACAGTATATTCTAAACACAGAAGCGTTCCCATGGTGATGGGGACGCTTCATGTTAGAATATACTGAGAACTGTGTACATGACTGCCCACTGCTGCCTGGCAGGTGCTGCCAGGCAGCAGGGGGCAGACCCCCCCCCTCCTGTATTTAACTTATTGGTGGCCAGTGCGGCCCCCCTCCCTCCCCAGTATTAATTGTAACCAGTGCGGCCCCCCTCCCTCTATATTTATTGGTGGCCAGTGCGGATTCCAAGTATGGCCTCCCCAGTGCGGCCTCCCCTCTCCCCCCCCCCTAATTAAAATCACCCCCCCCCCATCATTGGTGGCAGCGGAGAGTACCGATCGGAGTCCCAGTTTAAATCGCTGGGGCTCCGATCGGTTACCATGGCAACCAAGACGCTATTGCAGTCTTGGCTGCCATGGTTACGTAGCAATAAATACAAGCATTATACTTACCTGAAGAGCTGCGATGTGTGTCCGGCCGGGAGCTCCTCCTACTGGTAAGTGACAGGTCTGTGCAATAGGCAATGCGCCGCACAGACCTTTCACTTACCAGTAGGAGGAGCTCCCGGCCGGTCAGACATCGCAGCTCTTCAGGTAAGTATAATGCTTGTATTTATTGCTACGTAACCATGGCAGCCAAGACTGCAATAGCGTCTTGGTTGCCATGGTAACCGATCGGAGCCCCAGCGATTTAAACTGGGACTCCGATCGGTACTCTCCACTGTCACCAATGATGGGGGGGGGGGGAGAGGTGTAGTGTACGGGGACTGTAATACCCGTCACTACCAAAGGTCACTTGGTGTGCTGTCGTCCCTCCTTAATTATGGGAAGTTGCTATATGTCAGTTTTATAAAATGTCATGTAATGTTATGTATTTTCCTGTTACTGAAACTTGCATGTACAGGCCTGCTAGGGGTGTCATTCCTACTTCTAGTCAATAGAGGGAGCTAGGGAGCCCTAGTTTATATAAGGCCCAGTCAAGGAAGGGAAAGTCAGTGTAATCTGATCTAGAGTTCAGTGCAGAAGCTTCTAGAACCTGAGGAAGCTGAGAGAGAGACAGAGGCAAAGTGCAGAGAAGCAAGAGGTACTCAGAAAGACAGAGGAGGTACTTATTAAAGCTATAGCCAAGGATATAAAGCCAGAAATAGGTTAATGGGCCTTGGTGAAGATTTGCTATATTCCAGGATCAGACAGAATTAGAGTGCAAGCTCCTGTGCTGCAAGTCCTGTGTTCAACACTCTGTAATTACCCTGCTGTACTGAATTGCCTGCATCGACCGAATTGCAAAATCGACTGTATGCTAAGGAACTGCATTTCCATTATTGTCTCTGCTTGAAAACTACTAAAGTTGAAGTTCTGTTTAACACCGCGTTTCCTCAAATTATTTCCTGCATCCGCAAACGGCGTGCCACCGTTTACTTGGCACTGGCGTCACAAACTATTTCTACCTATACCTGCCCTTGCAGAGAGTCAGCTGTACCAGGTTAGTGTATATTGCACTACATCACCCAGAAACACCTATTGCACACAACTTGAGTACACTGCAGAGGCCGCACTGATCACAATACTTGGAATCCGCACTGGCCACCAATAAATATAGAGGGAGGGGGAGGCCGCACTGGTCATATTTAATACTGGGGAGGGAGGGAGGGGGAGGCCGCACTGGTCATATTTAATACTGGGAATCCGCACTGGCCACCGATGAATATAGAGGGAGGGGGGCCGCACTGGTTACAATTAATACTGGGGAGGGAGGGGGGCCGCACTGGCCACCAATAAGTTAATTACAGGAGGGGAGGGGTCTGCCCCCTGCTGCCTGGCAGCACCTGCCAGGCAGCAGGGGGCAGTCATGTACACAGTTCTCAGTATATTCTAACATGAAGCGTCCCCATCACCATGGGAACGCCTCTGTGTTAGAATATACTGTCGGATCTGAGTTTTACGATGTAACTCAAATCCGATGGTATATTCTAACATAGAGGCGTTCCCATGGTGATGGGGACGCTTCAAGTTAAAATATACCATCGGATCGGAGACAACTCAGATCTGATGGAATATTAATAGGGACTCCTGACTTTACATTGAAAGTCAATGGGGGACGGATCCGTTTGAAATTGCACCATATTGTGTCAACGTCAAACGGATCCGTCCCCATTGACTTGGATTGTAAGTCTGGACGGATCCGTTTGGCTCCGCACGGCCAGGCGGACACGAAAACGCTGCAAGCTGCATTCGGGTGTCCGCCTGCTGAGCGGAGAGGAGGCCAAACGGAGCCAAACTGATGCCTTCTGAGCGGATCCGCATCCATTCAGAATGCATTAGGGCTGTACGGATCCGTTCGGGGCCGCTTGTGAGAGCCTTCAAACGGAACTCACAAGCGGAGCCCCGAACGCTAGTGTGAAAGTAGCCTAAGACAAGTGGTAAGTCCCGGCAGGTCCAGAAACTACACGGGTAACCCCGCTGCTTCGGGAATGGTTAGAGGAGTTTTTGACCCCTCCTTCCCGTTTGTTATTTGTTCAGGATTGCTCCCATCCTGAGGTGTCTTCCAGGAGTTCCATGGGATTACTATACCCTCCTCCTGTGACTGCCAGAAGTGCATGGAGAAGCTGATACCTCCCCTTCTGTGCCTTTGCATATGGTATGGCGCCTCAAACCTTCGAGACATTTTTGCTACCCATAGTCACCATAGTGATTGTGTTATAAGTCTTATAATTTGACTTTGGTGCAGGGAAGGGAATACAGGATAAAGCCACCCTTCCATTTGCGGGCATTTCATTACATAATGGTGGGATTACAGAGTAAAGACACCCCCATGCTTTCTTTGGTATCGGTGGACGATGCTTCAAAAGTCAGTCAGTAGTGATTGCCTAGTGCAGACCTTTGGTTCACTGGTTATACCGAGAGGGACACCCTACTTATGCGGGCAGGAACCACAGGGTAGCTGTTATGTGTTTGTCTTTGTATGTCTTTATGTGTAATACATGCAGCACTTTGTATTAAATTGGGTACCCCAGAGCTGGTTCCTCCCCTCCTAAGCATAAGCCGAGGGCGGCTTAACTCGAAGTAAGCGGGAGTGTAACACCCCAGAGTTGTGTTACGAAACTCTTCTACCCCGCTACAATCTGTTAGGAGCCTTAAAGGGGTTATCCGACTTAAATAAATCTATTCTAATTGCTTTTATTGTAGACCAGTGAAAGATTCTTAAAATCACTTTCATCACCTATCTATCACTGTTTGGCCAGTTCAGTTCAGGGTCATGTTACACCTGACGTCAGTAACCCTGCTCTGCTGATGACGTTTCGTTTACAAGCTTCTCCCTGCTTGAGGGAGTGTCCAGGCTCTGTAAACGAGACGTCAGAGCCTCTGGTGCCCTCCCCCCTCCAGCTCTCCTCACTGCCTCGGCTCTGCTATGCGATCACTCATGTGCAGTACAAACCAGAGCCGAGGTGATCTCTTCTCCAGCAGCAGGGTATGTTTGTCCATCCTGCATTCACTGGGGCTAGAGGTGGCAGTTTGTAAACGTTCCCCTCTGCATCTGGGGATCGTTATTACAGCCCTGCCCCCCCTCCCCCACACTAGTACACATTCAACACTCCCTGGGAAATATAAATAAATTATTGGCCATCATTATTCAGCTATATAAAATCCTTATCTGCCACCAATATATGGATTTATCTAAGCAATATCCATATTGAATATATATTTGAATAATATAGATATTGCTTAGATACAGATAATGCTAATGATATTTTCCCACTAGCGCCAGGACGTATCCGACAGGCTGTTCACCCTGTCGGATCCGCCCTGCCGCTATTTGGCCATGCCGCTGGACGGATCCGTTATTGCAATGCATTTCTAGACGGATCCGCACCTGGATCCGTGTACAAATGCTGTCACTTGTCACACTGATTGGCGGATCCAGCAGGCACGCAGCTCTGACGACGGAGCTGCCGTGCGGATCCGGCGTTGCAAAACAACTGAAGGACGAATCCGTCCTTCCAGTCTGCACATGCACAAACCAGGAATACTGTGAAAAAGACTGCCAGAGGGATCCGTCCATCCGCATGACAAGCGGATAGACGGATCCGTTATTGCAATACATTTGTAGACGGATCCGCACCTGGATCCGTCTACAAATGCTGTCAGTTGTCACACTGATTGGCGGATCCGGCGGGCAGCTCCGACGATGGAACTGCCTGCCGGATCACACTAATGCTGTGTGAAAGTACCCTAAAAAGTCGGAAATCCATTACATTTAGTCAAGCGGCAGCTCGCTGTGCACTGCCGTGCTGCGCCATAGCTCCACCACCGTCCCCTTTATAGTCAATGGGGACAGAGCGGCAGTCAAACGGCACGGCCAAATAGCGGCTGGCCGGATCCGACAGGGTGAACAGCCTGTTGGATTGATCCTGCCTCTAGTGTGAAAGTACCCTTAGGCTCCATTCACACATCCGCAAATGCGGACCCATTAATTTTCTATGGTGACGGAATGGATGCGGACAGCACACAGTGTGCTGTCTGCAGCCGCATTTGCGGAGCGCGGCCCCGATCTTCAGGTGCGCAGCTCCGCAAAAGATAGAGCATGTCCTATTCTTGTCCGCAGCTTGTGGACAAGAATAGGCATTTCTATAGGGGTGGCGGGCGGGTGTGTTGCGGATCCGCAATTTGCGGGTCCGCAACACACAACGTACGTGTGAATGGAGCCTTAGTGTGATCCGGCAGGCAGTTCCGTAGTCGGAGCTGCCTGCCGGATCTGCCGATCGGTTTGTCAACTGACAACATTTGTAGACTAATCCGTGTGCGGATCCATCTAGAAATGCATTGCAAGAACGGATCCGTCTACGAATGCACCGAAAGGATGGATCCGTCACTCCGCTTGCCATGTGGATGGACGGATCCCTCTGGCAGTCTTTTTCTCAGTTTTCCGTCCTTATTTTACACTGCCAGTGTTCTGGAAAATTTCTATACCTTGCCAGAGCTCTATACCGCAAGTGATGTGGCCACACAGAAATCAGCTGGATGAGGGTTTGTGCAGCATTTTGCAAGCACACATCCACTTGATTATCAAAAATTCATGGAAGCGCTGGGGTCATTAGTACAGCATGTAGCAGAGCTGTGTGTACAGGGTGTGTAGTATAGCATGTAGCAGAGCTGTGTGTACAGGGTGTGTAGTATAGCATGTAGCAGAGCTGTGTGTGTACAGGGTGTGTAGTATAGCATGTAGCAGAGCTGTGTGTACAGGGTGTGTAGTATAGCATGTAGCAGAGCTGTGTGTACAGGGTGTGTAGTATAGCATGTAGCAGAGCTGTGTGTACAGGGTGTGTAGTATAGCATGTAGCAGAGCTGTGTGTACAGGGTGTGTAGTATAGCATGTAGCAGAGCTGTGTGTGTACAGGGTGTGTAGTATAGCATGTAGCAGAGCTGTGTGTACAGGGTGTGTAGTATAGCATGTAGCAGAGCTGTGTGTACAGGGTGTGTAGTATAGCATGTAGCAGAGCTGTGTGTGTACAGGGTGTGTAGTATAGCATGTAGCAGAGCTGTGTGTACAGGGTGTGTAGTATAGCATGTAGCAGGGCTGTGTGTGTACAGGGTGTGTAGTATAGCATGTAGCAGAGCTGTGTGTACAGGGTGTGTAGTATAGCATGTAGCAGAGCTGTGTGTACAGGGTGTGTAGTATAGCATGTAGCAGAGCTGTGTGTGTACAGGGTGTGTAGTATAGCATGTAGCAGAGCTGTGTGTACAGGGTGTGTAGTATAGCATGTAGCAGAGCTGTGTGTACAGGGTGTGTAGTATAGCATGTAGCAGAGCTGTGTGTACAGGGTGTGTAATATAGCATGTAGCAGAGCTGTGTGTACAGGGTGTGTAGTATAGCATGTAGCAGAGCTGTGTGTGTGTACAGGGTGTGTAGTATAGCATGTAGCAGAGCTGTGTGTGTACAAGGTGTGTAGTATAGCATGTAGCAGAGCTGTGTGTACAGGGTGTGTAGTATAGCATGTAGCAGAGCTGTGTGTACAGGGTGTGTAGTATAGCATGTAGCAGAGCTGTGTGTACAGGGTGTGTAGTATAGCATGTAGCAGAGCTGTGTGTACAGGGTGTGTAATATAGCATGTAGCAGAGCTGTGTGTACAGGGTGTGTAGTATAGCATGTAGCAGAGCTGTGTGTGTACAGGGTGTGTAGTATAGCATGTAGCAGAGCTGTGTGTGTACAGGGTGTGTAGTATAGCATGTAGCAGAGCTTTGTGTACAGGGTGTGTAGTATAGCATGTAGCAGAGCTGTGTGTACAGGGTGTGTAGTATAGCATGTAGCAGAGCTGTGTGTACAGGGTGTGTAGTATAGCATGTAGCAGAGCTGTGTGTACAGGGTGTGTAGTATAGCATGTAGCAGAGCTGTGTGTGTACAGGGTGTGTAGTATAGCATGTAGCAGAGCTGTGTGTACAGGGTGTGTAGTATAGCATGTAGCAGAGCTGTGTGTACAGGGTGTGTAGTATAGCATGTAGCAGAGCTGTGTGTGTACAGGGTGTGTAGTATAGCATGTAGCAGAGCTGTGTGTACAGGGTGTGTAGTATAGCATGTAGCAGGGCTGTGTGTGTACAGGGTGTGTAGTATAGCATGTAGCAGAGCTGTGTGTACAGGGTGTGTAGTATAGCATGTAGCAGAGCTGTGTGTACAGGGTGTGTAGTATAGCATGTAGCAGAGCTGTGTGTGTACAGGGTGTGTAGTATAGCATGTAGCAGAGCTGTGTGTACAGGGTGTGTAGTATAGCATGTAGCAGAGCTGTGTGTACAGGGTGTGTAGTATAGCATGTAGCAGAGCTGTGTGTACAGGGTGTGTAATATAGCATGTAGCAGAGCTGTGTGTACAGGGTGTGTAGTATAGCATGTAGCAGAGCTGTGTGTGTACAGGGTGTGTAGTATAGCATGTAGCAGAGCTGTGTGTGTACAAGGTGTGTAGTATAGCATGTAGCAGAGCTGTGTGTACAGGGTGTGTAGTATAGCATGTAGCAGAGCTGTGTGTACAGGGTGTGTAGTATAGCATGTAGCAGAGCTGTGTGTGTACAGGGTGTGTAGTATAGCATGTAGCAGAGCTGTGTGTACAGGGTGTGTAGTATAGCATGTAGCAGAGCTGTGTGTACAGGGTGTGTAGTATAGCATGTAGCAGAGCTGTGTGTACAGGGTGTGTAGTATAGCATGTAGCAGAGCTGTGTGTGTACAGGGTGCGTAGTATAGCATGTAGCAGAGCTGTGTGTGTACAGGGTGCATGCAGCAGTGTAGCATAGCAGGAAGTCTGGTAGGGACTCGGTGACACGATTCTTTTGACTAATAAACTCTCAGACAATTCTCTGAGTCCCTGCAATAACTATAGCCACTACATCACAGTCTGCTCCACTGCATTCACTGCAGCAGAGCTGTGTTTTCCAGGAGCGAGTCCCTCCTGACCTTCGGTTCACTTGAGAGCCGACTCAGCAAGTGAACCAAAGATCCGATGAGCTGAGCATGCGCATTGATCTTCAGTTCACTTGCTTCTGCCGGCTCAGGAAGTGAACCGAAGATCCGATTCATCTGAAAGATCCGAACTTCCCATCTCTAGTGTACAGCTGCAATGTGACAGGAAGATCTTCTGCCCTGTGTGTGTATTTATTTATTTTTATGCAAAGTGCAGAGCGGGGTGAAGGAAAGGTCAGGTTGTTCACGCCCAGAAATATTCATGAGGCAGAGCTCAGGCTTTGTTGGTACACGCCCCCTCAGCATGTACTTCAGCATGTAAACAAAGCAATGACAGAACCATGAAAAGGTGGACATATGGGTTTTAACTTGATGAAATCTAGCTTAACCAAATTATATGTATATCCTGATGGATTTTAAGTGTTTTTTTTATTTTTTATTATTAACTCGGATAACCCCTTTAACCTTGTCATCTCATATGATTTTACGTTATGTCTTCACAAATGTGCATAAACCATGTTAAATACAATTATTGTTGCAATTTCAATGTTACCAGCAGGTGGCAGCAATATGTTGGTAAGGACTTAGGTTTAGTTTAGTATTTCTAAGCTGGAAAAGTTCATTCCAGCTTAGCTCCGCCTCTGTAGAGGCGTGGACTGTTCCCACATCCTGCACTTGGATGGAGGAGAAAGTTAGGTCAGTGTGTGCCAGCCACCCCTGTTGGGGAAGGCTGTGTGATAGAGTTAATAAGTCCCCCTGCACAGGAAAGAAAGCCAGGATCTTATCTCGGCTGAGACATTGATCAAATCCCCAGCCTGAGCCCTGCAGCCTCAGCTGGATGAAGCAAGCAGACAACCTCCAGCTCCAGGAAGAAAGCATTCCCTGAGAATAGACTATCATCTACACCTGACCCAGACATTTCATAATTTAGTGTCAGTGTGTATACCCCGTATGCTGCTCATTGCACAGGCATTTGCCCCATACTGCTCTCATATGTCAGCAGCATATCCCTTGGTTATACTGGGAATATGCTTCCGACAACCAGTCACATTGGTAAAGCTTTTGGCGGCAAGTCTACATGGGACAATGATTGGAAATGAACATTGGTTGGTCCATTTGAAAGGCTCCTTACAGCTGAGCTGGAGATGCGGCTGAGTAGACCAGGGCAGATTGAATTGTAATATATCATTTTACCAAAAACCTTCTAAGAAATATCCAAAATCACATTCACAACTTCCTAACAAAAAGGTTTTGTGGGCAACATCCTCCTTGGTGACCCCTTCACATTTATAATGAGTACAAGCCCCAGAAGTCTAGACTACAAACCTACCCTGACAAAATCCAGATTCTTCTCCGGGGGTTTTATTTATGAACTAAATTTCATATGTTCACATGTAAATGAAAAATAGGCCCCGGTGAGCAAATATCTCCACGAGTCACCCATCGAATCATAGTCCAACACTTTGATTGCACCAGCGGGTCCTGAAGGCTTTTTCACATGGATCATGATGGATCTGTCTGTGTATGTTCATGTAAACGTTTGTGAATATACATTATGGGGAAGATTTATCAAACTGGTGTAAAGTAGAACTGGCTTAAAGGGGTTGTTCGGGTTCAGAGCTGAACCCGGACATACCCTTATTTTCACCCAGGCAGCCCCCCTAAAGGCTAGCATTGGAGCATCTTATGCTCCGATGCGCTCCCTTGCCCTGCGCTAGATCGTGCAGAGCACGGGCTCTTTTCTTTATCCTAACACACTGTCAGGCGGAAACTTCCACCCGGCAGTGTGTCCGGTGACGTCACCGGCTCTGATGGGCGGGCTTTAGCACTGCCCTAGCCGTTTTACTGGCTAGGGCAGTGCTAAATCCCGCCCATCAGTGCCGGTGACGTCACCGGGCATCCTGGCAGCCCCATGAAGAGCCCCGGTACGTCACCGGATCTCCCAAAAATGCCTTTGCCCTGCGCGATTCAGCGCAGGGCAAAGGAGAGCATCGGAGCATGTACTGCTTCGATGCTCAAGTCAGGGGGGCTGCCGGGGTGAACCCGGACAACCCCTTTAATTTCCTATCGTAACCAATCAGATTCCACCTTTCATTTCCCAAAGGAGCTGTGAAAAATGAAATGTGTCTGTGGTCACAGGTTTCTTCCAAATTCTCTGCTGAAGAAATATAGGGGGGTGTACAGATAGCCTGCAAAGCAGAGTTTCATCAACAGCTATAGGTCTCCCTTATAGTGCCCCTAGTAGAAATAAAGCCCCCTTTAGTGCCCCTAATAATCATAACTTCCTTTTTAGTGCCCCCAGTAATAATGCCCCTACAGTGCCCCCAATAATACCTTTAAAGTGCTATCAGTAATAATAATGCCTCCTAAAGTTCCTCCAGGAATAATAATGCCCCAGGCAATAATGATGCCCTCTATAGTGCCCCCGGTAATAATGATGCCCTCTATAGTGCCCCCGGTAATAATGATGCCCTCTATAGTGCCCCCGGTAATAATGATGCCCTCTATAGTCTCCCCGGTAATAATGATGCCCTCTATAGTGCTCCCAGTAATAATGATGCCCCCTATGGAGCCTCCAGTATTAATGATGCTCCTATAGTGCCCCGAGTAATGCCTCTATAGTGCACCTAATAGTAATAATACCCCTATTATGACCAAAGTAGTATGCTCTTCAAGGATAGAAATAGTATACCTGATACCCATTCCATGCCGCCACCTATGGTTCAGGCCACAGGCTTCTTCCAGCCTGTGACTGAGAAGTCTGCATCCTGACACAGGTGGTCATGGTGATGTCATCGCTTCACGACTGCCTGCACATCAGCTATCGTGGTCCACCATAGTGTTCAACTGCGTCACCATTCTTAAGTTGAATTTATGAAGGCACCGGTACATAAGTATCTGACACTTCCATCGTTAGCACTGAGATCGTCAAGTCACTAACTTCCAGGCCAGCGGCCATGAGGAGGGTGCTGGTGTCTAGCTGGGCTTCAGCCCATCCCGAGGACCTGGTAGGGTCTATTGCCAGTCCGCCACCAGACTGCAATTAGTTAAAGGCCTGCACCTCTACGAGAGTAACCATCAAGAATGATGTGACTACAAAGTTACGCCTTCATAGCAAATGAATTGCAACTACCAAGCTTGAGCAGTTGTGAATATATCTGTGTTGCAAATCCCGCACCCTCCCCATGTCCTCCACTGTGTGAAGTAGAGATGAGGGAAGCAGTCGACATTTATTTCTGGCCCGGTTCACCGAATTTTTGAAAAAGTTTGGTTCGAATTTGAATCTATTCGGGCTGAACCGAAGTTGCTCCAATTGCCATGAAAGTTGGTATCTAACCCCCTCTAGCCTCCTAGGACTCATCATTTTAAGCAAAACTTGTTTTCTCTTTTGGTTTATTTTTAAGAATATTTTCCCCTCCCCCAGCTCTGGAACACAATGACAGCTATAGTAAATGATGTCTGAGTGACACTGACATACATGCTGTGGGTTAACGTACATTTGATGGTATTAACATAAATTGTGTTTAATATCACACCGTGCCGGCACATGTGTTCTGCGTCTTCATATTCCAAAGCTTCCAAAAACTGTCCCTGATCGGGGGCAGATCATGTTTAAACACACACAGGGTTATGAGATTTTAAAAAAAAGTGTCTTGGGGGTAACATGATGATTGGCAGACAGAGAGACAGACAGGAAGTGTGGCAAGATGGGGCACCGGCAGCAAAAAGAGGTCATTTGATTGCATTCAGCCTGCCTGGACTGTGAGAACATGTCTGTATTAATCAGTAATCATGTAGATTTATGCTGCATCTTAAAGAAATGTAACCACCAAATAAAAAAAATTGCATTTCAATATTGTGGAAACTGAATATACATAAATGGACATTTGAGGCTTGATGCTCAGTTTCAACTTAACATACACAGGTAGATTGCTGCCACACCGTGGGTATTGCTGCAGTAATCACATATACGTATATTCTGTTTAATTATATTGAACCCCACAAAAAAAAGGATTTCTGTAAAAATGATGATACAAAATGAAAGTATTTGCTTGCAGGCAGCTGCTTTCTAGGTGCGCCTGCACTTCTGATAGCAGCCACAGGTCCTGTCTCCTCTCCCTGCTTCTCTCTATTGTACACAACACACACAATTCTTCTTTGGAATCCTAGCCTTTCCCTTCACCCCTCCCTGGCAATGAGCTTGATTGATTTCTGACTTTCCCTGATGATTGTTTCACTCTCCCTGACTCCCTGAGATGGTTTTTCTGGCAGACACTGTAAGACCCTTCCACCCTCTTTCATAACCCAGCACAAAAATAACTTCTATTCCCCAGACAAAAAAAGCCATTACAACTGGGGATGAGCAAACCCAGACCGCCGCGTTCGGGACCGTACCGAATATTTTGGTGTCCGTGTACCGAACCCGGATTCTGGAACCAAAGTCTGTGCCCGGGTTCATTATTCGTACTTTAAATAAAGCTTGTTGAAAGGCTGCAGCGCAGCCAATCAACAAGCTTTTAAGCTGTGGGCACTAGTATTGGCATGGCTGTGATTGGCTGGCGCACCATGTGACCATGCATGCATAAATGCCAGATCACGTGGTGCGCTGCCATTCTGCTCTGACTAGTGTAGGGACAGGATTGGTTAGGTGTCCTGGTGACAGGTTAGGTGTCCTGGTGACCTGTAGGCAGTATTGATGGGTGCAGTACAGCTCCTCTGCACCACTGAGACAGAAATGCCAGACTTAATTGTGCTGTTCAGTCTGAGGGGGACCTGTTGGCATTTTTTTCGGTGCAATCCTACTCCTTTGCACCAGTGACAGGGAAATATCATAGTTAATCAGTCTGTTAATTGGGTTGGTGAGACCTACCTATATTTTGGGTTGGGAAAACACTGTACTTGTCACCTTCACAGGGAAATATAATAGTTATTCAGCCGGTTAATTGTTTCGGTGAGACCTACATATTGTTTTTGTGCTAATGATCTCTTTTGCATCCATGACACGGATATACAATTATTCATCTGTCATGCAATTTTGTGGGTGACTGTAACAAAATGAGGAGAGCATCAACTAGTGGACGTGGCCCAGGCGTGGTGCTGCTGGTGGAGCTCCTGCTGCAGGGTGAGAACGTTGTCAATCTGTGCCAGCTACGCGCCCAAATGAAACACCTTCCTCTGGTGCACACAGACGACAGGAGGTTCTGAGACATTTTGTAGGCCCGAATACCGCTCTACGAATGTTGAGGCCTGAACAAGTACAGGCGATAGTAGATTGGGTTGCTGACAGTGGATCCAGTTCCTTCACATTGTCTCCCACCCAGTCTCCTGCTGAAAGACCACAGTTGGCACCTGCAGCCGATGTCCATCAGTCTTTCACCTCACCCCCTTGCAAATCAGCCAAGCAGTCTGAGCCCCAAGCCATGCAGCAGTCTCTTATGCTTCTTGGTGACTCTGCTGGTTCCGTGGGCCATCCACCTAGCCGATGCCCAACCATGCACCGATGCCCAACCACTTATGTTTCAGGATGAGGACCTGGGAGGACCACCGCAGCACGTCTCTGATGATGAAACACATGTGTCAACTGCTGGGGCTTTCTGCAGTCTGCAGACCAGCCAGGAGGGCAGGGGTGAAGACTGGGTGGAAGATGATGTGGAGGATGATGAGGTCCTAGACCTCACATGGCATCAAGGTCATGCCACTGACATGTGCAGTTCGGTGGAAAAGGAGGGGGGGCACGCAGCGCCAGCCGCACAGCAAAAGAGGGAGCAGGGTGCAAAAGCAGAGCGGCCGTCCTCTAGACAGTACGCCTGCTACTGCCCAACACACCAAGAGACATAGCACACCAAAGCCAGCTCCATGGAGTTCCCTGGTGTGGCAGTTCTTCAGACAATGTGCTGATGACAAGACACGAGTGGTTTGCACGGTGTACAAAGAGAGCCTGAAGCGAGGCATAAACGTTCTCAACCTGAGCACAACCTGCATGACCAGGCATCTACATGCGAGACACGGGCTGCAGTGGATTAGACACCTCAAGAACCACGAAAGGTCAGAGGCTCCTCCTGCTCCCTCTTCTGCTGCAGTCTTGGCCTCTTCCTCCCCTTCTGCAGTGCCACTGGCACCTGCCACCCCGCAAGCAGATGATGTGGCAGCCACACCACCACCAGTGTCGCTGTCACCCAACATGTCCACACTGTCCCATGGAAGCGCTCAGCAGTCCATCCTCCAAACACTAGAGAGAAAGAGGAAGTACCCCCCTACCCACCCGTGATCCCTGGCCCTGAATGCCAGCATTTCAAAATTGCCTGCCTTTGAAATGCTGCCATCCGTCTGGTGGAGACGAACAGTTTAGCAAAGCCATCAGTGGTAAGGTCCACATAACCACCAATACGCGGACCAGTAAGTACGGGCAGGGACGTTATATCTCCCTAACTGCCCACTGGGTAAACGTAGTGGCGGCTGGGCCTGAGGTGCACAGCGGTTTGGCGCATGTCCTACCGCCACCTAGCATTGCTGGACTTTGTCGTGCCTCCTGTTGCCTCCTCCTCTGATTCCTCCATCTACCGCCTCCTCATCAAGTCAGCATAACAACTGCTCCACCAACTTCAGCACAGCCAGGGGGAAACAACAGCAGGCTGCTCTTAAACTCATATTTTTGGGGGACAAACCCCAAACCGCGCAGGAGCTGTGAGCGGACATGGAAGAACAGACCGATGAGCCTCAAGCTCGGCCTGGTGGTGTGCGACAACAGGCATAATCTCGTAGCAGCTCTGGGACTAGCCGGTTGGCCACATGGAAATTGGAGCGAGTACAAGCGCACGCTGGTAGACGCGCTGCTGGTGGCATTCCCATCTGACAACGGTGGCACAGTGGAAGCACAAGGCGAAGGCAGAGGAAGAGGTCGCCAACGAAGCTAAGGCACCACCAGCACCTCAGAAGGCAGGGTTAGCATGGCCGAAATGTGGAAAAGCTTTGTCAGCACGCCACAACAACCAGCACCACCAGCTGATATGGAACGTCTTAGCAGGAGGCAGCATTTCACCAACATGGAGGAGCAGTATGTGTGCACACGCCTACACGTACTGAATGATGGGTCTGCCCCTTCAATTTCTGGGTCTCCAGATTGGGCACATGGCCTGAGCTTGCCCTTTACACCTTGGAGGTGCTGGCCTGCCCTGCAGCCAGTGTATTATCTGAACGTGTGTTTTGCACAGCAGGAGGCGTCATCACAGACAACCGCCTGTCCACAGCCAACGTGGACAAGCTCATGTTCATTAAAATGAACCAGGCATGGATCCCACAGGACTTGTCCGTACCTTGTCCAGAATAGACATGTACAGTCGTGGCCAAAGGTTTTGAGAATTACATAAATATTGGAAATTGGAAAAGTTGCTGCTTAAGTTTTTATAATAGCAATTTGCATATACTCCAGAATGTTATGCAGAGTGATCAGATGAATTGCATAGTCCTTCTTTGCCATGAAAATTAACTTAATCCCAAAAAAACCTTTCCACTGCATTTCTTTGCTGTCATTAAAGGACCTGCTGAGATCATTTCAGTAATCGTCTTGTTAACTCAGGTGAGAATGTTGACGAGCACAAGGCTGGAGATCATTATGTCAGGCTGATTGGGTTAAAATGGCGGACTTGACATGTTAAAAGGAGGGTGATGCTTGAAATCATTGTTCTTCCATTGTTAACCATGGTGACCTGCAAAGAAACACGTGCAGCCATCATTGCGTTGCATAAAAATGGCTTCACAGGCAAGGATATTGTGGCTACTAAGATTGCACCTCAATCAACAATTTATAGGATCATCAAGAACTTCAAGGAAAGAGGTTCAATTCTTGTTAAGAAGGCTTCAGGGCGTCTAAGAAAGTCCAGCAAGCGCCAGGATCGTCTCCTAAAGAGGATTCAGCTGCGGGATCGGAGTGCCACCAGTGCAGAGCTTGCTCAGGAATGGCAGCAGGCAGATGTGAGCGCATCTGCATGCACAGTGAGGCGAAGACTTTGGAAGATGGCCTGGTGTCAAGAAGGCCAGCAAAGAAGCCACTTCTCTCCAAAAAAACCATCAGGGACAGATTGATCTTCTGCAGAAAGTTTGGTAAATGGACTGCTGAGGACTGGGGCAAAGTCATATTCTCCGATGAAGCCTCTTTCTGATTGTTTGGGGCATCTGGAAAAAGGCTTGTCCAGAGAAGAAAAGGTGAGCGCTACCATCACTCCTGTGTCATGCCAACAGTAAAGCATCCTGAGACCATTCATGTGTGGGGTTGCTTCTCATCCAAGAGAGTGGGCTCACTCACAATTTTGCCCAAAAACACAGCCATGAATAAAGAATGGCACCAAAACACCCTCCAACATCAACTTCTTCCAACAATCCAACAACAGTTTGGTGAAGAACAATGCATTTTCCAGCACGATGGAGCACCGTGCCATAAGGCAAAAGTGATCACTAAGTGGCTCGGGGACCAAAACGTTGACATTTTGGGTCCATGGCCTGGAAACTCCCCAGATCTTAATCCCATTGAGAACTTGTGGTCAATCCTCAAGAGGCGGGTGGACAAACAAAAACCCACTAATTCTGACAAACTCCAAGAAGTGATGATGAAAGAATGGGTTGCTATCAGTCAGGAATTGGCCCAGAAGTTGATTGAGAGCATGCCCAGTCGGATTGCAGAGGTCCTGAAAAAGAAGGGCCAACACTGCAAATACTGACTCTGTGCATCAATGTCATGTAATTGTCGATAAAAGCCTTTGAAACGTATGAAGTGCGTGTAATTATATTTCACTACATCACAGAAACAACTGAAACAAAGATCTAAAAGCAGTTTAGCAGCAAACTTTGTGAAAACTAATATTTGTGTCAGTCTCAAAACTTTTGGCCACGACTGTATACCGGCACTAACCAGCCATTGTTATACTGCAGCGCAGTTTGTGCATTCTCTTTGCCATCTCCCAATGTTTGGTAATCGACAGTTACCAAACCCTCCCCCCCAAAAAAAATAATAATTAAGAATTGTAATAAGACGACCCATTTTGAATCCATCCAATTAATGTGGGAGAGGAAATTCTTCTGTGGAGTGTCTGTGAAAGTCATGAATTAAATTTATTTTTATTACGAACACTCCCTTCATCCGTCTTACTGTAGAAGGAGAAAGATTCTAATATATAGTCCCCAGATCGGGGACGTGTGAGATCTATCACTGAGACAAAAAATGTTACCCAGAATTGATGGACACACGGAAAAAACAAACAGGAACAGTGTTGGCTTCCTCCCCCGCCATCTCCACCTACACCGCCATGTCCACCGCCTCCTTATTTTGAGTCATTTCCCTATCTACATTTGTTTGCAGGGCACTTGTACTGCTCTTACGTACACTTTGGAGCCTTTTGCAGCCCTCTAGCCCTTTCTATGACTTTTTTACAGCCATTTTAGTTCCCCAAAGTCTGGGTCCCCATTGACTTCAATGGGGTTCGTTGTTCGGGTCAAGTTCGGAACCTGAATCAAACTTTACCAAAGGGTTATTGAAGAGGGTTTAGGCAGAAACCCTTCTGTCCTCTGTCGGGGCCTGGTTTGATCCTTGCTATGGGGCCCTTACTTCTCCATGTACACCACTGGCTGAAGGCCACTATGAGGGACATTATTACTGCTGGGGGCCACTATGAGGGATATTATTACTGCTGGGGGCCACTATGGGGGATATTATTACTGCTTAGGGCCACTATGGGGGATATTATTACTGCTTGGGGCCATTATGATGGACATTATTACTTCTGAAAGCCACTGTGGGTGACATTATTACTGCTGGGGGCCACTATGGGGAACATTATTACTGCTGGAGGCCACTATGGGGAACATTATTACTGCTTGGTGCCACTATGAGGGACATTATTACCGCTGGAGGCCACTATGGGGGACATTATTACTGCTGGAGGTCACTATGAGGGACATTATTACTGCTGGGGGCCACTATGGGGAACATTATTACTGCTGGAGGCCACTATGAGGGACATTATTACTGCTGGGGGCCACTATGGGGACCTGGCAGAGCGTGGTGTGACTGCAGCCTAAGCCCTCATTACACTGCACGATATATGGCCAATTACTAAGGACAAGTGCTCATTCCTGATAAGTGTCCGGTATAATCATGCCACCGATATCCCAGCAATAACTCGTTTGTCAGCTGATTGGCGTCTTTAATCAGGATGAAAGGTCCTCGGTTATCTGCAGGACATCTCCGGTGTAATCACTGCCGCTGATAATCCATAGACCTGAATGAGGGAGCAACGACTGTGGTAGCGATCATTCCTCCCATTTACTCTGCATTGGCCTGTGTAATAGGCCGATGGAAACGAGTGCCAATAGACTTTTTGTGAAAATGTGGCCCTCAGACCAAAAAAGGTTGTGTACCCTGCTCTAGTCGATCTTGTTATGCCCTGTTCTATGCTACTACACTACCTCAGTGGTTCCGGTGTTACCCTATGTTATGACTGACTTCTACACCCTTAGCGGGGCACTTTTAACCGTTCCCATCCTCATCAGTAGAGGACACTTTGAGTCAGCATCTCCTACACTTGTATGTGGCTTTTCCTCATCTCCTCTGTGTGCATGTGGTCCATCTTCTGATGACAAGAAAAAAAAGCAAAAGTCCAAATGTTTCCTTACATACTCTTCTCAGGGTGTCTCATGGGTTCTTGAGCAAAAACCTGCATCATCTGTGTCCCTTAACAGACCCTTGTGACCTGCAAAATCCAGCTCTGAATCCAGTGCTACATCATCCTGCATGACTTGCCATCCAGTACACTTCTTGGCTTCTTTCGAGTAAACCGTTCATCCGCTATTGTCCTTTGCTGTATCACCTCATTGGCCATCCCAATATCTTCACTCCTTGCCTCAAGATAGCACCAATCCAATGAAGAGCTACAGTGTCAACATCCCAAATCATTACATGTATCGAAAACAAGCATTTTTGGATTCTTCATTTCATAGATGGTTCCAGTAAAATCTGAAATAATGATCATCAGACTCCAGGTGAGATTAGCAGAGCCTCCGCTGGAGTGTCTCTCACTTCCACCTGGCACAAGTGATTTAGAGTTTCTGGGGTACCCGCTGCACACAGCTTCCTGGCATATAATGACTGATGGAAGCCATGGTTCGTGTCCATGGGTTCCACCTGATATGGACAGTCAGCTCGTACATGGCCAGGTTCCCGACACCGGCAGCAGACTATCAGAGCGGGATCCATAGGGGGTACATCCTGGGCGGGTTTGGTTGACACAAGTCGCCGGGTCTGGGTTGGAGATTTATGGGATTTGACTGCCTCCCTCCCAAAAGAACTCCCCTGTAGATTCCGGGTAGCATCATAGCGTTCCACCAGGTCGACCATCTCAAGGGCATTGCCTGGAGAGACCTGGCCAATCCATTGCTGGAGAGGGGGTGGCAAAGCCCTCCAGAACATATCAGCCAATAGTCTATCCAGCATAGCCGTGGGACTCAGTACATCAGGCTGTAGCCAGTTTTTCAAAAGGTGGACTAATTCATAATACTGAGGTCTCTCGGGCTCATCCGGCTTAAACCCCCACTGATGTAACCACTGGGCTTGGACCAACACATTCACCCCTAGTCTTTCCAAAATCTCACCCTTCAATTTTTGATAGTCGGCCACTTGATCGTCCGGCAAGTCGAAATACACCCGCTTTGAATCAGATGCCAGGATCGGAGCGACGACCTCAGCCCACTGGTCTCGGGGTAGCTTCTCCCTTGTGTCCACTTTCTCGTACATCGCCAGGTAGGTTTCAATGTCATCTGCGGGTGTCATCTTAGGAATCGCAGCACGGACTGCCTTACGGGCATCGTGGATGCTTGGGGTTGCTCCTGCTGTCTGCAAAGCCATCACGTGTTGTAGCAGTAACTAGTTGGTCTCTTGCTGCTGCTTATTAGCCTCCCATTTTCGCAGGTTTGTCTCTCGCTGCTGCAGATTAGCCACCATGAGGGCCTTCAAAACAGCCTCCATTTTGTCGTGGGACACAGGTTGTAATACCACTGGTTTGATGTATGACATACCACCGTGCCCAAAAATGCAAACCAAAAAATATTTTGGCGTTCACGCCAGCCTCACTGCTGATGGCCGCATCCTCCACCAATTGTGGGGATTCGTTCTGGTAGTTAGGATAAGCGGGCGCGGTACAGAGGCAAAATACAAGTTTGTAATTCAAACTTCAGTGTTTATTCACACATGATGCCAAAAATAAAACGTCACTTTTGCAGTGTTGGTGTTACTTCACACCCAATGGCAAGTTAATAAAACAAAAGTCACCTTGGACTTTTGTTTTATTAACATGTTCCTCCTCAGAAAGTTCAAATACAGGCTTTAGGCGACCTGTGCCCCTGACTCACAGGTCTCTGCTCTCCAGCCCAGCACAGGCCTCAGATCCCAGCACACAGACCTCCTGAGCTCCACTGTCAGATGGAGGTAATCCTCTCCACCTGACAGTGCTGGTTGGCTTTTATGCCTGGCAAAACCCGGCCTGGAACATGGGGAGTAGTCTCCCACCCAGCACTTTGACTACTCCCAGTAAGAGCCATCCAGAATCAGCTATTACAGCCATGCTAAGTACCAAGGTGTCAAACAGCAACTGCTGCTGACACATAAAAACCGGCTCTTACTCCACCGAGGCCAGGAACCTCGGTGACACGTACCTATCATCCACGATGATTCCTTGTACCTTCTTACAGAGCTTACACTCTACAGGAGAGAGGACACTGCCCAAAAGAGCTTACACTCTACAGGAGAGAGTTCCTGCCCATAAGCGCTTACACCCTACAGAAGAGAGGCCCCTGCCCATAAGAGCTTACACTCTACAGGACAGAGGACCCTGTCCATAAGAGCTTACACCCTACAGAAGAGAGGTCTCTGCCCATAAGAGCTTACACCCTACAGAAGAGAGGCCCCTGGCCATAAGAGCTTACACTCTACAGGACAGAGGACCCTGTCCATAAGAGCTTACACCCTACAGAAGAGAGGTCTCTGCCCATAAGAGCTTACACCCTACAGAAGAATACAGGACTTCATATATTTCCCATAAAAAGTGCAGAATAATGCATTGTGGGTACCTGGCAGAAGACCGGTGGAAGTCAAGCTTTGCGACCAATTCAAATCATTTATCAACCGTGGACTACGGTTAGGTGACAGAGGCCAAAAAAGAAGATTTCAAGACATCCTTAAAAGTAGGAAATTAGGAGAAGGTCCAGGGGACAGGCCAGCAAGCTCTTAAGAATGACTACAGCACAGGAGAAGTCCTTCAGACAAGAATAAGAAGGTGTGATAAGGGAAGATGAGAGTCGCAGGTCAATGAGTGAAGGGTATGAGTGGGTTGATAAATTGAGATTAGACTTGAGATGTGTGGTGGTGAAGTGTTGTGGAGAGCTTGTAGACTGGAGTAGAATCATGAATATAATGAGCGTCAGAGATCAATGGTGTTTGTGTCAACCCTAGACAGAAAGATCAGCCTGCTTGGAGCATACATGATGGATTTAAGTGGAGCCACCAATTCCAATAGTGACCTAGGAATGGATATGAGAAATGTTTTCAGTTGGGGATGACAGAATTTGGAAATAGACTGAATGTAGAGAAGAAATGGCAGATCAGAGTTAAATAAGAATCTGAGACATTGGACCTATTGAGTAGATAAGGGCTCCATGACTTGTGGAGGTCAAAAAGCTCCACCTAATCCATCCAGATGGAGGCAAAGTCAATACAAAGGGTTGCAAAGAGTAGAAAGAAATAATAACCAAATGTCCCCAACTTAGTTGGGTTGATATGTCTGGACCTTCTGGTTCTATCTAGAAATTACTGGAAACTAAGGACGAGCAAAGCAGTTTGGACAGAATCGGATTCAGTCCAAACTTTGCTATTTTTCAGACGGCAAATAAACTACAATGTTTCCAGGTTCATTTCAGACTAAGTCTCTAGCGGCATTTTAGGGCACATGTTGGTGGGGGAAAAAGCACTAGGGAGAAAGCAGAAGGGTTCTCACATGACCAAGAGAGGAAATGGTGGGGGGCTTTCCCTGATTGGCTCCCAGGCTGAGAAAACAGCCATGATGAACCAATTAGTGCTGTAGCAAGAAATGAGGTGCCCTAGCAGAACAAGTGTGCTGGGCTGTGAATGAGGGTGGTTGTGTGTAACGGTGTCTGCCAGAAAAACCATCTCAGGGAGTCAGGGACAGTCAGAAGTCAATCACGCTTATTGCCAGGGAGAGTAAAGGGAAAGGCTAGGATTCCAAAGAAGAACTGTGCGTGATGGGTACAATAGAGAGAAGCAGGGAGAGAGGAGACAGGACCTGTGGCTGTGCCTGCTATCAGAAGTGCAGGTGCAGGTGCACCGGGGTTAGTCAAATTGGAATTTAACGCCAAGCAACATTTGTCCGTTTACATATATTCAGTTTCCTCATGGTCGCAATAACATTTTTTTTGTTTCAGGAGGTCTTTCAATTTAAAAGGGGTTATCCGGGTTCAGAGCTGAACCCAGACATATCCCCTCCTTCACCCAGATAGACCATCTGAAATGAGCATTGGAGCATTTCATGCTCTACCTTGCCCTTCGGTAAATCGCGCAGGGCAAGGGCTTTTTCTGCAGATCCGGTAATGTACCAAAAAGTATAAATAAATAGAGATAACAAGTTTTTCCTAAAAATTATGAGTCCTAGGAGGCTAGAGGAGGTTTTATACCAACTTTCAGGGTAACTGGAGCAACTTCGGTTCTTCCCAAACCGATTTGGTTCTGAACCAACTTTTTCAAAAATTCAGTGAACAGGATCCAAAATGAATCTTGACTGGTTCATTCATCTCTACTGGTAACTTGCACTGTTGTCTGAAGTTTGAAAATGTGGAAATAAATGAATATTTCCAGCTGAAGATGCGAGGACACAATGAACAATCACAGTGAACGAGTCACTAATTGGCTTCTACAATTAGCAGTAAGGCCCAGAGCTGAAGAGGATCCTCCTCCTGGGGCACCTTGTTTGCTATAAATATAGTGGTAAATGGAAATGACTCAGACATCTCGTAGCGAAGAGCACGCAAAACACATGATTTAATGACACTCCAGAAAAGAACATCTAACCATGACCAGAAATGGTGAGTCCATCCTGCGCACATGACTAATCACTGATTGTAGGTGTAGATGTCCCAAGGTTAAGCTCAGTGTAGTAACTAAAGTTCATCCCACCATGAAGAAAACATTAACAGGGTAAAGAAATTGACCCATCACCAAGTCCTTCACTAGACCCATGATCAGATCCATCACCATAACCATCATCAGATCCAATATTTATGTGAGCATAAATTGTAATAATTCATACCATCAGGATTCCTAAAGCTGATGTGTCTGGTACACAATTTCAGGAGGGTCAGAGTTCATAAGATGGTTATGGGTGAACAGAGAAAACAGAGAAAGAATTGAAGGTCAGTTTGGTAAAAAGCAGTGTTTTACTCAGTTTAAAAATGTAAAAAAAAAAAATCGGGAAATATTTATTTTTATTCTTTTTATGTATTATATCCATGTCAGCTGCAGGATGTGAAAAAAAAATTGCCATCCAGATTCCTATGGAGGAAAACCTATTGTGCTTCTAAATTCCCATTCAGTCCGTGTCTGCTGACCTACAACTCATGAAAATGGCTGCCACATGATAGTGAATATGTCCACACTTCGAATGGTCTGATGCATTCTGATTTAGATAGTGGACAATTCTCCACGCTTCAGGAACCCCGCGATGTACTGCGGGGTACAACCTGATAGTAAGGCCCTCTGACCAGCCAAACTTGTGCACCCATGCCGTAAATGATGCTTTGAGGTTTAGAGGAACTTTTGCACAATGGACACCACAAACAAGACCCACCTAGTATTGTTTTCATTTTCAGGAATAACGGATGATGTAACCCTGGTCCCAATTCTTTTCATATTCTTCTTGAAGGTCTACTTGGTGACATTAGTGGGTAATCTTGGCATGGTGGCTCTTGTCCTGAAAAGTTCCAGGCTTCACACTCCCATGTACTTCTTCTTGAGTTATCTTTCTGTGGTGGACCTCCTCTATTCATCAAGCATAACTCCTAAGATGCTTTTTGACCTTGTATCCATGAAGAAGGACATCTCCTTTACTGGTTGCACTCTCCAGTTCTTTTTCTTTGCTGCCATGGCAGCTACCGAGGTGTTTCTTCTCTCTAACATGTCCTATGACAGATATGCTGCCATCTGCCACCCCCTTCACTACATCTCCATAATGACCAAGAAGAAGTGTTGGTGTCTTGTCCTCTTCTCCTTCGCTCTTGGCTTCTTGCAGTCATTAGCACAGACTAGCTGTGTGTTTAGTCTAGAGTTCTGTGGATCTCACCACATAGCCCACTTCTACTGTGATGTCCTTCCCCTGCTTAAACTGTCCTGCTCAGATACCTTTACCTGTGACATGGTGACTGTATTCATCATCTCCTCATGTGGATTTGGGTCCTTGTTGGCCATCTTGGTCTCATACATGTTCATTGTTTCTTCTATCCTCCATATGAAATCGGCCGAGGGCAGGAGGAAGGTCTTCAGTACATGTTCTGCTCATCTCACGTCAGTTTCCATCTTGTATGGTTCTGTATTCTTCATCTATCTACGGTCTCCCACCAGTGACTTTAGTAAACGGGACAAGGTGGTCTCTGTCTTCTACACAATGATAACGCCTATGCTGAATCCACTTATCTACAGTATAAGAAACCAGGAGGTGAAGAAGGTCCTCATGATGGCAGCAGGAATAACTTAAAAACTTGTCAATTAGAAGAACACCCCACACATACTACTTTCACCTTCTACCTTTCCCCTCATCTGGTTGAACGTAATGGATCTGTTTTTGATAAAACTGTGACGTTGCTGTTGACGGATCTGATATTCATATAATGTGTGTCTATTTAGTACTTTGAATGCATAATGCTGATGGGAGTCTGACTTTTTTTTTAAGGGGCATTCTGACCAAAAATATTTACCTTATCACCCATCCACTAGATTAGTGGGAGTAAGAACTATGTGGTCAGATGTCCGTGTCACTCTGAACCCTTACACTAGCATGGGATTCTGGTGAGTGAGAAAACCATGGACGAATGACATGCTAAAGGGGTTGTCCAGGCAAAGAAATGCAGTGAAGTCTACAAAACTGTGGTAAGAAACAGAACCGAATTCTACTCCACTCCAGCTTTTAGGTTCCCATCTCTGTTCTTTTTGGTTCCTGGCGAATCAGAAATTATGATGTCCCCTCCTCTCAGAGATATGTCACCACTGAGGCAGGTTGCAGTGGTCCACAGGTGAGATAGCTTTCCTTCCGGTTTGCTGGGGAGTTAGGGACCATATGGAGCAGTGACAAGAACCTTGGGGCTGGAATGGTGCAGCACTCAACAGGTGAAGGAGTTTTTTTTTCCCTTTAAAAAAGTTTACTGGCGCGTAAAAAAATTTGGGGAGATCCGACAATCCCTTTAATATGTGGCATTTTAGCGTGATCATATCTACAGGTGATCAAAGTAAACAAGACCCCTCAGAGGAGCATGAGACCATCGGCATGGGAAATGAGAGGGATATTTAAACTATAAGATTATTTCTGAAAGATAGAATACCTCTTTAACCTGTTTTACTGCCCTAGGCCACCAAGGTGTTGGTATCAAGCACTTCAGCACTCTAGGTAACAGGGAGATTAGATAACGTTGCAGGAGACATTTTTTTTTTTTTTTTTTACATTTTTATGCAGTTTACTGTTACTATAAATTCACTGCAGTCATTTCTTGCATCTCTTGGGCCGTGGTGTAAGTTTTATGATTACTTGTTTTACTTTATTACTTTTCCTTTTTTATCCCATACCATAATGTTTTGTCATATATTTATACGACGTGTTAGGGTGTACCTGCAGAAGCTAATGACTGGTTTCTACTACACAGTCATTATTTCCCAGTCAGGCCCCTCTATTTACTTGCACTGCGACCAGTACTGACCAAGGTGCATCAGGGGTAAACGTCAGAGATGGAAGCTTTATCTGATCCTGGCTGTTACTAGGGGTGGAGAGCTCACAGCCACAATGAGGTACATGTACGGCATTGTGCCGGAGCTATATCCCACCAGCATAGGAGGGAAGGGGAGGAACAGGAAATAAGGCTTGAGAACTAGGGAAGGAAAATAGACACCTAGTGAAAACCCTAACCAAAATCCTGACTGACTACCAATATGAACAGACCCCAAAGGTAGGTGAGTTCATACGCAGGAATACCTAGAGTTCCATCAAGCCCTATAGGACCCTGGTACTAATGGCAGGGACGAGACTACCTGTTCCTCTAAAAGGAAGGACAAACAGGAGTCTACATCAGGCCTAATACAAACAATACGGAAATGCAGCACACAAAACCCAAACAAAATACAAAAGGGAAAGGAAAGACTTAACTTCAAAGGAGCAATGGAAGCACCAGAACTCAGCCGAGATCCAACCACAATCTATCCAAAGGTCCAAACAGAAGCTATAAACCGCACAGCATTGTGGGAGAAGCAACTATAAATAGAGAAGGTTAAATGACCACAATAGCCACACCTGGGGAAAGAAGGTGTGGCAAGCACCAGAAACAACACAGACGTCATTTGATCCAAACGGAAAACATGTCAGATCAAACCACGTGTCCCCAGTCTCATCGATCTCCTTCCACCTGTCGCGGGAACATCCGTGACATATATCCCACCAGTGATGTACATGTACACCATTGTGCCAGAGCTATATCCCACCAGTTATGTACATATACGCCATTGTGCCGGAGCTATATCCCACCTGTTATGTACATATACGCCATTGTGCCGGAGCTATATCCCACCAGTGATGTACATGTACACCATTGTGCCGGAGCTATATCCCATCAGTGATGTACATGTACACCATTGTGCCGGAGCTGTATCCCGCCAGTGATGTACATGTACGCCATTGTGCCAGAGCTATATCCCACCAGAGATTTACATGTACACCATTGTGCCAGAGCTATATCCCACCAGTGATGTACATGTACACCATTGTGCCGGAGCTATATCCCACCAGTGATGTACATGTACACCATTATGCCGGAGCTATATCCCACCAGTGATGTACATGTATGCCATTGTCCCGGAGCTATATCTGCAGGAGACAGGGATGCTATGTGAGTTACACAAAGTTGCTCACAGCTCAGGTATGCTTCAGTATTTTTTCACTATGTTCACTGTTCTTATTGTGAGATGGGGAAACAGCTCTCCTTGTCTGAACACTGTGTAGATTAAAGTAAATAATCTGGACTGACATTCTGCTGTTTGGCCACAAGATGCCGCTGTTTCCTAAACACAGCTACAGACTGCATATATTTCCATATTTATGAGAGGTGGAGTTACAAAGAGCCTTGAGAGGAAGAGAAAGGAAGCAGCCATCTTAGAGGGAGCTGAGACTGAGGAACTGTGTGAGCAGAGGTTCCGACGGCATCCAGGTATGAGAGCATACCTCAGTAACCAGAGCGGCAGCTAAGTGAAGCTGATCGTGTCCAAGACACTGATCCTGTCCCGAGGAACGAGGATTGCTTCCAGGAATGCTGATGACAGCTGAGTGTAGTGTCCCACTAGGTAGGCGTGGGCACTACACAAGGGTCAATTGGTTTACGTGTTACTTCTACTCACAAGGGACAGTAATATTATATTTGCCTATGCATTTAATGTATTTTTCTATGTATTTTTACATGCAATGTTTCCCCTGTATTATGCATTGCAGGCCTATTAGGGTGTAGTTAGGCATCCTAGACACTAGAGGGAGATAGGGAGCCCCTAGTATAAATGTCCAGGCCCAGACAGGGAGGAGCTAGATCTTAGTCAGGAGTCTGTGGAGACAGAAGTGAGAAGGCACCAGCCAGAGATATGCTGAGGGCCTCCTCCTGACATGCAGCTTGATAGCCCTGGCTGCTAGCTACGACCAGGAGGCTAGTGAAGAACCCTAGCCTGCCTGTAGATCAAGTGAGCTTCAGTTAGCTCAGAAGATTACTCCAGTAGTAGGAATGTACCTCCTGGGAGAAACCTGCAGCTTCCCTACCAAGCAAGGATAATACAAGTTCAGATAAGTAACCTGATGGGCAGAAGTACTATAAAGTAAAGAGCAAGGGTCAATACTGGAGGAAGGATTTATATACCAAGGATTAAAGCCAGCATTTAGGCATCCGGGCCTTGGGATCCAGCCAGCTAGAATAGCTGAAGGGGATAGTGCAGCATTGCACTGCAAAGCATTAACTGTTTGCCCTCCAAGTATCTTGCATGATTAATAACTGCCGTTATTGAAAGTAAACATGCTTGTGGAGTATTGTTCAAGGGACTGCATCATCTTTATCAACTGTAACTGTCTGTACAAAGTTGGACTGTTTTTCCACCAAGTAAAGCAACGTTTAGTTCACCAACTGTGTACTCATTTACTACTCCTATAAATCGGTGTGCCACCGTTACAGGCACTGGCGTCACGAATCTTAAAGGGACCTTACCTAGGGCACTCAAAACACCTACAACACCCAGGGCACCTCACATACCATCAGGCCTGGTCCCTATCTACAGAGTGTGCCCCAGAGGAACTAGTGTCTGCCTCTCATTCACTGCTGCATGCCTGCCCAGGGTTCTCCTCAGAAAAGTGAGTAACCCTCGATTGCCCATACCGTGACCTCACTGTCGCTATACCCTGCAGGTCTGGCGTGCTGCATGAGGAGCAAAGCTACATACACTGCGGGACCGCATGCTTGTTGGAGAGGCATTTGTTCTGTTCAGAGTCACCAGCGGATGCAGAGCAGACCAGGATCAGTAAGATCGTGCACGCACCTCATTACAGTCTTTGCGCCTAGAGACTGAGACCAGGCCTGTAGTTAGTTAGATAGGGTCTCTGTTTGTGTCAGGCCACAAGTGTTGCTATTGTTCATTGCAAGGACTCCATAATTTAAAGGGACATTTAACACTGGAGAGCTGATAAATTTCCCACAAACTCAAGCCAGGCTGACGTTCTGCTCAGGAGGAATAATCAGACACCTGCTACAAGACCAGTTATGGCTTTAAACTCATCCACAACTTCCACCCTTTTTCCCTTCTCTTCACATTAGTCCCTCCTTCCCTGACTCATATTCAGTTTACATACACCTTTTACCCTCATACATCACCCTGACCTATCTTCCTCCATGGCGCAGCATAAAACACAGCCTCACAAATCACTCAATCATCTGCTGTTTCTATTCTACTACTATTGGCTGCAGGCGACATTTCACCAAACCAAGCCACCCCTCCACCCCCTTTTTCTAACTACAGTGGCCACACAAAGAAACCCTGGAAATATTATTAATTTTCGTTGGATGTCTTCTCCTGTCTCTTTTAACTGTGCTCTCTGGAACTCTTGGACGGTGCGCAACAAACTCCCCACAGTCCATGACTTCTTCCTTTCAAAATCTCTTAACTTGCTGCCCATCACAGAAACTTGGCTTCAACATTCTGACACTGTTTCCCCTGCTGCTCTATCATATGGTGGGCTACACTTTTACTGTACTCCCAGACCTGATAACAGGTATGGTGGAGGATAGGGCTGCAGCTAACGTTAATTTTAGCAATCGAGTATTCTACGGATTATTTTTATGATTAATTGAGTACTCTAATAAGAAAAAATGAATTAATAGACTGTTTTCCTTTATAAAAACTCATCAGACCCCCTGCCATCAGTCCCCAACACCCTTCGTTCCCCCCAGTGCCATCAGCTCTGTTCCCCCAGTGCCTTCAGCTCTCCCCCACCCCAGTGCCTTCAGCTCCACTCCCTCAGTGCCATCAGCTCTCTCCCACCCCAGTGCCATCAGCTCTCCCCCACCCCAGTTCCATCAGTTCTCCCCCACCCTAGTCCCATCAGCTCCACTCCCCAAGTGCCATCAGCTCCACTCCCCATGTGCCTTCAGCTCTCCCCACCCAGTGCCATCAGCTCTCCCACACCTCAGTGCCATAAGCTCCACTCCCCTAGTGTCTTCAGCTCTCCCCCACCCAGTGCCATCAGCTCCACTCCCCCAGTGCCTTAAGCTCTCCCTACCCAGTGCCATCAGCTCTCCCGCACCCCAGTGCCTTCAGCTCTCCCCCACCCCAGTGCCATCAGCTCCACTCCCCTTGTGCCATCATCTCTCCCCCCTTGTGCCATAGGAAAAAATTTGTATAGCAGCACAACGAAAAATTAAAGTCTTATCTTGTGGTGGTGCCAGCCGTGTTGGGAGCCAGTCAGAAGTTCCCCCTTGGATGCATCATATAGAAGAAACCGCAGCACTCTCCTGTCTTCAATTCAGTGGAATTTATTTCACAAGCAAAAAAAATGCGACGTTTCGACCGTAGGCTTGAGAAAGACCTTTACGGTCGAAACGTCGCATTTTTTTTGCTGGTGAAATAAATTCCACTGAATTGAAGACAGGAGAGTGCTGCGGTTCCCCCCTTGTGCCATCATCTCCCCCCTTGTGCCCTCGTCTCTCCCTTGTGTCATAGTCTCTGATCCCCTTGTGCCATCCCTCCCCTAAAGCTGGGCCACACTTCAGTTAAACCACGGATGCACGGTCCTTGAATGCCCAGCCTGCCCTCCTCCTGACACCCGGAGTGCACAGCGTCATTGGTTGTTATGACACTGTGCACTCTGGGTGCCCGACCTTAGTTGCGCCCCCACCGCCTCGGTGTCACCAACTTATAGTTCCAGCAGAGGCGCCGCCAACACTCCATCGTTCCACACTGCTCAGGGCCTGATGTCACGCAGCGCGTCAGGTCACGGCGTACGTACGTCAGGAGGTCAGTGCAGCTCGGGACCATGGAAGTGCTGTGGAGTGTCCGGAGGCCCCCTGCTGGAAAGTGAGTATTCTGAGTGCATTGCGGGCCAGCGGGAGACCATGGAGTGGGAGTAATAGCAAGCGCTTCACTCCCGCTCAGTGGCCACGTGACACAAACTAATTTTTTGGTGTCGAATTACTGGATTTAATCGAGTATACTCGTTGCAGCCCTAGTGGAGGAGTAGGCATACTACTTTCTACACAGTGCACATTTTAGGTAATTTCTCCTGTACCCTCTCTCACATTTCCCTTTTTTGAGGTTCACATCATCAGATTCTTCCACCCGCTCTCCCTGCGAGTGGCTGTTGTCTATCGCTTCCCCAGGTTCCCCCCACCAGTTCCTGGACCACTTTTATGCCTGGCTTCCTCACTTCCTATAATCTGAATCACCAACTCTTATTATGGGGGATTTTAACATTCCCATTGACGATTCTCCCACCAGCCTCTCACTTTCTTTCTATAACCTCCTCTCTCGGCCTCCTACAACTCACTTTTTCTGCCACGCACAAAGACGGCAATACGCTTGCTCTAGTCTTCTTCCACCTCTACTCAATCTCTGACGTTGTCAAATGACCGTTCCCCCTTTCTGTCCACAATCTTCTTTCCTTTACTATAAAGATCTCTTCTCATGATAATTCTACCTTTCACACCTACAGAAACCTACACACCATTAACTCTCAGTAACTCATCGACACCCTACAGTTATCTCTCACCCCAATCTCTTCCCTCTCTTGTCCAGATCTAGCTGACAATCATTGCAACTACTGATGAGCGATGTTCAAAACTTTGGATTAATACTGTGTGGAGATCACAGATAGTGATGCCTCATAAAATATTTATTCATTAGCATCCCCCAAATGTGTACTTTATGTCATCATTTTAGTAATGTAATTTTATTTTTTTAGGGCGTTAGAAGGTTTAGAATTTTAGAAGCAATGTTTTACATTTTTAAGAAAATTTCCAAAGTAAACTTTTTAAAGGACCAGATCAGTTCTAAAGTCACTTTGTGGGGCTTACATAATAGAACTGTAACGCCCCAGAGTGGCATTACCACTACTGCACCCCGCTACTGTCTTAACCACCTCCCATCCGCCCGTTGACTATAAACGTCCGGGAAGTGGTTCTCTATCTCTGAATGGACCTTTCTGAACGTCCATTCAGAGATCGCAGCTGCACGTTAATCGTGCAGCTGCAGATCGGGTTGCCCGCTGTCAGTGACAGCAGAGCAACCCTGAGAGAAGGCAGGGACAGTTCCCAGGTGTGCCTGCCTTCTAGATCGCTGCATAGCGCTGTGTATACAGAGCAGGAAGCTCTTTTTCAATTTTTAATACTTGGGTGTGAAAATGAAAAATTTCATTTTTTTTTTTACAAGAAAATGGTGCTTTAGGCTCAAACTTTCGTTTTCACAAAAGATAACAGGAGGATATCCCCCACAATTTGCTACCCACATTCTCCTGAATACAGTAACACCCCAATTGTGGTCGTAAACTGTTATTTGGGGATACGTCAGGGCTCAGAAGGGAAGGAGCGGCGCCTGGATTTTCTAACATGGAATTTCCTGTCATGGTTTTTAAGAGCAATAACTATGTTTTGTTGAATGAACTGTGTGAGGGATTATTGTGTGCGAGACAAGCTGTAGTTTTTATTGGTTGCTTTTTATCTCATTTTTGGCAGGTGAAGTCACAAAAAAAGCTTTTTGGTGTAATTTTTCTATTTTTATGATTGATCAATGTGAACACAAGCCGAGTCCACAATGTCATGCTAGTTAATTTGTCCCTCTGTTTGTGTGGTGGCTTAGAATGGAAAGATTATCTTGTCAATCAGATATATTTGATTACCAAAATAAGCCCTCTTACTATAAAAAAAATCTAGAAGTAAACAAAGACATGGAGGTCCAAAAAAATGGGCAAGAAGGGCGGGCAGAAAACACCCTAAATAGAACGCATATGATGGCGGCCAGACATCGAAAAACATAGGGTCCTGTTCACAAGATGTCCCTATGCATGATGTAATCAATTTATCGCAAAGGGTACTAACGGAGGACCAGCTTGATGTTTTGTCTCTTGGTCTTAACTTTGTACCAGCATCGGATTTTGACCTTTTTTCTACAATACTTGATGTTAATAAATTTGTTCACAACCTGACTCTGAGGGAAAAAAATTCTGACAATTCCACAATAACCGGTGATGGCGGGGTAGATAATGAGAAACCCCGGGAGTCAGTTTGCAATTCTTTTTCTGGTCTTTCCTTTGTGGAATAATGCTCACTTGTCTGTCTGGAGGGGCTACAGATAGAAAATCAAATGTTTGATGCTAAAGTTGATAGCCAGGAATTCAAAACCAGGAATGCTAGTTTTTATCCTATGAAATCACGGGTTCCTAGCATGGATACCTTTCAGGAAACACTTGAGAGGGAACTCACTGAGATCCATACTCTCCAGGTTAACCAGAAACATAGGTATGAGAACCTTACTTGACGACAGGGAGAGGCCCTGAAACAACTAACAGGAGTGTTCAGACCTAGTAATCAAAATGGCGGTCAAGGGGGGGTCCGTGGTAGTCATGAACAGGGATGTTTATTTTGGGCAGATGATGGATATGCTGTCGGACTCTTCAACATACAGAAGACTGGATGGAAATCCTATTGATAAATTCAAGAAGACTTGTCTGTCCCTTTTGAATAAAGGTAGGGACAGAGGCTTCATCAATGATAAAGAACATGGTTTTCTGTATGTTAAAAGCCCAGTGACTCCCATCATACATGCCCTCCCTAAGACACACAAAAAAGAGGTACCCCCCCCCCCCCTCCACCCTATAGTGTCGGGTATTGGGTCGCTATTCGAAAGACTAGGAGAATGGCTAGATGCCATTCTCCAACCGTTAGTTAGGAGACTACCAGGTTTTGTCATGGATACATCGGATGTCTTGAGGGCATTCTATGACAAATCCTGGAGTGAAGATTACATCTGGATAACCCTTGATGTGATCTCCCTCTATCCTTCCATCCCGCATAACATAGCCCTCCTCGCAATGGAATATCACCTGCACAGGTATAGTTGCCACTCAACAGATTTTGTGGACTATATAGCGGAGGTGACTACATTGCTCATGACTTCCAACTACTTCAGTTTTGACAATAGGTTTTATTTGCAGATCAGGGGTGTTTCAATGGGGGCTAAATATTCGCCATCCTCGCCAACCTCACCATGGCTTACTGGGAGGAGCGCGTCATATTTACTGAGAACAATCCTTTTGCGTGTGCCGTGGTCTGGTATGGCAGATACATCGATGACCTGCTCCTTATTTGGGGCCGCGCTGTGTCTGCCATAACAGACTTCTTGGCATATGTGAATGACAACCCATATAATTTGCAGTTCACTCACCAGCTTGATGCAGCCTCGATCTGCTTCCTCGATCTAAAGTTAACTGGGGTACCTGATTTAACTATCATGACAGAGACCTTCCGTAAGGAGGTGTCGGGTAACACCATCCTCAGGGCTAACAGCCACCACCCGGTCTGTGCCGGTGGGAGAGTTTGTTGGGGCACGTAGGAATTGTAGCATGGGGTCTTCTTTTCAAAAAGAATGTGTGATTATTCGAGACAGAATGAAAAGGAGGGGATATCCCAACTGGATGCTGTCTAGGGCCGCCCAGATAGTCAAGAAGAGGACTAGAACGGATTTTCTATTCAGAAACCCGGGTAATGGGTACAGAACTAAAAAAGAATTAAAGTTTAGGGATAAACCCACACTTGTCCTCAATTACAGCAGACAATTTACGGCGATTAAACGGGCTATACTAAGGTGCATTCCGATCCTATATGAGGACCAATTCCTGTTTAATTCTCTGCGGGATGAACTTGTAGGATATTTTCTAGACGTCCTGGCAGCCTGGCCAATAAACTGTCTCCCTCCTTATTTGCTTCTTCCGCTGCTAAATCTAAATCTACCTGGCTTAGACATCAGGGTTTCACAAAGTGCGGGGGCAGCGAACTCGGTCTCCCATCAGCCGCAGACCTGCTGCTTAGCTTCGGTAGCGAGGATCTGAGTTCAGCCTCGTTCCCAGGGCAGCCTTGATAGCTGGGAGGCTCCCTACTCCTAGGTCTGCCTTGAGCGCCGAGCTGATCACTCGGTGCTCGACTTGTTTGTCTGTCGGTCATGTGACGCTGGCCACGTCACATGACCCTCACTCCCCACTATAAATACAGGCTGGCTACAGGTTGCCTGTGATTTTCGTCCTATAGGCTGTGTATTTTATTGTTATTAAGCTACCTCTGGAATTGAACCTCGATCCGCCTCTTGACACCTCTTCTGCCTGCTCCCTGTACCTTGGCGCTACCTCTTGGATTTTGACCTCGGCTTGTTTACGGATTTGCCTTTGCCTCTTCCCTTGTTCTGACGTGACCTCGTGGACTGACCTCGGCTAGTTGACCCGCCTCGCCTTCCGTTTTTGTTCTACCTCTTGTCCGCTTATTGTAACTTCTCAGTGGCTGTCCTCTTCCCTGCTGTCTCTTTCTCTCTGCTTGCACTTAGTAGGTTAGGGACTGTCGCCCAGTTGCGCTCCGTTACCTAGGGCGGGTGGTGCAAGTAGGCAGGGACAGGGGACCGGGTGGCAGCTCAGGGGGTGCACCTCCGCTCTATCTTGATTCCCGTGACTCTACCCGTGACAGATAATCTTTCCATTCTAAGCCACCGCACAAAAAGAGGGACAAATTAACTAGCATGACATTGTGGACTCGGCTTGTGTTCACATTGATCGATCATGCGTTTTTTTCCCCCACTGCAGTAATGGTGTTGTTTTTACTTACTTCTCTGCTTATCAAGTGCCCAGATTATGTTCTGGACATTACAGTGATCTATGGAGGAGTATTTTAATTTTGTCATGTGTTTTATATACTAAAATCAGCAGCATTTATGACATTTGGTGGTGGGTGCGGTGTGAGTGGAAGACTCGCCCCCCGGGAGGAGCTCAGATCTTCCCATCCACCCCTATGATTGGGGTGTGGAGTATTTTTATACCCCGGGGTGCGAGCACTCCACCAGGCTATGATTAAGAACTGAATAGTTCGAAACATGTCAGCCAACTACGGTGGTGGGTGAGGTGTGTACTGGATGTATTCCTTCTATGAATCCGAATAAAGGCGAAGCAACCTTCTGAAGCTCTGGATGCTGGGACGTTTTTTCTTTCGGATATTTTTATATATCTGGTCATTACAGACGCAACAATACCAAATATGTCTAGTTTATTTTTTTATTTTTACATTTTACACAATAAAAAACATTTTTACAAAAATAATCATGTTTTTGTGTTGCCATTTTCATTTTTCTGGCTATAGTCTTGTGTGAGGGCTTATTTTTTGCGGGACGAGGTGAAGTTTTTATTGCTACTTTTTTGGGGTGCATACGACTTTTTGATTGATATGTTTTTTGTGAGGTGAGGTAACAAAAAAAATATCTGTTTTGGCATAATTTTTAATAGTTTTTTTTTTACACCATTCACTTTATTTTTACATTTTACACAATAAGAGCATTTTTAGAAAGAAAAATCATGTTTTCGTGTTGCAATTTTCATAGAGCCATATATTTTTAGTTTTCTAGCTATAGTGTGGGGGCTCATTTTTTGCGGGATGAGGTGACGTTTTTATTGCTACCATTTTGCTAGGTGAGCTCACAAAAAAATCAGTTTTGGCGCAATGTTTAGTTATTTTATTTTTTACAGTGTTCACCTGATGGGATAGATCATATGATATTATTATATTGCCGGTCGTTGCGGACACGGTGATACCACATATGTCTATATTTTTTTTCTTCTATAAATTTTTTTTTTTAATAACTTATTTGGGGGAATTTTTATTTTTTTAATGTGATTTTTTTCAAAACACTTTATTTTTTTTATTTTACATAAAAGACCTCTTCATTTTTTTGGGTCACTGCATGCTGTACTTTTAGTCCGGCCACCTCTCGGCATGTGCTGCCGTGCTGCAGCCGGAACTCTGCTCCCACCCCCATTATAGTCAATGGGGACGGAGCGGCAGTCCGGAGGCACACGTGAACTAGCGGCAGGACGGATCCGACAGGCTGTTCATCCGCCGAAACAGCCTGCCGGAGTCCCCTGCCGCTAGTGTGAAAATTTTAGGCAAAAAAATATCTATTTCCTCATTTCCCTGGTTCTCTTCTGGCCCTTTGTTTACCTGCAATAACAACAATCTCTGCCCCTCCACCACTCCGTAAAGCGAGTGAATACAAGTGCTGCCCCGAGTGACATGTCTGCCTGCTGGGATACTCAGCAGCATGTTGTATGTGTAGGACTACAAGTCCCAGCTGTACAATGACACTGCTGATACACACAGGATCTTCCACCTACCTGTTCTTGTGCAATGCTCTGCAGAACTCCTCTGTCAGCTCCTGTGCCCAGCATTTGTCTCCTCACTGCCTGCAGCTACTCAGTAAAGCCTTCAGCCCTGAGTCTGTGCAGCTGAAGTGGTTAATGTTTTTCGTCAAGAATGCAGGGAGAGAGCAATAAGCAGCAGCAGTGCAGGGGGCATGGCCAGAACAGTGACATCAGTGCAGGGGCGTGGCCAGCACAGTGACGTCTCGTGTACAGACACATATCTGCTCTCTCAGGCTTTTGCAGGAAACATCATCAGAGCAGGGAGAGAAGCCGACATCACAGATCATGTGACCCTCAGTGAAATCTGAGAAACCAGCCACTGGAGATAAAGTAAGTGAATTGTAAAGTCCTCACATTTGCCTAGTTAGAGACATACAAAAAACAAAAAAATAACTCAGACAACCCCTTTAAGCCATAGGATACCAGCGCCGTACATGTACGGCTCTGGAAAGTGAGTCCGAAATCCATGCACCGTACATGTATGGCGCTCTGATCGGGCGTGCGCAGAAGCTGCGCCCGCCTGATCAGCTGCAGGGGTCCAGCAGTCACTGATAGCCGAACCCCTGCTGTATGCGTCGGCATTGGTGAAAACTCAGATGCCGGCACATTAACCCTCGCACTGCCGCAGTCAGAGCTGACCGCGGCAGGTGCGGGATCCTGCCGGGTGCAGGGTGGCCATCAGGTTCCCGCGCTGTTGTGACGGGAACCCGATGGCAGGGAAGGCAGCCCGATACGTTCCTTAGGCATCGTGGATGCCTTCCGGGAGAGCCTGTGAGGTCCAGCCCCCTGTATTACACTGTGTAATACACTTACAGCCAATGCATCACAATATAGAAGTATTGTAATGCATTGTAAAGGGGATCAGACCCCCAAAAGTTGAAGTCCCAGAGTGGGACAAAAAAAATAAAAAAGTTAAAAAAATAAAGTTTTACTAAAAAAAATTTAAAGTTTCAAGTAAAAAAATAAAATAAAAAAACGTCCTTTTCCCAAAATAAAGAAAAAAAATTAAAAGAATTGGGAAAAAAAAAGTAGACATATTAGGTATCGCCGCGTCCGTAACGACCGACTCTATAAAAATATTACATGACTTAACCCCTCAGGTGAACGCCGTAAAAAAAAAAAAAAAAAAAACTGTGCCCAAGAAATTTTTTTTGTCACCTTACATCACAAAAAGTGTAATACCAAGCGATCAAAAAGTCATATACAGTCGTGGCCAAAAGTTTTGAGAATTACATAAATATTGGAAATTGGAAAAGTTGCTGCTTGTATGCGATTTATGCATACATACTGTAATTATTCATTTTCGTTCAGCAGATTCTGTTAAAAACGTACTTTTAAAATATGCAAATTACCTTGCTACCAGCAAGTAGGGCGGTTACTTGCTGGTAGCAGCCGCATCCTCCTATCCTAAAGACGCCCCCTCCGCATTGTGATTGACAGGGCCAGCGGACGGGATCTTTCTCTGCTGGCCCTGCCTGTTTGCATTCAAAATCTCACACTGAGAGGCGGACGCTTGCTCGGCCGCTCCATCCTCAATGCGCCTGCGCCGATGACGTCACATCTACACCCGCCGCAGGCGCATTGAGGAAGGAGCGACCGAGCAAGCGTCCTCCTCTCAGTGCGCCTGCGCCGACTGAAGACAGGTACAGCGCAGGCGCCAGATTCCGTCTGCTGGCCCTGTCAATCAGCATGCGGAGGGGGCGTCTTTAGGATAGGAGGATGCGGCTGCTACCAGCAAGTAGCCGCCCTACTTGCTGGTAGCAAGGTAATTTGCATATTTTAAAAGTACGTTTTTAACAGAATCTGCTGAACGAAAATGATTAATTACAGTATGTATGCATAACTCGCATTATAGGCATTATAAGTAACCAAAAAAAAAAAAAAACTGTTTAGTGGGGTGACAGAATCCCTTTAAGTTTTTATAATAGCAATTTGCATCTACTCCAGAATGTTATGAAGAGTGATCAGATGAATTGCATAGTCCTTCTTTGCCATGCAAATGAACTTAATCCCAAAAAAACCTTTCCACTGCATTTCATTGCTGTCATTAAAGGACCTGCTGAGATCATTTCAGTAATCGACGAGCACAAGGCTGGAGATCATTATGTCAGGCTGATTGGGTTAAAATGGCAGACTTGACCTGTTAAAAGGAGGGTGATGCTTGAAATCATTGTTCTTCCATTGTTAACCATGGTGACCTGCAAAGAAACGCGTGCAGCCATCATTGCGTTGCATAAAAATGTCTTCACAGGCAAGGATATTGTGGCTACTAAGATTGCACCTCAATCAACAATTTATAGAATCATCAAGAACTTCAAGGAAAGAGGTTCAATTCTTGTTAAGAAGGCTTCAGGGCGTCCAAGAAAGTCCAGCAAGCGCCAGGATCGTCTCCTAAAGAGGATTCAGCTGCGGGATCGGAGTGCCACCAGTGCAGAGCTTGCTCAGGAATGGCAGCAGGCAGGTGTGAGCGCATCTGCACGCACAGTGAGGCCAAGACTTCTGGAAGATGGCCTGGTGTCAAGAAGGGCAGCAAAGAAGCCACTTCTCTCCAAAAAAAACATCAGGGACAGATTGATCTTCTGCAGAAAGTCTGGTGAATGGACTGCTGAGGACTGGGGCAAAGTCATATTCTCCGATGAATCCTCTTTCCGATTGTTTGGGGCATCTGGAAAAAGGCTTGTCCGGAGAAGAAAAGGTGAGCGCTACCATCAGTCCTGTGTCATGCCAACAGTAAAGCATCCTGAGACCATTCATGTGTGGGGTTGCTTCTCATCCAAGGGAGTGGGCTCACTCACAATTTTGCCCAAAAACACAGCCATGAATAAAGAATGGCACCAAAACACCCTCCAACAGCAACTTCTTCCAACAATCCAACAACAGTTTGGTGAAGAACAATGCATTTTCCAGCACGATGGAGCACCGTGCCATAAGGCAAAAGTGATAGCTAAGTGGCTCGGGGACCAAAACGTTGACATTTTGGGTCCATGGCCTGGAAACTCCCCAGATCTTAATCCCATTGAGAACTTGTGGTCAATGCTCAAGAGGCGGGTGGACAAACAAAAACCCACTAATTCTGACAAACTCCAAGAAGTGATGATGAAAGAATGGGTTGTATCAGTCAGGAATTGGCCCAGAAGTTGATTGAGAGCATGCCCAGTCGGATTGCAGAGGTCCTGAAAAAGAAGGGCCAACACTGCAAATACTGACTCTTTGCATAAATGTCATGGAATTGTCGATAAAAGCCTTTGAAACGTATGAAGTGCGTGTAATTATATTTCACTACATCACAGAAACAACTGAAACAAAGATCTAAAAGCAGTTTAGCAGCAAACTTTGTGAAAACTAATATTTGTGTCATTCTCAAAACTTTTGGCCACGACTGTACACCCCAAAATTATACCAATCAAGCCATAATCTCATCCCACAAAAAATTTGACCCTACCTAAGACAATTGCCCAAAAAATATAAAAAAATTGTCTCTCTATGGAGACACTAAAACATATTTTTTTTTGTTTAAAAAATGCTGTTATTGTGTAAAACTTAAATAAATAAAAAAAATGTAGACATTAGTTATAGCCGCATCCGTAAGAACCTGCTGTATAAAAATATCACATGACCTAACCCCTCAGATGAACACCATAAAAAAGGGGCGTGTCAAAAAAGCCATGTCACAAAAAGTGCAATACCAAGCAATCAAAAAGTCATATGCACCCTAAAATAGTACCAATCGAACCATCATCTCATACCGAAAAAAAATGAGACCCTACATAAGACAGTCATTCAAAAAAAAAAAAAACTATGGCTTTCTGAATATGGAGAAACAAAAAAAAATTTTTTTTCAAAAATGCTCTATTATGTAAAACTGAAACAAACAACAAAAAAAGTTGTCATATCTGTTCTATAATCTATTCTATAAAAATACCATATTATATAACCTGTCAGAGGAACATTATAAATAACAAAAAAAACGGTGCCAAAACAGCTATTTTTTGTTACCTTGCCTCACAAAAAGTGTAATATAGAGCGACCAAAAATCATATGTACCCTAAAATAGTACCAACAAAATGGAGTCATGCGACGACCGAGCCACAGAGGATGTAGTGAGTGCACGGTGAGAGTGGTGATAATGTTGTCGAGTTGGGTGCAGTAGTTGTACTCACTTTTCTGTAGGTCCCTGGGCCGGCGTGCGGAGATGGGGAAGACAGCACTAAATCCTCCAGGGCACTCTCTATTGCAGGGAACACCAGCCAGATGGAAGTTGAGGTTCCATTGATGGTAGTGGGTATGCTTAGGGTGCTTTGGTGGCTGGGCCCCTGTGTACGTGACGCCAGCACCGTAAGGTGCAATTAGGAGATGGAGTAGAATGATGAGAGAGGCAGTAGTTGAACCAAACAGGAACTTTGCAAAATAATTTTATTTTTAATAATACCCGTGCAGGTTGGGAGATATAGAAGGTAAATAAAATGTCAAGGGAGTGTAAATCAATTACATCGATATCAGTTATTATTAGGAAATCAGTGCCTATACCTGCCCCAGAGGTGTAAGATAAGCGTACTTATTCTTGAGTAACTTCTTTGCTGTCAGTTTCTTCCTGGAGTGCTTCAGGCTCAACTTGCTGAGCGTGCGCCACTCCGGCCGGTAGCTGACGCGCACATGAAGGAGACGGCAGGTAAGGTGTTAAAGAACGTGTCGTGTGACGTCACAGCAGTCCTACGGATGCTTCCAAGGTACAAAATATAACTAACGCGTTTCAGAACCGTCGGGTTCCTTTGTCACTTTACTTGGTTCCTGATCTATCTCTGGCTATTCAGTATTTCAATAATATGGATCCTCGTACTAATGGTATACAACCCAAGGGCGGTCTCCCTCATGGCAGGCAAACTCTCTGCTCCATTCTTTGAAAAGGTTGTCTGAACTATAGTCCAAGAAGTGTCTGGCCTTGACTCTACAATGTAGGATTACTAAATCTTGCTTCTGGATTCCAAAAGTTCAAGTAGCTTACCTCTTGGGCAAGGCCCAGGAGAACAGAGACAAATCTGTCTCCTCTCCTCCTAACTCCTCACTCCTAATTTCACTCTAACTTCCTGTAGTTGACCTATATAAATGGTGTTATGGTGACCTCTAGTGTTGGTAGTGTGTAATGCATTTCACCAGCCTGTAATAGGAATTTAGCAGCATTAACAAAAGGAAAACATAGTGATTAGTGCAAGAAGACCTGAAAGGGCATATAGCAATTTGGAGTGGCCCATACACACATAACTGGGACACTACAGTCATTTTTGTTGGAGTTTCTACTCTATGGGTGCATCAGGGGGTCTTCAAATGTGACATGGCAATTTAAGATTATCCCAGCGAAATCTGCCTTCCAAAAATAATATGGCGTTCCTTTAGTTCTACGCCCTGCCGTGTGCCCGTACAGCAGTTTACAACCACTTATGGGATGTTTCTATAAACTACAGAATCAGGGCAATAAATATAGCATTTTGTTTGGCTGTTAACCCTTGATTTGTTAATGGAAAAAATGGAAAATCTGCCAAAAAAATGAAATTCTGAAAATTCATCTACATTTTCCTTTAATTCTTGTAGAACACCTAAAGAGTTAACAAAGTTTGTAAAAATCAGTTTTGAATACCTTGAGAGGTGTAGTTACTAAAATGGAGGCATTTTTGGGTGATTTCTATTATGTAAGCCCCACAAAGTGACTTCAGACCTGAACTGGTCCTTAACCCCTTCAACCCCGGGCCTGTTTTCACCTTCCTGCCCAGGCCATTTTTTGCAAATCTGACATGTGTCACTTTATGTAGTGATAACTTTAAAACGCTTTTACTTATACAGGCCATTCTGAGACTGTTTTCTCGTCACATATTTTACTTCATGACAGTGGTAAAAATAAGTAAAAAAAACATTTTTATTCATAAAAAAATACCAAATTTACCAAGAATTTAGAAAAATTAGCAAATTTCCAAATTTCAATTTCTCTACTTTTATAATAGATACTAATACCTTAAAAAATAGTAATTACTTTACATTCCCCATATGTCTACTTCATGTTTGGATTATTTTGAAAATGACATTTTATTTTTTGGGGACGTTAGAAGGCTTAGTAGTATGGAAGCAAATCTTGAAATTTTTCGGAAAATTTCCAAAACCCACTTTTTAAGGACCAGTTCAGGTCTGAAGTCACTTTGTGAGGCTTACATAATAGAAACCACCCAAAAATGACCCAATTTTAGAAACTACACCCCTCAAGGTATACAAAACTGATTTTACAAACTTTCTTTACCCCTTAAGGCGTTCCACAAGAATTGATGGAAAATGGAGATGAAATTTCAGAATTTCACTTTTTTGGCAGATTTTACATTTTAATCCATTTTTTCCAGTAGCAAAGCAACGGTTAACAGCCAAACAAAACTCAATATTTATTACCCTGATTCTGTGGTTTACAGAAACACCCAACATGTGATCGTAAACTGCTGTACGGGCACACGGCAGGGTGCAGAAGGAAAGGAACGCCATATGGTTTTTGAAGGCAAATTTAGCTGAACTGGTTTTTAGATGCCATGTCCCATTTGAAGCCCCCCCTGATGCACCTCTACAGTAGAAACTTGAAAACTACGGGATAAGGTGCCAGTTTTATTGGTACTATTTTGGGGTACATATGATTTTTTATTGCTTTATATTACATTTTTTGTGAGGCAAGGTAACCAAAAAATGTTTTGGCTCCGTTTTTATTTTTTATTTTTACAGCGTTTAACCGAGGGATTAGGTCATGTGACTTTTTTATAGAGCAGATCGTTATGCACGTGGCAATACTTAATACGTATACTTTTTTATTTTTTTCACTTTAGCACAATAATAGCAGTTTTGAAGCAAAAAATTATCATATTTTAGTGTCTCATAGTCTGAGAGCCATAGCTTTTTTATTTTTTGACCGATTCTCTCAGCTAGGGTCTCATTTTTTGCGGGATGAGGTGATGGTCTGATTGGTAATATTTTGGGGGGCATACGCCTTTTTTATCACTTGCTGTTGCAATTTTTGTGATGTAATGTGACAAAAATGGCTTTTTTTACACAGTTTTTTTACGGTGTTCACCTGAGTGGTTATGTCATGTGATATTTTTATAGAGCTGTTTGTTACAGACGTGGCGATACCTAATATGTATATTTTTTTTATTTTTTTCACTTTAGCACAATAATAGCAGTTTTGACACAAAAAAAATGATGTTTTAGTGTTTCCATGTTCTGAGAGCTATATTTTTTTTTTTTTTTGGGCGATTGTCTTAGGTAGGGGCTCATTTTTTGTGGGATGAGGTGACTGATACCATTTTGGGGGGCATACGCCTTTTTGATCGCTTGGTGTTGCACTTTTTGTGATGTAAGGTGACAAAAATGGCTTTTTTTTACACTGTTTTTATTTTTTATGGTGTTTATCAGACAGGGTGGATCATGTGATATATTTATAGAGACGGTCTTTACGGACACGGCAATACCTAATATGTGTGGGTTTTGTTGTTTTTTCAGTTTTTTATTATAAAATAAGGGGAAAGGGGCGTTTTTTTCTTTTTTACTTTATTAATTTTATAAAAAACAATTTTTTTTTACTTTTTTTACTTTACTTTATTTATGACATTCACTTTTGGGGGTCTGATCCCCTCTGCAATGCATTACAATACATCTGTATTGTAATGCATTGCCTGTTAGTGTATGACACTGAGTCATACACTAACAGGTTGCCTAGGAGACCCAGCCTGAGGCTGGACAGGTTACCTAGGAGACGGGCCTGAGGCTGGACAGGTTACCTAGGAGACGGGCCTGAGGCTGGACAGGTTACCTAGGAGATGGGCCTGAGGTTGGATCTCCTCGGCTCCCGTTGAAGGCAGGTCCCAATGCCGTGCAAGGCATTGGGCAGCCTCTGCACGCCATCGGGCTGCCTTGTGTCGCATCGGGTCCTCGCCACAGCAGCGCGGGGACTCGATGCTCTCCCTCACCTGACACAAACCTCTTCTATGTCGCGGTCAGCGCGGACCGCGGCATAGAAGGGGTTAATCCGCCGGCATCGGCTTTTACAGCGATGCGGGCAGATACAGCAGGGGCTTTGACAGTATGTCAAAGGTCGGGAAGGGGTTAAAAAGTGGGTTTTGGAAATTTTCTGAAAAATTTCAAGATTTGCTTCTAAACTTCTGAGTCTTGTAACGTCCCCAAAAAAATAAACTGTCATTTACAAAATGATCCGAACATGAAGTAGACATACGGGGAATGTAAAGTAATGAGTATTATATGAGGTATCACCATCTGTTTTAAAAGCAGAGAAATTGAAATTTGGAAAGTTGCGAATTTTTCCAAATTTTTTTTTTTGTAAATTTGTTTGTTTGTTTTTTAAATAAAAATTAAAAATATTGACTGAAATTTACCACTGTCATGAAGCACAATGTGTCACGAGAAAACAATCTCGGAACGGCTTGGATAAAGGAAATGCGTTCCAAAGTTATTACCACATAAAGTGACATATGTCGGATTTGCAAAAATCGGCCTGGGATTTAAGGTGAAAAGTGGCCTGGTACTGAAGGGGTTAAAGTAGCCTAGTGTTGTAGCTGGGTCTAAATTAGCAGAAGGCAGGATCAACACAAGTAGGATGGGTCAGCAATACCACAGTACAGCCAGAAATACTTCCCCAGAAGCTGCCTCTCCATGGTGGCCAGCACCACATGCCATGCTCTATACTCCTTCTCGACCACTTGTCTCTAAGATATGGAGGAGGGGCTAAGGAGTTAAAAAATAAACGGGCCACAGCACCGAGCCAGCCCGTCAGCATGTTGCCTGGTCTTTCAGCGCTACATCCAGTGATATCGCCTCTGATGTAGACGTTCTCCATCCTTATCTTCTCTACTTGTATCAAACCACCATGACAACCTCTTTCAGCTACATCATCTCTGTTGGGTTTGCCACACAGACATCTTAGACTCCGCATATTTCCATCATCCTCCCCACCTTCTCAACACAAACCTCCAACAATAATAATGCCCTCTGTAGTGCCCCCATATTGCCAACAGTATTAATAATACTGCCTTCTCAGTTATCCTAGAAATAAAAATACACCCTATAGTGCTTCCAGTACTAATAATGCTCCCTATAGTACCCCCAGTAGTAATAATACCTCTATGGTGCCTCCAGCATTTGTAATGCCCCAAGAAATGGCACCTATAGTGCCCCCCAGTGATAACATCCACAGTAGAGATAATACACCCTAAAGTGGCCCTAGTAGGATGCTCCCTAAGTGGCTGATGACAGAAAAAAAATACTTCTCGTTCCATGCCACTATCTGTGGCTCTTTTGTCCTATGACTGGGATTCCGGCCCAGGTGGTCACCATTATGTCATTGCTTCACAACCAAAGTCTCATAGGCTTCAGGTGTAGCGATCTGTGGCCTATGAAGGTGAACACTGTGGTATGACCCCATTGGTTCTCATGTCCCACTGCAGTAGTACCTGTATCACCATCCTGAGGACATCTGAGGGATTACAGCTGGTGGTGACTGCTGAAAGACTGAGCGGCTAGCCCACATAGAGTAGCCAGAATGTAGAAACAGAGGGAATCTCCCTCCGGCAACCGTGACTCCTGCAAGTGTGTCCCCCTTGGAAATGGCATAGTAGCACTGAGAGCATCCTCAGGCAGACGGCCACTGCTCCGGCCTGGTCAGAAAGCAGAAGTCAGTATTAGTGGCCCGTAGAGCATGGGAGGAGAGGGAATTATCCTCCCCACAAACTGTGAGCTAAGGACTGAGGTTCATGGTTGGCCCTCCTCAATAGGCCCTGTCGTGTGACTGTTTCTTCCAGTAGATCTAGATTTCTCATTCTTGAGGCTGGTGTAAGAAGCAGCCCAATGATGTCCCACGTTTCATTGTATACGTGTTCCTGTGTTTCTGTGATTCTGGTCCTTTAAGACAGCAGCCATTGTAATATGATGCCGGAGTGACACGGCCCCGATGATGTCAGCTGCCTGTTTGCCGACAGTGTGAGAAGAGAAGCAGGAAGTGATGAGACAGGGAGCAGCAGCCATCTTGGCAAGAGAAAAGACAGGCGTCTGTGCTGTATGGAGAGGGTGAGGACTTTCCTGTGCAGCCAACGATGACGTTATTGCGCGCCTGTGCCGGGACGCAGCACTGCCTCATCCCACCTTCCTCTGCAAGCAAGCGCCTGGCCCTGGACGTAGGTGAGTATTTAGCTTTTCATTTTATTTTATTAATATTTTTTTTAATTTCATGTGCCTACTTTGGGGGACATGTGGGGGGTGGGGGACAAACAGTAGGACATATTAAGAGACATCGAGTACATGGGGGGGAGAATGTGGGGGCTGTGGGGCCAATTTATTATGGGAGGGACTACTATGTGGGGGCAAATTACTATTCGGGGCAGTGTGGGGGCAAATTACTATGTGGGGACAGTGTGGGGGAAACTATTGTGTGGGGACAGTGTGGGGTAATTGCTATGTGGGGACAGTGTGGGGTAATTGCTATGTGGGGACATTGTGGGGTAATTGCTATGTGGGGACAGTGGGGTAATTGCTATGTGGGGACATTGTGGGGTAATTGCTATGTGGGGACAGTGGGGTAATTGCTATGTGGGGACATTGTGGGGTAATTGCTATGTGGGGACATTGGGGTAATTGCTATGTGGGGACAGTGTGGGGTAATTACTATGTGGGGGCAGTGTGGTGGTAATTGCTATGTGGGGACATTGGGGTAATTGCTATGTGGGGACAGTGTGGTGGTAATTGCTATGTGGGGACAGTGTGGGGTAATTGCTATGTGGGGACATTGTGGGGTAATTGCTATGTGGGGACAGTGGGGTAATTGCTATGTGGGGACAGTGTGGTGGTAATTGCTATGTGGGGACAGTGTGGGGTAATTGCTATGTGGGGACATTGTGGGGTAATTGCTATGTGGGGACAGTGGGGTAATTGCTATGTGGGGACAGTGTGGGGTAATTGCTATGTGGGGACAGTGGGGTAATTGCTATGTGGGGACATTGTGTGGTAATTGCTATGTGGGGATATTGGGGTAATTGCTATGTGGGGACAGTGTGGGGTAATTACTATGTGGGGGCAGTGTGGTGGTAATTGCTATGTGGGGACACTGTGGGGTAATTGCTATGTGGGGACATTGTGGGGTAATTTCTATGTGGGGACAGTGGGGTAATTGCTATGTGGGGACAGTGTGGGGTAATTGCTATGTGGGGACAGTGGGGTAATTGCTATGTGGGGACAGTGTGGGGTAATTACTATGTGGGGGCAGTGTGGTGGAAATTACTATGTGGGGACAGTGTGGGGTAATTGCTATGTGGGGTAATTGCTATGTGGGGACAGTGTGGGGTAATTGCTATGTGGGGACAGTGTGGGGTAATTGCTATGTGGGGTAATTGCTATGTGGGGACAGTGTGGGGTAATTGCCATGTGGGGACAGTGTGGGGTAATTGCTATGTGGGGACAGTGTGGGGTAATTGCCATGTGGGGACAGTGTGGGGTAATTGCTATGTGGGGACAGTGTGGGGTAATTGCCATGTGGGGGCAGTGTGGTGGTAATTGCTATGTGGGGACAGTGTGGGGTAATTGCTATGTGGGGTAATTGCTATGTGGGGACAGTGTGGGGTAATTGCTATGTGGGGACAGTGTGGGGTAATTGCCATGTGGGGACAGTGTGGGGTAATTGCTATGTGGGGACATTGTGGGGTAATTGCTATGTGGGGACATTGTGGGGTAATTGCTATGTGGGGACATTGTGGGGTAATTGCTATGTGGGGACAGTGGGGTAATTGCTATGTGGGGACATTGTGGGGTAATTGCTATGTGGGGACAGTGGGGTAATTGCTATGTGGGGACAGTGTAGGGTAATTACTATGTGGGGGCAGTGTGGGGTAATTACTATGTGGGGGCAGTGTGGTGGTAATTGCTATGTGGGGACAGTGTGGGGTAATTTCTATGTGGGGACAGTGTGGGGTAATTGCTATGTGGGGACAGTGGGGTAATTGCTATGTGGGGACAGTGGGGTAATTGCTATGTGGGGACAGTGGGGTAATTGCTATGTGGGGACATTGTGGGGTAATTGCTATGTGGGGACAGTGGGGTAATTGCTATGTGGGGACAGTGTAGGGTAATTACTATGTGGGGGCAGTGTGGGGTAATTACTATGTGGGGGCAGTGTGGTGGTAATTGATATGTGGGGACAGTGTGGGGTAATTGCTATGTGGGGACAGTGTGTGGTAATTGCTATGTGGGGGCAGTGTGGTGGAAATTACTATGTGGGGGCAGTGTGGTGGAAATAACTATGTAGGGGAAATTACTGTGTGGGGGCAAATTACTATGGGGGATTACTATATGGGGCAGTGTGGTGGAAATTACTATATGGGGTGTTGCTATTGGGGAGGCACTGTAGGGGCAATTCTATTATTTCTGGGGACACTATACAGGGATTATTGCCTGGAGCACAATAGAGGGTGGTATTATTACTGGGGGTCTCTAGGGCACATTATAGCTGCTGTGGACACTATAGGAACATTTGGGGTAATTTATCAAACTGGTGTAAAGTAGAACTGGCTTAGTTGCCCATAGCAGCCAATCAGATTCCACCTTTCATATTTGACAGCTCTTATGGAAATCCAGTTCTACTTTACACCAGTTTGATAAATTACCCCAATTATGTCTATTAGGGTCATTATTTTTTCAGCAGTATAGTACCTGGGGCATTGGGGAGCACAACGGGCACAGTATTGGGAGTGGCAGCAGGATGACACTGTGGGGACACCAGGATGGGGGGGTTGATGGAAAAATTGAGAAATCTAACATGTCTGTGTTACAAACTGTAGAGACGAGATGTGGCTGAAAAAATTTGCCATGGTGTTCTGGGTCAAATGGAGGAGAAGAGGAAAGAGAAGGTCTACATGACAGGAGATGTCACTGGATGTAAGAGGTATGTGGTGCTGTATTCTCCTCCATGTCTTTTTTTATTATAATTATATGTATTTTAAATTTGGCGACCAAATTTTTCAGTTTAAACTAAACTAAAATGGAGGGAGGGGAGGGGCCCAAGTTGGGTAGACGGCGCCGGGCCTATCATGTACTTAATCCGCCCCTGACTCTAAGGGTCCATTCACACGACCGTATGGCTTTGTGGATCCTCAAAAAATGCGGAAGTTGTATTTTACATTTTATATAAAGATTTAAGTGTTGAATAAAAAAGAAAAAAGGTGAAAATGTGTATAAAATAATCCTGTCAGATTGCGTTAGCGCCATTTTGTCTGGCTTTGATTGCACAGAGAGCTTAGTGTGAAACTTGTGCTTGGCCGGCATCGGTTTTGGGCTGTATTTCTTGAGTATCATGGCTAATGAACGAGAGGTTCTTCTGTACTGGCTAGTTTCTCAGAGATTTGGACGGCAGCCAGCAATGCTGTCTGAAGAACCGAGGAGGAGGAGGCGGTGGGTCCATCCCATTGTCTCCCAGCGCCCACAGAAGGGCCACTTTCACACCTTGTACTTCGACTTGCGGCAGCACCCCGATACATTTCAGGGTTATTGCCGTATGGCTGTAGCTACTTTTGATATGTTGATGGCGTCTCTCCGTTCTGGACTTACTTTCCTGGACACTAACATGAGGCCCAGCATTTCTCCTGAAGAAAGACTTCTAGTCACGTTGAGGTAAGTTTATTAGTCCATCGTTAATTATAACTGTAAAATATTTAGATTTTAGAAACGGGAACTTATAAATGTATTTTCTCTCTTCACAGGTTCCTTGCAACTGGTAACTCTTTTGCCTCCTTGCATTATGAGTATTTTCTGGGAATCTCAACTATATCTGGGACCGTCTGTCACACATGTCAACCTATCTGAGATGCGGTGATGCCCCAACCCAAGGCAGAAGATTGGCTTAGAATTGCTGATGGGTTTTACCAAACTGCATAGGGGCATTGGATGGCAAACACATACAGTACAGACCAAAAGTTTGGACACACCTTCTCATTCAAAGAGTTTTCTTTATTTTCATGACTATGAAGGCATCAAAACTATGAATTAACACATGTGGAATTATATACATAACAAACAAGTGTGAAACAACTGAAAATATGTCATATTCTAGGTTCTTCAAAGTAGCCACCTTTTGCTTTGATTACTGCTTTGCACACTCTTGGCATTCTCTTGATGAGCTTCAAGAGGTAGTCCCCTGAAATGGTCTTCCAACAGTCTTGAAGGAGTTCCCAGAGATGCTTAGCACTTGTTGGCCCTTTGCCTTCACTCTGCGGTCCAGCTCACCCCAAACCATCTCGATTGGGTTCAGTTCCGGTGACTGTGGAGGCCAGGTCATCTGGCGCAGCACCCCATCACTCTCCTTCATGGTCAAATAGCCCTTACTTTCAAAGTTTTCCCAATTTTTCGGCTGACTGACTGACCTTCATTTCTTAAAGTAATGATGGCCACTCGTTTTTCTTTACTTAGCTGCTTTTTTCTTGCCATAATACAAATTCTAACAGTCTATTCAGTAGGACTATCAGCTGTGTACCCACCTGACTTCTCCTCAACGCAACTGATGGTCCCAACCCCATTTATAAGGCAAGAAATCCCACTTATTAAACCTGACAGGGCACACCTGTGAAGTGAAGACCATTTCAGGTGACTACCTCTTGAAGCTCATCAAGAGAATGCCAAGAGTGTGCAAAGCAGTAATCAAAGCAAAAGGTGGCTACTTTGAAGAACCTAGAACATGACATATTTTCAGTTCTTTCATACTTGTTTGTTATGTATATAATTCCACATGTGTTAATTCATAGTTTTGATGCCTTCAGTGTGAATCTACAATTTTCATAGTCATGAAAATAAAGAAAACTCTTTGAATGAGAAGGTGTGTCCAAACTTTTGGTCTGTACTGTACGTGTTAAGAAACCGCCTCACTCAGGGTCCCAATATTTTAATTTCAAACAATATTTTTCTATCGTGCTGTTGGCCTTAGTTGACAGTAATTATAGATTTATTATTGTTGGTATTGGGGCCTATGGAAGCACAGCAGACGCCCGCATCTTCTGTTCTTCTAGAATGGGTCAACGGCTTCGAGCCAACCAACTTGCCTTGCCAGAGCCCAAATGACTACCCGGATCTTCTGCTTCAGCCGCTCCATTTGTAATCGTGGCAGACGAAGGGTTTGCGTTATCTCCACATGTAATGCGACCTTTTCCTAGACGCGATTTGGATGACCGAAAGCGCGTATTTAATAACCGTCTGTCTCGTGCACATCGATATGTTGAATGTGCTTTTGGAATACTGTCCAATAAATGGAGAGTGTTCGAGTCATCCTTGCAAATGAGTCCGCAAAATGCCACCGCATCTTTTGAGGGCCCATAGAAATGAAGGGATCTGCAGACCTTCCGCAAAATTGTGAAATGGCTACGGATCCGTACATACGGTCGTGTGAATGGGCCCTTAAAATGTATCACCCTGTTTCTCCTGTCTTCAGAAATATCACCGTTGTGGCCCTAATCTTGACACACAACATGGTGCAAACACCATTGAAAATGTTCCCGGACCCCTTGTACACTTGTAGAGGTATTGAGCTGCCAAAAAGTCAGAACCCCCCCCAGAAATGAGCCCATTTTAAAAACTAGGTCCCTTTAAGCCCACATCTAGTGGTGTAGTGAGCATGCGGAGTGCAAAATTTTTATAGGACAAAATAATGGGTAGATATGGTTTTCTTCAAACTTGTAATGCATTTTCACACGAAACAGGAGAAAAAAATATACTTTTAAATGGGTCACTCTGCTGCTGTCTCAGAAATCTGCCACGTTCTTATGAGAGTTGAAGAGGTGAACCTCTAAGAGATCATAATCTGGGTTTTTTCCGTGGGACCTAAAAATTGTCACTAAAATAGATGAATGACATGAGTGCTGAAGTACAGGGGTGGCATAGAGGGCACTGGTGGTCCGAACATTTGTTTGGGTCCACATTCAGGAAGAGGCAGATGTGGGTTACTGCTCGGTAAACTGCCTTCATATAATTACTTTGTGAGTGATCAAGTCCTGGAATTAATTGTACAGAAAAATATATTTAAAAAAATCATAAGTGGTAAAATTTGTCTCACTGTCTAAAAAAAAAAAATGCTTCGATCCGAGCACTGAGAGGAAAAACTTACTGCCAGCATTTTCAGTAATCGCCATGATATAGTATAACACCGATCATGTAATCAGACACCGCTCCTTACCGTCTCTGAGCATTGCCCAAAGCTTTATCACTTATAGGCTAAAACGACGCCATAAACAGGTGTATGGGTGGTGTGGTGTTTATAGACACATGATAGTCCGCCAGTGTTTATAGACACATGATAGTCCGCCAGTGTTTATAGACACATGATAGTCCGCCAGTGTTTATAGACACATGATAGTCCGCCAGTGTTTATAGACACATGATAGTCCGCCAGTGTTTATAGACACATGATAGTCCGCCAGTGTTTATGGACACATGATAGTCCGCCAGTGTTTATAGACACATGATAGTCCGCCAGTGTTTATAGACACATGATAGTCCGCCAGTGTTTATAGACACATGATAGTCCGCCAGTGTTTATGGACACATGATAGTCCGCCAGTGTTTATGGACACATGATAGTCCGCCAGTGTTTATGGACACATGATAGTCCGCCAGTGTTTATGGACACATGATAGTCCGCCAGTGTTTATGGACACATGATAGTCCGCCAGTGTTTATGGACACATGATAGTCCGCCAGTGTTTATGGACACATGATAGTCCGCCAGTGTTTATGGACACATGATAGTCCGCCAGTGTTTATGGATACACGATAGTCCGCCAGTGTTTATAGACACACGATAGTCCGCCAGTGTTTATAGACACACGATAGTCCGCCAGTTTTTATAGATACACGATAGTCCACCAGTGTTTATGGGCACATGATAGTCAGCCAGTGTTTATGGACACATGATAGTCCGCCAGTGTTTATGGACACATGATAGTCCGCCAGTGTTTATAGACACACGATAGTCCGCCAGGGTTTATAGACACACGATAGTCCGCCAGTTTTTATAGATACACGATAGTCTGCCAGTGTTTATGGACACACGATAGTCAGCCAGTGTTTATGGACACATGATAGTCCGCCAGTGTTTATAGACACACGATAGTCCGCCAGGGTTTATAGACACACGATAGTCCGCCAGGGTTTATAGACACACGATAGTCCGCCAGTTTTTATAGATACACGATAGTCCGCCAGTGTTTATAGACACATGATAGTCCGCCAGTGTTTATAGACACATGATAGTCCGCCAGTGTTTATAGATACACGATAGTCTGCCAGTGTTTATGGACACACGATAGTCTGCCAGTGTTTATGGACACACGATAGTCAGCCAGTGTTTATGGACACATGATAGTCCGCCAGTGTTTATGGACACATGATAGTCCGCCAGTGTTTATAGACACACGATAGTCCGCCAGGGTTTATAGACACACGATAGTCCGCCAGTTTTTATAGATACACGATAGTCTGCCAGTGTTTATGGACACACGATAGTCTGCCAGTGTTTATGGACACACGATAGTCAGCCAGTGTTTATGGACACATGATAGTCAGCCAGTGTTTATGGACACATGATAGTCCGCCAGTGTTTATAGACACATGATAGTCCGCCAGTGTTTATAGACACACGATAGTCCGCCAGTGTTTATAGACACATGATAGTCCGCCAGTGTTTATAGACACATGATAGTCCGCCAGTGTTTATAGACACATGATAGTCCGCCAGTGTTTATAGACACATGATAGTCCGCCAGTATCACTTTATTCTGCAGGTGTTTATAGACACACGGTAGTGACATATGTGTGGGAACATTAGCTCAGCATTAAACTAATAAATGCACGTGCGCTCACCTGTATCTGCTCTGCACTGTCAGCAGGTAGATATAACAGCTACAATCAAGTCGACTGTTGTATAGTCACATACTTGATTTGCATGTATAGGGCAAGTAGCGATACAACCGTCTGGACAGGAAGTAACAGGTTAAAATGAAGTACATCCCTACTTTAAGTATATCTACTGGCATAGTCGTAATATTTTGTGAAACTGCATGTTCCAGCAATCAGATGCACTGCTAATTATAAAGTGGATGGCTGCTGGAGATGTCGGGTTTCAAAAGAGAAAGAGAAGGAAAGTATTGTATATATAAAATAAATTGACGCTAGGCATAAAAATAATCTGCCATCTTGGGCGCTAGTTGAGGGGAGAAGTTAAAGTTTAGGCTGAATCTTGCATTGTGGACCTCAAATGCTTAATTAAAACGACACCAGGGGAAACATACTGATGAAAAACTGCTACAATGTTACCATAACTATAACATAGCAATTTCATGTACCGCTACCAACCCATAATCTACAGAAGACGACACGGGCCAGAAAAATGACCCGACGGCTAGGACAGTAACCAGTGGTGTAATATCATGAGCGGCCAGGAGATGGCAGAAAATTGCCATTTTCGAACAGCTATAAATGTATCATGGAAAGAAAAAGTAATAAGTAGAACTGTTATAAGATGGGCTCGGAGACCTCCTTGACGTCTTGTGGGTGGAGCATCTGGAGTTTGCATATCCAATGCACCTTTTTTCCCTCATGTAATCGATGTGCCTTGTACATACAGTGCATTTGGAAAGTTTTCAACCACTTTTTCACTTTTTGTTATGTTGCTCCTTGTGTTCAAATCGAAAAAAAAAATAAGTTTTCCCCCTCTCAATCCTTCATAATGAGAAAGTGAAAACAGAATGTTAGAAATCTTCACTAGGAAAAACAAAAATTTCACCTGGACATAGGTATTCTTGACATTTGGCTCTGGGGCCTTCCACTTCTCTGGAAGATCTCTGAGATGTTTTGGTACATTTAGTGGTCACTCTGTGGTAAATTTAGGTGATTGAACATGATTTGGAAAGAACCAGTCCTGTCTATATAAGATCTCACTGCTGACAATGCCTATCAGAGCAAACCAAGCCAGGAGAAGGAAAGAACTGCCTGTAGAGCTCAGAGACAGGACTGTGTGGAGGCAAAGATCTGAAGAAGGAGACAAAAATGTTCTGCTCCATTGAGAGTTACCAAGAGCACAGTGGCCTCCATAATTCTTACCAGGAAGAAGTTTGGAACAACCAGGATTCTTCCTAGAGCTGCCGCCCCACCAAACTAAGTAATCGGTGAGAAGGACCTTGATAAGAGGGGTGACCAAGATCCCAGTGGTCACTCGGGCTGAACTCCAAAGATCCTGTGTGCAGATGGGGAAACTTCCAAAAGGTTGACCATCACTGCAGCCTCCACCAATATCAGTTTATAGCAGAGTGGCCAGAAAGAAGCCTCTTCTCAGTAAAAGACACATCTAAAGGACTCTCAGACTGTGAGAAACAAGACTCTCTGCTCTGATGGAACCAAGATTGAACTTTTTGGCCTCTGTTCTAAGTGTCATGTCTGGAGGAAACCAGGCACCGCTCATCCCATTCCCAATACCATCCCTACAGTGAAGCATGGTGGTGGCAACGTCATGTCTGGAGGAAACAAGGCAGCGCTCATCACCTTCCCAATACCATCCCTACAGTGAAGCATGGTGGTGGTAGCGTCATGTCTGAAGGAAATAAGGCCCCACTCATCCTCTGCCTAATACCATCCCTACAGTGAAGCATGGTGGTGGCAGCGTCATGTCTGGAGAAAACAAGGCAGCGCTCATCACCTTCCCAATACCATCCCTACAGTGAAGCATGGTGGTGACAGCGTCATGTCTGGAGGAAACAAGGCACCACTCATCCTCTGCCTAATACCATCCCTACAGTGAAGCATGGTGGTTGCAGCATTATGTCTGGAGGAAACAAGGCACCGCTCATCACCTTCCCAATACCATCCCTACAGTGAAGCATGGTGGTGGCAGCGTCATGTCTGGAGGAAACAAGGCGCCGCTCATCACCTGACCAATACCATCCCTACAGTGAAGCATGGTGGTGGCAGCATCATATCTGGAGGAGACCAGGAGCAGCTCATCACCTGCCTGACACCATCCCTACAGTGAAGCATGGTGGTGGCAGCATCATGTCTGGGGGAGACCAGGTGCCGCTCATCACCTGCCTGACACCATCCCTACAGTGAAGCATGGTGGTGGCAGCATCATGTCTGGAGGAGACCAGGCGCCGCTCATCACCTGCCCAATACCATCCCTACAGTGAAGCATGGTGGTGGCAGCATCATATCTGGAGGAGACCAGGCGCCTCTCATCACCTTCCCAATACCATTCCTACAGTGAAGCATGGTGGGGGCAGCATCACGTCTGGAGTAAACCAGGCGCTGCTCATCACCTGCCCAATACCATCCCTACAGTGAAGCATGGTGGTGACATCATCATGTCTGGGGGAAACCAGGCGCCGCTCATCACCTGCCTGACACTATCCCTACAGTGAAGCATGGTGGGGGCAGCATCATGCTGGGGAGACAGGGAGACTGGTCAGGGTGAAGGGAAAGCTGAATAAAGCAAAGTCCAGAGATATTATTAGTGAGAACCTGATCCAGAGCTCTGGACCTCAGACTGGGCTGAAGGTTCACCTTCCAACAAGACAATGACCATAAGCACACAACCAGGACAACACAGGAGGGACAATTCTGTGAATGCCCTTGAAAGGCCCAGCCAGAGCCCCGAACCCAATGGAGCATCTCTGGAGAGACCTGAAAATGGCTGTCCACTGATGGCCCCCATCTAACCTGGCAGAGCTGGAGAGGATCTGCAAAGGAGAATGTCCGAAAATCCCTAAATCCAGGTGTAAACTGTGTGGCATCATCCCCAAGAAGACTGGAGGCTGGAATCACTGCCAAAGGGGCCAAAGACTTATGTCCTGAGTACAGGGGCTGAAGACTTATGTCCTGAGTACAGGGGCTGAAGACTTATGTCCTGAGTAAAGGGGCTGAAGACTTAGATCACTGAAAGATTTTCATTTTTTCTTTTCAATAAATTACCAAAGATTTCTAAAAATTTTCTCCATGGTGGTCCGAGGTGCTGAAATATTGCCATCATAAGTGAATAAATTATTACAGAGTATAACATCTATGGTATTTACTAGGAAGTTGTTATGATGAGGTAAGATGCAGCTGTGGACATAGTGAGGTAAGTAGAAGCCTGGACAGAGGGACGGCGGTGGATACAGTCAGGTAACAAGAAGCCTGGACAGAGGGACGGCGGTGGATACAGTCAGGTAAAAAGAAGCCTGGACAGAGGGAAGGCGGTGGATACAGTCAGGTAACAAGAAGCCTGGACAGAGGGACGGCGGTAGATACAGTCAGGTAAGAAGAAGCCTGGACAGAGGGACGGCGCTGGATACAGTGAGGTAAGAAGAAGCCTGGACAGAGGACGGCAGTGGATATAGTGAGGTAAGAAGCCTGGACAGAGAGGCGGCTGTGGATATAGTGAGGTAAGAAGAAGCCTGGACAGAGGGGCGGGTGTGGATATAGTGAGGTAAGAAGAAGCCTGGACAGAGGGGCGGGTGTGGATATAGTGAAGTAAGAAGAAGCCTGGACAAAGGGACGGCGGTGGATACAGTGAGGTAAGAAGAATCATGGACAGAAAATGGCAGTGGATATACAGAAGTAAGAAGAAGCCTGGACAGAGGGGCGGCTGTGGATATAGTGAGGTAAAAAGAAGCCTGGACAGAGGGACGGTGGTGGATACAGTGGGGTAAGTAGACACCTGGAAAAAGGGGTGGCTGTGGATACAGTGAGTTAAGAAGACAACTGCATATAGGGATGGCTGTGGATGTAGTGAGGTAAGAAGAAGCCTGGACAGAGGGGCGGCTTTGGATACAGTGAGGTAAGAAGACGCCTGGACAGAGGGGCGGGTGTGGATATAGTGAGGTAAGAAGAAGCCTGGACAGAGGGATGGAGGTGGATACAGTGAGGCAAGAAGAAGCCTGGACAGAGGGATGGCGGTGGATACAGTGAGGTAAGAAGAAGCCTGGACAGAGGGACGGTGGTTGATATAGTGAGGTAAGAAGAAGCCTGGACAGAGGGGCGGCTGTGGATATAGTGAGGTAAGAAGAAGCCTGGACAGATGGGCAGGTGTGGATACAGTCAGGTAACAAGAAGCCTGGACAGAGGGACGGCGGTGGATACAGTGAGGTAAGAGGAAGCCTGGACAGATGGATGGCGGTGGATAAAGTGAGGCAAGAAGAAGCCTGGACAGAGGGACGGTGGTTGATAAAGTGAGGTAAGAAGAAGCCTGGACAAAGGGGCGGCTGTGGATATAGGGAGGTAAGAAGAAGCCTGGACAGATGGGCGGGTGTGGATATAGTGAGGTAAGACGAAGCCTGGACAGAGGGGCGGGTGTGGATATAGTGAGGTAAGAAGAAGCCTGGACAAAGGGACGGCGGTGGATACAGTGAGGTAAGAAGAATCATGGACAGAAAATGGCTGTGGATATACAGAAGTAAGAAGAAGCCTGGACAGAGGGGTGGCTGTGGATATAGTGAGGTAAGAAGAAGCCTGGACAGAGGGATGGTGGTGGATACAGTGGGGTAAGTAGACACCTGGAAAAAAGGGAGGCTGTGGATACAGTGAGGTAAGAAGACAAATGCATATAGGGACGGCTGTGGATGTAGTGAGGTAAGAAGAAGCCTGGACAGAGGGGCGGCTTTGGATACAGTGAGGTAAGAAAACGCCTGGACAGAGGGGCGGGTGTGGATATAGTGAGGTAAGAAGAAGCCTGGACAGAGGGACGGCGGTGGATACAGTCAGGTCAGAAGAAGCCTGGACAGAGGGACGGCGCTGGATACAGTGAGGTAAGAAGAAGCCTGGACAGAGGACGGCAGTAGATATAGTGAGGTAAGAAGCCTGGACAGAGAGGCGGCTGTGGATATAGTGAGGTAAGAAGAAGCCTGGACAGAGGGGCGGGTGTGGATATAGTGAGGTAACAAGAAGCCTGGACAGAGGGGCGGGTGTGGATATAGTGAGGTAAGAAAAAGCCTGGACAAAGGGACGGCGGTGGATACAGTGAGGTAAGAAGAATCATGGACAAAAAATGGCAGTGGATATACAGAAGTAAGAAGAAGCCTGGACAGAGGGGCGGCTGTGGATATAGTGAGGTAAGAAGAAGCCTGGACAGAGGGACGGTGGTGGATACAGTGGGGTAAGTAGACACCTGGAAAAAGGGGTGGCTGTGGATACAGTGAGTTAAGAAGACAACTGCATATAGGGATGGCTGTGGATGTAGTGAGGTAAGAAGAAGCCTGGACAGAGGGGCGGCTTTCGATACAGTGAGGTAAGAAGACGCCTGGACAGAGGGGCGGGTGTGGATATAGTGAGGTAAGAAGAAGCCTGGACAGAGGGATGGAGGTGGATACAGTGAGGCAAGAAGAAGCCTGGACAGAGGGATGGCGGTGGATACAGTGAGGTAAGAAGAAGCCTGGACAGAGGGACAGTGGTTGATATAGTGAGGTAAGAATAAGCCTGGACAGAGGGGTGGCTGTGGATATAGTGAGGTAAGAAGAAGCCTGGACAGATGGGCGGGTGTGGATACAGTCAGGTAACAAGAAGCCTGGACAGAGTGACGGCGGTGGATACAGTGAGGTAAGAGGAAGCCTGGACAGATGGATGGCGGTGGATACAGTGAGGCAAGAAGAAGCCTGGACAGAGGGACGGTGGTTGATATAGTGAGGTAAGAAGAAGCCTGGACAGAGGGGCGGCTGTGGATATAGGGAGGTAAGAAGAAGCCTGGACAGATGGGCGGGTGTGGATATAGTGAGGTAAGACGAAGCCTGGACAGAGGGGCGGGTGTGGATATAGTGAGGTAAGAAGAAGCCTGGACAAAGGGACGGCGGTGGATACAGTGAGGTAAGAAGAATCATGGACAGAAAATGGCTGTGGATATACAGAAGTAAGAAGAAGCCTGGACAGAGGGGTGGCTGTGGATATAGTGAGGTAAGAAAAAGCCTGGACAGAGGGATGGTGGTGGATACAGTGGGGTAAGTAGACACCTGGAAAGAAGGGAGGCTGTGGATACAGTGAGGTAGGAAGACAAATGCATATAGGGACGGCTGTGGATGTAGTGAGGTAAGAAGAAGCCTGGACAGAGGGGCGGCTTTGGATACAGTGAGGTAAGAAAACGCCTGGACAGAGGGGCGGGTGTGGATATAGTGAGGTAAGAAGCCTGGACAGAGGGGCGGGTGTGGATACAGTGAGGTAAGAAGAAGCGTGGACAGAAAATGGCTGTGGATGTAGTGAGGTAAGAAGAAGCCTGGACAAAGGGACGGCGGTGGATATAGTGAGGTAAGAAGAAGCCTGGACAGAGGGGTGGCTGTGGATGTAGTGAGGTAAGAAGAAGCCTGGACAGAGGGGCGGCTGTGGATGTAGTGAGGTAAGAAGAAGCCTGGATAGAAGGGCGGCTGTGGATGTAGTGAGGTAAGAAGAAGCCTGGACAGAGGGGCGGCTGTGGATACAGTGAGGTAAGAAGACGCCTGGACAAAGGGACGGCTGTGGATGTAGTGAGGTAAGAAGAAGCCTGGATAGAAGGGCGGCTGTGGATGTAGTGAGGTAAGAAGAAGCCTGGACAGAGGGGCGGCTGTGGATACAGTGAGGTAAGAAGACGCCTGGACAGAGGGGCGGCTGTGGATGTAGTGAGGTAAGAAGAAGCCTGGACAGAGGGGCGGCTGTGGATGTAGTGAGGTAAGAAGATGCCTGGACAGAGGGGCGGCTTTGGATACAGTGAGGTAAGAAGACGTCTGGACAGAGGGGCGGGTGTGGATACAGAGAGGTAAGAAGATGCCTGGACAGAGGGACAGCTTTGGATAGAGTCAAGTAATAAGAAGCCTGGACAGATGGGCGACTGTGGATGTAGTGAGGTAAGAAGAAGCCTGGACAGAGGGGCGGCTGTGGATGTAGTGAGGTAAGAAGAAGCCTGGATAGAAGGGCGGCTGTGGATGTAGTGAGGTAAGAAGAAGCCTGGACAGAGGGGCGGCTGTGGATGTAGTGAGGTGAGTAGAAGCCTGGACAGAGGGGCGGGTGTGGATACAGTGAGGTAAGAAGACGCCTGGACAGAGGGGCGGCTGTGGATGTAGTGAGGTAAGAAGAAGCCTGGATAGAAGGGCGGCTGTGGATGTAGTGAGGTAAGAAGAAGCCTGGACAGAGGGGCGGCTGTGGATGTAGTGAGGTAAGAAGAAGCCTGGACAGAGCGGCGGCTGTGGATGTAGTGAGGTGAGTAGAAGCCTGGACAGAGGGGCGGGTGTGGATACAGTGAGGTAAGAAGACGCCTGGACAGAGGGGCGGCTGTGGATGTAGTGAGGTAAGAAGAAGCCTGGATAGAAGGGCGGCTGTGGATGTAGTGAGGTAAGAAGAAGCCTGGACAGAGGGGCGGCTTTGGATACAGTGAGGTAAGAAGACGCCTGGACAGAGGGGCGGGTGTGGATATAGTGAGGTAAGAAGAAGCCTGGACAGAGGGATGGAGGTGGATACAGTGAGGCAAGAAGAAGCCTGGACAGAGGGATGGCGGTGGATACAGTGAGGTAAGAAGAAGCCTGGACAGAGGGACAGTGGTTGATATAGTGAGGTAAGAATAAGCCTGGACAGAGGGGTGGCTGTGGATATAGTGAGGTAAGAAGAAGCCTGGACAGATGGGCGGGTGTGGATACAGTCAGGTAACAAGAAGCCTGGACAGAGGGACGGCGGTGGATACAGTGAGGTAAGAGGAAGCCTGGACAGATGGATGGCGGTGGATACAGTGAGGCAAGAAGAAGCCTGGACAGAGGGACGGTGGTTGATATAGTGAGGTAAGAAGAAGCCTGGACAGAGGGGCGGCTGTGGATATAGGGAGGTAAGAAGAAGCCTGGACAGATGGGCGGGTGTGGATATAGTGAGGTAAGACGAAGCCTGGACAGAGGGGCGGGTGTGGATATAGTGAGGTAAGAAGAAGCCTGGACAAAGGGACGGCGGTGGATACAGTGAGGTAAGAAGAATCATGGACAGAAAATGGCTGTGGATATACAGAAGTAAGAAGAAGCCTGGACAGAGGGGTGGCTGTGGATATAGTGAGGTAAGAAAAAGCCTGGACAGAGGGATGGTGGTGGATACAGTGGGGTAAGTAGACACCTGGAAAGAAGGGAGGCTGTGGATACAGTGAGGTAAGAAGACAAATGCATATAGGGACGGCTGTGGATGTAGTGAGGTAAGAAGAAGCCTGGACAGAGGGGCGGCTTTGGATACAGTGAGGTAAGAAAATGCCTGGACAGAGGGGCGGGTGTGGATATAGTGAGGTAGAAAGCCTGGACAGAGGGGCGGGTGTGGATACAGTGAGGTAAGAAGAAGCGTGGACAGAAAATGGCTGTGGATGTAGTGAGGTAAGAAGAAGCCTGGACAAAGGGACGGCGGTGGATATAGTGAGGTAAGAAGAAGCCTGGACAGAGGGGTGGCTGTGGATGTAGTGAGGTAAGAAGAAGCCTGGACAGAGGGGCGGCTGTGGATGTAGTGAGGTAAGAAGAAGCCTGGATAGAAGGGCGGCTGTGGATGTAGTGAGGTAAGAAGAAGCCTGGACAGAGGGGCGGCTGTGGATGTAGTGAGGTGAGTAGAAGCCTGGACAGAGGGGCGGGTGTGGATACAGTGAGGTAAGAAGACGCCTGGACAGAGGGGCGGCTGTGGATGTAGTGAGGTAAGAAGAAGCCTGGATAGAAGGGCGGCTGTGGATGTAGTGAGGTAAGAAGAAGCCTGGACAGAGGGGCGGCTGTGGATGTAGTGAGGTAAGAAGATGCCTGGACAGAGGGGCGGCTTTGGATACAGTGAGGTAAGAAGACGTCTGGACAGAGGGGCGGGTGTGGATACAGTGAGGTAAGAAGATGCCTGGACAGAGGGACAGCTTTGGATAGAGTCAAGTAATAAGAAGCCTGGACAGATGGGCGACTGTGGATGTAGTGAGGTAAGAAGAAGCCTGGACAGAGGGGCGGCTGTGGATGTAGTGAGGTAAGAAGAAGCCTGGATAGAAGGGCGGCTGTGGATGTAGTGAGGTAAGAAGAAGCCTGGACAGAGGGGCGGCTGTGGATGTAGTGAGGTGAGTAGAAGCCTGGACAGAGGGGCGGGTGTGGATACAGTGAGGTAAGAAGACGCCTGGACAGAGGGGCGGCTGTGGATGTAGTGAGGTAAGAAGAAGCCTGGATAGAAGGGCGGCTGTGGATGTAGTGAGGTAAGAAGAAGCCTGGACAGAGGGGCGGCTGTGGATGTAGTGAGGTAAGAAGATGCCTGGACAGAGGGGCGGCTTTGGATACAGTGAGGTAAGAAGACGCCTGGACAGAAAATGGCTGTGGATGTAGTGAGGTAAGAAGAAGCCTGGACAAAGGGACGGCGGTGGATATAGTGAGGTAAGAAGAAGCCTGGACAGAGGGGTGGCTGTGGATGTAGTGAGGTAAGAAGAAGCCTGGACAGAGGGGCGGCTGTGGATGTAGTGAGGTAAGAAGAAGCCTGGATAGAAGGGCGGCTGTGGATGTAGTGAGGTAAGAAGAAGCCTGGACAGAGGGGCGGCTGTGGATGTAGTGAGGTGAGTAGAAGCCTGGACAGAGGGGCGGGTGTGGATACAGTGAGGTAAGAAGACGCCTGGACAGAGGGGCGGCTGTGGATGTAGTGAGGTAAGAAGAAGCCTGGATAGAAGGGCGGCTGTGGATGTAGTGAGGTAAGAAGAAGCCTGGACAGAGGGGCGGCTGTGGATGTAGTGAGGTAAGAAGATGCCTGGACAGAGGGGCGGCTTTGGATACAGTGAGGTAAGAAGACGTCTGGACAGAGGGGCGGGTGTGGATACAGTGAGGTAAGAAGATGCCTGGACAGAGGGACAGCTTTGGATAGAGTCAAGTAATAAGAAGCCTGGACAGATGGGCGACTGTGGATGTAGTGAGGTAAGAAGAAGCCTGGACAGAGGGGCGGCTGTGGATGTAGTGAGGTAAGAAGAAGCCTGGATAGAAGGGCGGCTGTGGATGTAGTGAGGTAAGAAGAAGCCTGGACAGAGGGGCGGCTGTGGATGTAGTGAGGTGAGTAGAAGCCTGGACAGAGGGGCGGGTGTGGATACAGTGAGGTAAGAAGACGCCTGGACAGAGGGGCGGCTGTGGATGTAGTGAGGTAAGAAGAAGCCTGGATAGAAGGGCGGCTGTGGATGTAGTGAGGTAAGAAGAAGCCTGGACAGAGGGGCGGCTGTGGATGTAGTGAGGTAAGAAGATGCCTGGACAGAGGGGCGGCTTTGGATACAGTGAGGTAAGAAGACGCCTGGACAGAGGAGCGGGTGTGGATATAGTGAGGTAAGAAGAAGCCTGGACAGAGGGATGGAGGTGGATACAGTGAGGCAAGAAGAAGCCTGGACAGAGGGATGGCGGTGGATACAGTGAGGTAAGAAGAAGCCTGGACAGAGGGACAGTGGTTGATATAGTGAGGTAAGAAGAAGCCTGGACAGAGGGGTGGCTGTGGATATAGTGAGGTAAGAAGAAGCCTGGACAGATGGGCGGGTGTGGATACAGTCAGGTAACAAGAAGCCTGGACAGAGGGACGGCGGTGGATACAGTGAGGTAAGAGGAAGCCTGGACAGATGGATGGCGGTGGATACAGTGAGGCAAGAAGAAGCCTGGACAGAGGGACGGTGGTTGATATAGTGAGGTAAGAAGAAGCCTGGGCAGAGGGGCGGCTGTGGATATAGGGAGGTAAGAAGAAGCCTGGACAGATGGGCGGGTGTGGATATAGTGAGGTAAGACGAAGCCTGGACAGAGGGGCGGGTGTGGATATAGTGAGGTAAGAAGAAGCCTGGACAAAGGGACGGCGGTGGATACAGTGAGGTAAGAAGAATCATGGACAGAAAATGGCTGTGGATATACAGAAGTAAGAAGAAGCCTGGACAGAGGGGTGGCTGTGGATATAGTGAGGTAAGAAAAAGCCTGGACAGAGGGATGGTGGTGGATACAGTGGGGTAAGTAGACACCTGGAAAGAAGGGAGGCTGTGGATACAGTGAGGTAAGAAGACAAATGCATATAGGGACGGCTGTGGATGTAGTGAGGTAAGAAGAAGCCTGGACAGAGGGGCGGCTTTGGATACAGTGAGGTAAGAAAACGCCTGGACAGAGGGGCGGGTGTGGATATAGTGAGGTAAGAAGAAGCCTGGACAGAGGGGCGGGTGTGGATACAGTGAGGTAAGAAGAAGCGTGGACAGAAAATGGCTGTGGATGTAGTGAGGTAAGAAGAAGCCTGGACAAAGGGACGGCGGTGGATATAGTGAGGTAAGAAGAAGCCTGGATAGAAGGGCGGCTGTGGATGTAGTGAGGTAAGAAGAAGCCTGGACAGAGGGGCGGCTGTGGATGTAGTGAGGTGAGTAGAAGCCTGGACAGAGGGGCGGGTGTGGATACAGTGAGGTAAGAAGACGCCTGGACAGAGGGGCGGCTGTGGATGTAGTGAGGTAAGAAGAAGCCTGGATAGAAGGGCGGCTGTGGATGTAGTGGGGTAAGAAGAAGCCTGGACAGAGGGGCGGCTGTGGATGTAGTGAGGTAAGAAGATGCCTGGACAGAGGGGCGGCTTTGGATACAGTGAGGTAAGAAGACGTCTGGACAGAGGGGCGGGTGTGGATACAGTGAGGTAAGAAGATGCCTGGACAGAGGGACAGCTTTGGATAGAGTCAAGTAATAAGAAGCCTGGACAGATGGGCGACTGTGGATGTAGTGAGGTAAGAAGAAGCCTGGACAGAGGGGCGGCTGTGGATGTAGTGAGGTAAGAAGAAGCCTGGATAGAAGGGCGGCTGTGGATGTAGTGAGGTAAGAAGAAGCCTGGACAGAGGGGCGGCTGTGGATGTAGTGAGGTGAGTAGAAGCCTGGACAGAGGGGCGGGTGTGGATACAGTGAGGTAAGAAGACGCCTGGACAGAGGGGCGGCTGTGGATGTAGTGAGGTAAGAAGAAGCCTGGATAGAAGGGCGGCTGTGGATGTAGTGAGGTAAGAAGAAGCCTGGACAGAGGGGCGGCTGTGGATGTAGTGAGGTAAGAAGAAGCCTGGACAGAGCGGCGGCTGTGGATGTAGTGAGGTGAGTAGAAGCCTGGACAGAGGGGCGGGTGTGGATACAGTGAGGTAAGAAGAAGCCTGGACAGAGGGGCGGGTGTGGATACAGTGAGGTAAGAAGACGCCTGGACAGAGGGGCGGCTGTGGATGTAGTGAGGTAAGAAGAAGCCTGGATAGAAGGGCGGCTGTGGATGTAGTGAGGTAAGAAGAAGCCTGGACAGAGGGGCGGCTGTGGATGTAGTGAGGTAAGAAGAAGCCTGGACAGAGGGGCGGCTGTGGATGTAGTGAGGTAAGAAGAAGCCTGGACAGAGGGGCGGGTGTGGATACAGTGAGGTAAGAAGACGCCTGGACAGAGGGGCGGCTGTGGATGTAGTGAGGTAAGAAGAAGCCTGGATAGAAGGGCGGCTGTGGATGTAGTAAGGTAAGAAGAAGCCTGGACAGAGGGGCGGCTGTGGATGTAGTGAGGTAAGAAGATGCCTGGACAGAGGGGCGGCTTTGGATACAGTGAGGTAAGAAGACGTCTGGACAGATGGGCGGGTGTGGATACAGTGAGGTAAGAAGACGTCTGGACAGAGGGGCGGGTGTGGATACAGTGAGGTAAGAAGAAGCCTGGACAGAGGGGCGGGTGTGGATACAGTGAGGTAAGAAGACGCCTGGACAGAGGGGCGGCTGTGGATGTAGTGAGGTAAGAAGAAGCCTGGATAGAAGGGCGGCTGTGGATGTAGTGAGGTAAGAAGAAGCCTGGACAGAGGGGCGGCTGTGGATGTAGTGAGGTAAGAAGAAGCCTGGACAGAGGGGCGGCTGTGGATGTAGTGAGGTGAGTAGAAGCCTGGACAGAGGGGCGGGTGTGGATACAGTGAGGTAAGAAGACGCCTGGACAGAGGGGCGGCTGTGGATGTAGTGAGGTAAGAAGAAGCCTGGATAGAAGGGCGGCTGTGGATGTAGTAAGGTAAGAAGAAGCCTGGACAGAGGGGCGGCTGTGGATGTAGTGAGGTAAGAAGATGCCTGGACAGAGGGGCGGCTTTGGATACAGTGAGGTAAGAAGACGTCTGGACAGATGGGCGGGTGTGGATACAGTGAGGTAAGAAGACGTCTGGACAGAGGGGCGGGTGTGGATACAGTGAGGTAAGAAGATGCCTGGACAGAGGGACAGCTTTGGATAGAGTCAAGTAATAAGAAGCCTGGACAGATGGGCGACTGTGCATATAGTGAGGTAAGTACAAGGCAGGACAGAGGGGCTGCTTTGGATATAGTGAGAGGTAAGCAGAAGCTTGGACAGAAAGGAGACTATAGATATAGAGCAGTAAGTAGAAGCCTCATATGTGCATTGTATGTCCTGGGGGAGTAATCCCATGGAGTCACTTGTAGAGAAGGATCCGGTACTAATATTCTACATACATCATATGTCCTAGGGGGAGTAACATTAGAGGGTAACTTGTAGAGAAGGATTTGGATGTCCTTGTAGATTAAATTACAGCACAATGTCAATCAGCTGCTTCTAAGGCGATCAGGATATTGTCATGCATTAAACGAGGCATGGACTCGCGGGGCAGGGATGTGATATTACCACTTTACAAAGCGTTGGTGCGGCCTCATCTGGAATATGCAGTCCAGTTCTGGGCACCAGTCCATAGAAAAGACGCCCTGGAGCTGGAAGAGTTAAGTCTTAGAAAGCGAGAGGAAAAGAAGGAGTCATTGTGGGATTCTGAATAGTAGGGAGGTGACATTTGGACCAGAGAGGTCATCAGCATAGAAGTGATACTGAAAGCCATGGGATGCTATGAGCTGTCCCAGGCCAAAGGCATAGATTGAGAAGAGCGGGAATCCTAGGACAGAGCCTTAAGAGACATCAACAAATAAAGGACGAGACAAGGAGGTGTTGTGTGAGACACTAAATGTCTGGTCTGTGAGGTATGAGGTGATCCATACCCAAGATATGAGAGAGTATGTAACAGAAGGGAGTGGTTGATGGTGTCAAAGGCAGAGGACACATCAACGAGGAGGAGGACAGAGTAATATCATTTGGCTTTGGCATTTAGTCGGTCATTGGTGACATTAGTAAGGGCAGTTTCAGTTTAATGGTGGGGTCGGAAGTCAGATTGTAGCTGGTCAAAAGCAGTAGGAGGACAGTTCAAGGTGGACATATTGTTCACGTAGCTTTGAGGCATATGGTAATAGTGATATGGGTGATATTAAGAGACTGGGTCAAGGGAAGGCTTTTTAAGGCTGAATGAGATAATATCAGGGATTGACAAGAATGTACTAAATTTCCCATAGACTGCAATGTTAAGTGATCATTTCAGGGTAAAAAAAAAGGTTTTAAAGATATTTTTAAAAATTCAAATCACCCCCTCCCTTTCCGCATTAAAAATAAACAATATAAAAATAAAGATTATTGGCACTGCCACAACCCAAAATGCCTGACCTATTAAAACACAAAATGTATTTATCCCGTACGGTGAACAGCCTAAAAGAAAAAAAATCTAAATGGCTGTCACTTCAACTCCCAAAAAACTTAATAACAAGTGATCAAAGTCATACACACTCCTAAATCATGTCAATAAAAGGTACACCAATGCCAAATGACATTACTATGTCCTCCTCATATCCTAATAGAGGATGGTAGTGCAGATGGGCTGTAGGAGCAGTTGTCCGAGAAGAACAACTCCTCCACCATGTTTGCTGCTGGGACTGGGAGAGTGAACTGAAATCCATCATACCAGAGTGCAGCCGGGGAGGTAGTGTCAGAGGATGTCAGCCATGTTTCTGATAAACCCAGGAAAGAAAGTTTGTAAGAGATGAAAAGGTTGTGAATGAAGGAGAGTTTGTTGCAGACACAGCAAGTGTTCTATAATGCTCCTGCAGGAGGGACACGGGAAGCAGGGGCCGGGGAAATGTGTCTTAAGATTTGAGGGGTTGCAGAAAGATTTGCTGAAGAGGGACAGGATATGCAGATATATCGCCAGCAATAAAGAGAAGCAGAGAGAGTGTTAGTAAGTGGGAGTAAGGAGGGCATGAGGTGGCCGTGTGTGTTTGGAGAGGAAGGCTTTCCGGGTAAGGAAAACTTCTGAGGAGGAGGCCAGATGGGTGGGTAAGATCGATGGAGAGATAAATACTTCTTTGCTGGACACAGGGTCTTGGGGGTATTTCAGGAAGTGTAGGACAATGAGGGTGATAACTGTGATGAGCAGAAGCATTGTTTGCGGTGGTTGTCTCTTTAGTTACTTTGAAATGGATTTCCCTAGTTACTTTGAAATGGAGACTCCCTTTAAGCAACCATCGAGAGTATGCGGACGAATGATTCAGTAATAATATTGTTCGTCCCCATACTGCTTTCATTTGTCAGCAGCATATTCCATGGTTGGTCAGGAAATTCACTGCAGAGAAACAACAATTTGGGGGCTGCGCTTACTTAATTGTTGGGTGATGTGCGGCATATCTACATGGGGCAATGATTGGGAGCAAGAATTGCTTGTTCCCGATTACTGGCAGATGTGAAAGGCCCTTAGACCTGAACTAGAAATACGGCACTATGTCCTTTATTCCCCTGAATACATCTATGGTGAGAACGAAGGACAGCTGCGTATATCAGAAAGTTTTTTTTGCACGGATAACCATAGAAATCTGACACCCAGCATTGTACGATATGATCTTTGTACCCATCATATTCATTGTGTTCATGTCAAAGATATTCCAGCCAACATCTCCAACCACATCCACAAATTCCCAAGGTCTTGTGGACAATTTCTCTGGTGACCCATATAAAGTTATAGCGAGTGCAAGCTTCTGAAGGCTGGACTCCAAACCTTCACGGATTCTTCTCTGAGGATTTTATTTATTACCTGAATTTCATATTTTCACATTAAAAATAAGCCCCAGTGATCAATGTGGCCTGGAGTAGAGATGAAGAAATATCTGGCATAAGTCAACCATAGTCATTGCACAGACGCATCATGAACGATAACATGGGTCATGATGGATCTGCCTGCATTTGTGCATGTAGATGTGTGTCCATATACAGTCGTAAAAAGAAAAACCATAGTCCACGCTCTTTGATTTCTTTAGTTTTACATATCAGGACACAATAAATAAAAAAAGAGGGTGGGCTTCATTTTTCTCATGACTGTACACTGCGTGCCTTCCAAACTAAATTCACAGCTTACACTCAACATGTCCCTGCCCATAAGAGCTTACACTCTACAGGAGAGAGTACCCTGCCCATAAGAGCTTACACTCTACAGGAGAGAGGCCCCTGCCCATAAGAGCTTACGCTCTACGGGAGAGAGGCCCCTGCCCTCAAGAGATTACGCTCTATGGGAGAGAGGCCCCTGCCCTCAGGAGCTTACGCTCTACGGGATAGAGGCCCCTACCCTCAAGAGCTTATGCTCTACGGGAGAGAGGCCCCTGCCCTCAAGAGCTTACGCTCTACGGGAGAGAGGCCCCTGCCCTCAAGAGCTTATGCTCTACGGGAGAGAGGCCCCTGCCCTGACGAGCTTACGCTCTACGGGAGAGAGGCCCCTGCCCTCAAGAGCTTACGCTCTACGAGAGAGAGGCCCCTGCCCTGACGAGCTTACGCTCTACGGGAGAGAGGCCCCTGCCCTGACAAGCTTACGCTCTACGGGAGAGAGGCCCCTGCACTCGAGAGCTTACGCTCTACGGGAGAGAGGCCCCTGCCCTTAAGAGCTTACGCTCTACGGGAGAGAGACCCCTGCCCTCAAGAGCTTACGCTCTACGGGAGAGAGGCCCCTGCCCTAAAGAGCTTACGCTCTACGGGAGAGAGGCCCCTGCCCTCACAGGCCTGGCTCTAGTATGGGCGGATGTGACGTCACCGGCACACTAGCGCGGTACATGGTGCTATGTGAGTGGTTGAGTTCTCCAGCTGTAGCTCTATTTAGGATCACGATTTGGGCAGGATAAACACGTCCCCTGAAGAAGCCGAGCGGAACGCGCGCCGGGGTGTGCTCACCAAGGCTCTAAGGTTTGTCCCCCATAATATACTTAACTGGTGGTTACATGCGGGTTGTTGTTACATGGGCTCCAGATGGCTTAACGCATGTAGGTGTCTTATATATGTTTATTGACATCTGATACTTCTTAATGACTGTTGTAACTCGCTCTGTTAGACATCACCTGTATTACCATTACAATACACGCTCTCCTTTGGCTGCTGAGGAGATGTTTTTCTCCGTATTAATTGTATTGTCAAGCCATTAGGAGGTGTGTATAAAGGGGGTACATTTATCCGGTGTATGCTTGGTGTGCCGCTGATTCGCAGCGCTACTGCATTACTGCTATATTATATTATATTAACTATTGTCCATTTTGTTGTCTTTCATGATGATATTCAATAAAATGTATTATTAATATATATATGTGTGTTCTTATCTGTTGGGTATATTGCTGTGTAAGGGGCTGCATATGATCCCTGTACACCGCCAAAAGTGTCTACAGTGGACACGTGATCATTAGAACTAGATGATGGAGCCATGAAAGAACATGACCTGGTCTAATGAGTCATGTTACGTGAGGAAGAGATGGCACCAGTAAAACAAGCCGTCAGAGGCAGTGCGATGTTCTGCTGGAAACCCTGGGTCCTGGCATCATGTGGATGTGACAAGTACCACCTACCTAACCATTGTACAGACAGGTTCTCCCTTCAACGGGTGGACTCAACATTTATGATTAGGTGACAGAGGACAAAAAAAAAAAAGAAATATGAAGATGTGCTTAAAACTGTGAAAGTTCGGAGAACATCCAACGGTTAGGCTTCTACAGGATGGCTACAGCACAGGAGACAAGAGTGAGAGAACGGAATAAGCCCTAGGTCAATGTGTGTAGCTTATGAGTGGGTTGATAAACTGATATTAGACTTGATATGTGTGGTGGTGAAGTGTTCTGGAGACTGGAGGAGAATCATGAACATAATGAGCGGCAGAGATCAGCGGCATCTGTGTCAACCCTAGACAGAAAGATCAGCCGGTTACCCTCTCGTGCACTCACTGCCTCCCCTGTACGTTTCATCAAGCCTCATGTGCACTCAGTCTCCCCTGCAAACTGAATATATGAACTAATGCTATATCCACAATATAAATGAATGAGGTACTTGGCTAATACAGCGCATCGGAAAGTCTTCAGCCTCTCAAATTTTATTCTCTTTCTTCTTGTGCTGTCCGTTCCCCCATAATGAGAAGGTGGGAACAGAATAGTAAAAATCTTCACTAACTTATTGAAAAGGAAAAACGAAAATCTCACACAGACATAAGTCTTCGGCCCCTTTGCTCGGGACATAAGTCTTCAGCCCCTTTGCTTGGGACATTAAGTCTTCGGCCCCTTTGCTCGGGACATTAAGTCTTCGGCCCCTTTGCTCGGGACATTAAGTCTTCGGCCCCTTTGCTCGGGACATAAGTGTTAAGCCCTTGTACTCAGGACATAAGTATTCCGCCCCTTTACTCAGGACATGTCTTCAGCCCTTTTCATCACAGCTGCATTACACTCATTGTCTCCCCTGCACGTCTCATCACAGCTGCATTACACTCATTGTCTCCCCTGCACTTCACGTTCCTTGAACTCAATGTCTCCCCTGCACGTCTCATCACAGCTGCATTACACTCATTGTCTCCCCTGCACTTCACGTTCCTTGAACTCAATGTCTCCCCTGCACGTCTCATCACAGCTGCATTACACTCATTGTCTCCCCTGTAATTCTCATCATTTTAATTGCACTCAGTCTCCCCTGCACTTCTTGTCATCACCCTTTCCTTCATTGTCACTCCTGCACCAATCACATTTGTTTACATATTTTTATATGCATGTAAATTTTCATATATAAAAAAAATTGTATACATGGAAATTGGAGCACAAACAGCTCAGAAGAAGCATCTACAACAATATAAGAGAAGAGCTGCTGTTCTTTCCCATATATTCCTCCTGTTAGGGAAAGGGGATGGCTAACCCTTAACTTGGTCAGTTGCAATCATAGTCCAAGTTGATTCTCTTGGCTGACCTTGTATACTAGTGATAATATTCTGTCTTATTATTAACCCTCATCTTAGGCCTCTTTCACACTTGCGTTGTCCGGATCCAGCCTGTACTCCACTTGCCGGAATTACACTCCACAAAACGCAAGTGAACTGAAAGCATTTGAAGACGGAACCGTCTTCAAAATGCGTTCAGTGTTACTATGGCACCCAGGACGCTATTAAAGTCCTGGTTGCCATAGTAGGAGCGGGGAGCGGGGGAGCAGTATACTTACAGTCCGTGCGGCTCCCCGGGCGCTCCAGAATGACGTCAGAGCGCCCCATGCGCATGGATGACGTGTCCAATGCGATCACATGATCCATGCGCTTGGGGCGCCCTGACGTCACTCTGGAGCGCCCGGGGAGCCGCACGGACGGTAAGTACACTGCTCCCCCGCTCCCCGCTACACTTTACCATGGCTGCCAGGACTTTAGTGTCCCGGCAGCCATGGTAACCACTCTGAAAAAGCTAAACGTCGGATCCGGCAATGCGCCGAAACGACGTTTAGCTTAAGGCCGGATCCGGATTAATGCCTTTCAATGGGCATTAATTCCGGATCCGGCCTTGCGGCAAGTGTTCCGGATTTTTGGCCGGAGCAAAAAGCGCAGCATGCTGCGGTATTTTCTCCGGCCAAAAAACATTCCGTTCCAGAACTGAAGACATCCTGATGCATCCTGAACGGATTTCTCTCCATTCAGAATGCATTGGGATAAAACTGATCAGGATTCTTCCGGCATAGAGCCCCGACGACGGAACTCTGTGCCGGAACACAAGAACGCAGGTGTGAAAGAGCCCTAATATGGTTGCAAGAGAAGCATCTCACCAAAGATACTACCCAATGTCTTCATAAATAATGGATTCAGTCTTCCAAGCCCTCATGTCACATCTCTTTTCCTAGAGGTGTCTCTTTTATGGTCTCTCAGTCCAGAGGAAGGAAACGTGTTCTAATGTTTACTCGGAAGGCCCCTATTTTTTTTATTTTTTTCTTATCCAAGATCCACAAAAGCCTCACACAGAAGTTTCTAGATGCTGATCAGTCTGGAGGAAGATTTATTAAGACACCAAACAATTTTCATCAATCTCTCCAGTGTCCAGAAGTTCAACTACTAGTGGAGAAGATTTCAAACTGGGCCGTCCCAAGCAAGTTCAGCTGGGTTTACACAAGATGCCAGAACTTCATTGCGTGTTTACAGGAAGCTCCCACCACTACCGAGTTCACAGTACAGGAAAGGACCATGAGAGAGAGGACACACACAACATCTGGATTTGTAGTGCAAGAAGACCTTCACTGTCCAGCCAAAAAACAACAGATGTTTAAAGACGTCTCAAAGAAGCCAGAACTTCATCCCAGACCTACAGCTGTGTTCAGAGTGGCGCAGGAGACCATGAGAGAAAGGTCACATCCAGAAGACCACCACCAAAACTTCACAGGTGTTATACCAGCATTTCATGCCCACCACTGTGTCGCCTCACCAGGTGGGTACAGCCACTGGAGCATTTATAGGGTCTCCCCTCTGGATAAGTCATAAATATCACATCGGCAAGGGTCCAAGTTCAGTCACCCCACCGTTCAGCTGTTGCGCTCATCGGAGCTCTGGCGAGCGCTGCAGCTCCTGGCAGCTTTACAAGCACAAGACCAAATAATGTATAGTGTCTGTGCTTGGTATTGCAGTTCTGCCCATTGACGTGAGCATGGCAACTAGGCCATGTGACCGATGTACGGTGACATCACTGACCTAGGAAGGGGCCGAGGCACTCACAGAGTACCCAAGTTGTTCTAACAGCTTATCGGTGGGGATGCCAGGGGTTGGACCTCTGCCGATGTGATATTGATGACCTATCCTGAGGATAGGTCATCAATATCTTTTCGCAGATAACCCCTTTAAGGAGCTTTTCCTGTGGGAAGTTGCCTGAGCAATAGGGTTCCTGTAAAGGTGCTCTTCATATCCAGTTTCACTTCCTCATGAACCGACTTATGCCGGACTCCGGATGAGTCCGTTTATTGCCTGACCCTCAGACTGACTTTGGATTGCACATACTCTGCCTGCCCTGACCCCTGCTGGTATCCCACTATGGTTTTGTCTGAGCCCTCAATGTTTTGCACCACTGACTATTGACCCCTGTGGGTGAGAAGTCACTTAACAGAGATTACTACAAGAGGTAGCAGCCTGGTGGTTCCTCTGCAGAGTCCAGATCCCTATACAAGAGGTAAAGGGTGAAAACCGGAGGGGCACTTAATGCATTTAGGAGTAGCCCTAAGTCAAAGCTAGTCAGTAGACACTGGGATTCACATCTGTTTGTTAACAGCAGTAAGCTCCCAACACTACTGCAGTCACAGTGCTGGTGACCATGAGAGAGAGTCCTGACACGACCTCTGTATGAGAGATGCCAAGAGGAGAACACCACTGTGCACAGGCTTTTATTTTGTCCACGGAAAAACCTAGCAGATGTTTCCTTATGTGATAAATGAAAGTAAAGTCCATTTGCTCTCATTTTAAATACTGAAAAGAAATAAGAAACTTTACAGGGGGGGGGGGCACATATTTAATCATATTACTGTATGCCCTAATCTTTTAAAAATAATTACTAAACAAAAACATCACCTAGCATCCTAGATAATTGGCTCCTTTATAATTCATAATAATTAATGAGATACAGAGCACAGTGATCCCATTGGGAGCCACAGCCAATATAAAAGACTCCCAGGACCTACAGTAATAACAGGTGATGAGCCTGCCATGACTCCACTCCACGCAGGTAAGTGCCCTCCAACTGATCCCCATGCAGTTCAGAGTACCCATCCCGTCATCCATGCGATTGAGAGAGGATCCGCCTGCCATCTACACTGCTGACCAGTCACCCGACCGGTCACTTACAGGGCTAAGAGTATCCCATGGTGGGAGTTGTAGTTTCATAACAGCTGGAGTGCCAGAGATTGCCTACCCCTGACCTAGAGTGTCACCCAACCCATCACCCACAGAGCTAAGAGTGTCACCCAACCCATCACCCACAGAGCTAACAGTGTCACCCAACCCATCACCCACAGAGCTAACAGTGTCACACAACCATCACCCACAGAGCTAACAGTGTCAAACAACCATCACCCACAAAAGCTAAGTGGCCCTACTCATCACCCCAAAGCTAAAAGTGTCACCCGAACTGTCACCCACTGAGATGAGTAACCCAACTCCTCACCACTAGAGCCAAAAGTGTCACCCAATCCGTCATCTACGGAGCTAAGACTGTTGTCCGACCCATCACCCAAACCTAAGATTCACTCAACTGTTCACCAATAAAGCTGTGTCACCCAACCTGTCACCCACAGAGCTAAGTCACTAAACTCCAGCACCCACAGAGCTAAGAGGCACCCAACTCCTCACCACTAGAGCTAAGTGTCACCCAACTCCTCACCACTAGAGCTAAGTGTCACCCAACCTGTCACCCACAGAGCTAAGAATGTCAATGCACCTGTTACCCGACTCCTCACCACTAGTGGCAAACAACTTGTCACCCATAGAGCTAAGAGTCATCTGATTCCTCACCACTAGAGCTAAGAATGCCACCCATAGAGCTGTCATCTGACTCATCATCCACAGATCCAAGAGTGCCACCAGACCTGCCACCCACAGAGCTAAGAGTTAACCAACTCCTCACCACTAGAGCTAGGACTGTTAAACTACCTATCATCCAGAGAGCTAAGCGTGTCAACCAACCTGTCACCCACAGAACTAAATGACCCAACAACTCAATAGAGCTAAGAGTCAAACAACCAGTCACCCACAGTGCTAAGTGTCAACCCACCCATCACCCACACAGCTAGGTCACCCAACTCCTCACCAATAAAGCTAAGTGTCAGCCTACCTGTCTCCCACAGAGCTAAGAGTCACTCGACTCCTCATCACAACAGCCTAGAGCTCCATCCAACCTGTCACCCACACACATAAGAATGTCAACTGTCCCGTCACCCACAGAGCCAAGTCATCAGACTCATCACCAGTAGAGCTAAGCGTGTCACCCAACCAGTCACCCACAGAGCTAAGAGTCACCCAACTCCACACCAAAAGCTAAGAGTGTAACCCCACCAATAAAGTTGGGAGTGTCACCAAACCTGTCACCCACAGAGTTTCAACTGACCCATCATCCAGACAGTTAAGAGTCACCTGACTCACCATGAGAGCTAAGGTGGTCATCCAACCCTTCACTAACAGAGCACAAAAAGCTTCCAGGTGGTCCAACTCGCCCATCCAGACACAAATCAACAATAGAAGAGGTGGAGGTGCACCACAGTGATTGCAAATCAAAAGCTGAGAACTGGAGCCCAATGTTGTGACATTTAGATTAAACCAACAGAAGTGGTTTAGTCAAAATCTCACATCACTGGATTAAAGGTTTCAGCTTTTGATTTGCAATTATTGAGGTGCATCTCCACTTCTTTTATTGTGGATTTCTGGCTGGATGAGTGAGTTGGACCAAGTCCACTTGGATGCACAGACCTGAACTTTTTGGGTATTCCCTGGACTGCTATTCATCTTGGTTTTTCCACACGGCATAGAGTCAGCAACAGAGCCAAGATTTACCCGACCAGTCACCCGCAGAGCTTAAAGTGACCTTATCCATCACATGCAACCTGTCATCCACAGAGCCAAGAGTCACCCGACCCATCACCTGCAGAGCCAAGAGTCACCCGACCAATCACCTTCAGAGCCAAGAGTCACCCGACCCATCACCTTCAGAGCCAAGAGTCACCCAAAGAACTGAGTCACCCACCCGTCACCCAAAGAACTGAGTCACCCACACATGGACAGCTTAGTCTTTCATAAAGATGTCCGATATATAATTTCCATCATTACAGAGTACAATGGAAGTCACCAACCAGACTAAAGTGACAGTATTCCTTTTTTCAGGACTAACAGATAATGAGGAACTCATCCCGTTCCTCTTCGTGCTTTTCTTAGTGGTCTACACAGTGACCGTAGTGGGTAACATTGGCATGGTAGCTATTGTGCATGGCAGCACCAGCCTTCATAGTCCCATGTACTACTTCTTGTCCTATCTCTCCATGGTGGACCTCTGCTACTCCTCAGTGGTGACTCCCAAGATGCTTTTCGACCTGTTTTCCAATGTGAAGTCTATATCATTCAATGGCTGTGCCCTGCAGCTCTTCTTTTTTGCCGCCTTGGCAGTCACTGAAGCTCTCCTGCTCTCCAGTATGTCGTACGACCGTTATGTTGCCATCTGTCATCCTCTCCATTATGTCTCTATAATGACCAGAACTAAGTGTCTGGCTCTGGTCCTCCTTGCCTCATCCACTGGCTTCTTGCAGTCCACAATGCAAACTAGTTGCATCTTCCACCTCCAATTCTGCGGGCCGAACCTTCTGGATCATTTCTACTGCGACATTCCTCCACTGCGCAAACTGTCCTGCTCTAGCACTCATCTATGCGACATGGCAACAGTCTTCTTCACCTGTTCATGTGGAGTTGGCTCTATGGTGACAATCTTGGTCTCATACACTCTTATCATCTCCTCCATTTTGAGGATGAAGTCTACTGAGGGCAGGAAGAAGGCCTTTAGTACGTGTTCCTCCCATCTCACATGCATCTCCATCTTCTATGGGACGGTCTTTTTCATCTACCTACGTCCTCCTAACACAGGCTTTGGGAAACGAGACAAGGTGGTTTCTGTCTTCTACTCGGTCATGATACCGATGCTGAACCCTCTTATATACAGCTTAAGGAACCAAGAGGTGAAACAGGGGTTTACAAAGGCCATGCAAAAATCAACCATGACAAGTTCTGAGCATGTTGGTCCTAGAGGTTTGTCCCAAAAATGAAAGCAACCAAAATGAGGAAGAGGCCACCAGAATGGTAGATCCATACCAGAACCTGACACCTTGCAAGTAGATACCTAAGCAACTTGAACAAGCAAGACTGAAAACATAACTGCACGCTGGTCCATGGTCATCTAGGGAGTGACCCCACTGAGTAAAAGCTCCTCAAAGAGGACCATTATTTTCTTCTAACGCAAACTGGTCCAAAATGAACTCAATTGGAGTCATTTATCAAACTGCTGTAAAGTAGACCTGGCTTAGTTGCCCATAGCAACCAATCAGATTCCACCTTTCATTTTCCAAAGGAGCTGTCCAAAATGAAAGGAGGAATCTGATTGGTTCCTATGGGCAACTAAGCCAGTTCTACACCAGCTGGATAAATGACCCCAAATTTCTAGTTGTTTTCAGTGACAACCACTAACCTCTCTCTAAAACTGGCCAGACTGTTGTCACAGTGCTCCCCTCCCCCTCCGCCACACCAGAGACCATGAACTTTAACCCAAAGCCTTATTCTCATTGATCACTAGGAGGCACTGAGGGCCTTTCATACTTCGAATTAAAAAGGTGTTGTCCAAGAATGAAAAAAAAAAAAAAAAAAAAACACTTTCTTCCAGAAACAGTGCCACATCTGTTCGTAGGCCATTGCTGGCTTTATTTATCGGTCCTCAGTCTGTAGATCTGTCCCTATGACACCGGCTGACCTGTTCCATGTGCTCCTGGCATCTGAAGACGTCTGTGTTGGATCCATGTTCATATGTGACCGCATTGCTGAGAAAAATGGTTTAACATATGCAAATGAGCCTCTAGGAGCAATGGGGGCGTTACCATTACACCTAGAGGCTCAGCAGACACGCCCCCCGCACTTTGACTTTAGGAGACGTCCGGACCAGGGGTGATGACGTCTACACTTCCTGGTGCTGTCAACAGAAAGAGCAGAGCCTCTAAGTGTAACGGCAACGCCCCCGTTGCTCCTAGAGGCTCATTTGCATATATGAAAACACATTCCCTCTCTCCCCGTCAGCGGGGTGGGCGGGCTCCTGGTGTGATGTCACAGCTGTGCTGGGCCAATCAGATGTCTCCCTACTAGCACAGCTCATATCATCCTGCAGCTGCATCCCCCTCCTCCACTATAATCTTCTGTCTTAAGCCAAGTGAATGTTCAGAGGCGAGAGGTCTCGATACCTTGTGCGGTAATAGCTCTGCTTGCTGTCAGAGAACGAAAACCTGGTCAAGATCAGAAGGGCTCACTGCAAAAGAAAGCCCCGACGTACAAGCACCCGAGTCATTCGGAGACGGTCAGGAGGGTTTTCAGCCTCGGGATATGAACAGTGCCTGTATTCACTGACAGCAAGCAGAGATGATGACTGAGGAGGAATTTCAAAAATCAAGCTTTAAGAAAAAAATAAAATAAAAGGAAGGAGATCAGAAAAGAACAAGCTTCATTCAATAGAGCAGATGGGACTGAGTGATCAGCGGCGCCCCTACTCCATTCACTGACAGGCGGCACAGTACAAAAAAAATAAAAATCAATGTTTATTCAGCAGAACCTCTCCTATTTACAGTAATTACACGTCCGCAGAGCGTCACACCGTCCACTTCAGACACCTGGAAAACAACAGACAAGGAAGGGTTAATGTAAGCGTCCATAAGGAAGTGGGCGGAGAAAAGAGGGCGGGGCTTCCTCACCTGGTCTCCTGATGCGTCCCCAGACACTTAATGCAGCAATAGCGCGCCCCGCAGGACACACAGCAGTAATGAGAGGGGAAGCCGCACACCGAGCAGAAGTGACGCTGGGGGAAGTTAGAGGGCGGCGCACAACACGTCAGGTAGTTGGGGCCCTCACTGGAGCTCAGGTTCTGGGGGAGGAGAAAAATCATCATCAGGTCTGGAAAAGAGGTGGGGGCCGGCCCCGCCCCCTGCAGGGTGATACAGACAGAGGAGAGCTATGAGCCTGCCCCTCCTCCTGCAGGGTGATACAGACAGAAGAGAGCTATGAGCCTGCCCCTCCCCCTGCAGGGTGATACAGACAGAAGAGAGCTATGAGCCTGCCCCTCCTCCTGCAGGGTGATACAGACAGAAGAGAGCTATGAGCCTGCCCCTCCTCCTGCAGGGTGATACAGACAGAGGAGAGCTATGAGCCTGCCCCTCCTCCTGCAGGGTGATACAGACAGAGGAGAGCTATGAGCCTGCCCCTCCTCCTGCAGGGTGATACAGACAGAAGAGAGCTATGAGCCTGCCCCTCCTCCTGCAGGGTGATACAGACAGAAGAGAGCTATGAGCCTGCCCCTCCTCCTGCAGGGTGATACAGACAGAAGAGAGCTATGAGCCTGCCCCTCCTCCTGCAGGGTGATACAGACAGAAGAGAGCTATGAGCCCGCCCCTCCTCCTGCAGGGTGATACAGACAGAAGAGAGCTATGAGCCTGCCCCGCCCCCTGCAGGGTGATACAGACAGAAGAGAGCTATGAGCCCGCCCCTCCCCCTGCAGGGTGATACAGACAGAAGAGAGCTATGAGCCTGCCCCTCCTCCTGCAGGGTGATACAGACAGAAGAGAGCTATGAGCCCGCCCCCTGCAGGGTGATATAGAAGAGTGCTATGAGCCTGCCCCTCCTCCTGCAGGGTGATACAGACAGAAGAGAGCTATGAGCCTGCCCCTCCTCCTGCAGGGTGATACAGACAGAAGAGAGCTATGAGCCTGCCCCTCCCCCTGCGGGGTGATACAGACAGAAGAGAGCTATGAGCCTGCCCCTCCTCCTGCAGGGTGATACAGACAGAGGAGAGCTATGAGCCTGCCCCTCCTCCTGTAGGGTGATACAGACAGAAGAGAGCTATGAGCCTGCCCCTCCTCCTGCAGGGTGATACAGACAGAAGAGAGCTATGAGCCTGCCTTGCCCCCTGCAGGGTGATATAGAAGAGAGCTATGAGCCTGCCCCTCTTCCTGCAGGGTGATACAGAGGAGAGCTATGAGCCTGCCCCTCCTCCTGCAGGGTGATACAGACAGAGGAGAGCTATGAGCCCGCCCCTCCTCCTGCAGGGTGATACAGACAGAAGAGAGCTATGAGCCTGCCCCTCCCCCTGCAGGGTGATACAGACAGAAGAGAGCTATGAGCCTGCCCCTCCTCCTGCAGGGTGATACAGACAGAGGAGAGCTATGAGCCTGCCCCTCCTCCTGCAGGGTGATACAGACAGAAGAGAGCTATGAGCCTGCCCCTCCTCCTGCAGGGTGATACAGACAGAAGAGAGCTATGAGCCTGCCCCTCCCCCTGCGGGGTGATACAGACAGAAGAGAGCTATGAGCCTGCCCCTCCCCCTGCGGGGTGATACAGACAGAGGAGAGCTATGAGCCTGCCCCTCCTCCTGCAGGGTGATACAGACAGAGGAGAGCTATGAGCCTGCCCCTCCTCCTGTAGGGTGATACAGACAGAAGAGAGCTATGAGCCTGCCCCTCCTCCTGCAGGGTGATACAGACAGAGTAGAGCTATGAGCCTGCCCCTCCTCCTGTAGGGTGATACAGACAGAAGAGAGCTATGAGCCTGCCCCTCCTCCTGCAGGGTGATACAGACAGAAGAGAGCTATGAGCCTGCCTTGCCCCCTGCAGGGTGATATAGAAGAGTGCTATGAGCCTGCCCCTCCTCCTGCAGGGTGATACAGACAGAAGAGAGCTATGAGCCTGCCCCTCCCCCTGCGGGGTGATACACACAGAGGAGAGCTATGAGCCTGCCCCTCCTCCTGCAGGGTGATACAGACAGAAGAGAGCTATGAGCCTGCCTTGCCCCCTGCAGGGTGATATAGAAGAGTGCTATGAGCCTGCCCCTCCTCCTGCAGGGTGATACAGACAGAAGAGAGCTATGAGCCTGCCCCTCCCCCTGCGGGGTGATACAGACAGAAGAGAGCTATGAGCCTGCCCCTCCTCCTGCAGGGTGATACAGACAGAGGAGAGCTATGAGCCTGCCCCTCCTCCTGTAGGGTGATACAGACAGAAGAGAGCTATGAGCCTGCCCCTCCCCCTGCGGGGTGATACAGACAGAGGAGAGCTATGAGCCTGCCCCTCCTCCTGCAGGGTGATACAGACAGAAGAGAGCTATGAGCCTGCCCCTCCTCCTGCAGGGTGATACAGAGGAGAGCTATGAGCCTGCCCCTCCTCCTGCAGGGTGATACAGACAGAAGAGAGCTATGAGCCTGCCCCTCCTCCTGGAGGGTGATACAGACAGAGGATAGCTATGAGCCTGCCCCTCCTCCTGCAGGGTGATACAGACAGAGGATAGCTATGAGCCTGCCCCTCCTCCTGCAGGGTGATACAGACAGAAGAGAGCTATGAGCCTGCCCCTCCTCCTGCAGGGTGATACAGACAGAGGAGAGCTATGAGCCTGCCCCTCCTCCTGCAGGGTGATACAGACAGAGGAGAGCTATGAGCCTGCCCCTCCCCCTGCAGGGTGATACAGACAGAAGAGAGCTATGAGCCTGCCCCTCCCCCTGCAGGGTGATACAGACAGAAGAGAGCTATGAGCCTGCCCCTCCTCCTGCAGGGTGATACAGACAGAAGAGAGCTATGAGCCTGCCCCTCCTCCTGCAGGGTGATACAGACAGAAGAGAGCTATGAGCCTGCCCCTCCTCCTGCAGGGTGATACAGACAGAAGAGAGCTATGAGCCTGCCCCTCCCCCTGCAGGGTGATACAGACAGAAGAGAGCTCTGAGCCCGCCCCCTGCAGGGTGATACAGACAGAAGAGAGCTATGAGCCTGCCCCTCCCCCTGCAGGGTGATACAGACAGAGAAGAGCTATGAGCCTGCCCCTCCTCCTGCAGGGTGATACAGACAGAAGAGAGTTATGAGCCTGCCCCTCCTCCTGCAGGGTGATACAGACAGAAGAGAGCTATGAGCCTGCCCCTCCTCCTGCAGGGTGATACAGACAGAAGAGAGCTATGAGCCTGCCCCTCCTCCTGCAGGGTGATACAGACAGAAGAGAGCTCTGAGCCCGCCCCCTGCAGGGTGATACATATCTCACACCCACCTGCTCCTCCAGAAGGGCCTGGAAGTTCTTGCGGAATCTCAGCTTGAAGTGATCTCCTCGCGTTTTCTTCTTTTTCTTCCCTTTGAATGTAAGAACAGTAGAAGCTGACACTTGTTATTCTGCTCTCCCACCACCGGGGGCAGCGGCGCTCTCTCTCTCTCTCTCACCCGTCTCGGTGTCGTCATCGAACTGCGGCAGGCGCTTGAGCTGCGGGAGGTTGGCGTGCGGGTCGTCCTGGAAGTTGTCCTTCTCCAAAGCCTCCAGCTGCCGATTCAGGCGCCGCTGCCGGGTGGCCGAGTCCAAGACCCGGCGCTGGGAGGGGTCATTAGAGCGGACTGCGGGGGAGGACATCGTCACAGACCGTACCACACATCACAGGATTAGATACACGGACCGCGGGGGGAGGACATCGTCACAGACCGTACCACACATCACAGGATTAGATACACGGACCGCGGGGGGAGGACATCGTCACAGACCGTACCACACATCACAGGATTAGATACACGGACCGCGGGGGGAGGACATCGTCACAGACCGTACCACACATCACAGGATTAGATACACGGACCGCGGGGGGAGGACATCGTCACAGACCGTACCACACATCACAGGATTAGATACACGGACCGCGGGGGGAGGACATCGTCACAGACCGTACCACACATCACAGGATTAGATACACGGACCGCGGGGGGAGGACATCGTCACAGACCGTACCACACATCACAGGATTAGATACACGGACCGCGGGGGGAGGACATCGTCACAGACCGTACCACACATCACAGGATTAGATACACGGACCGCGGGGGGAGGACATCGTCACAGACCGTACCACACATCACAGGATTAGATACACAGACCGCGGGGGAGGACATCGTCACAGACCGTACCACACATCACGGGATTAGATACACGGACCGCGGGGGGAGGACATCGTCACAGACCGTACCACACATCACAGGATTAGATACATGGACCGCAGGGGGGGGGGGGGGGGGGGGGGGGGGGGGGGGGGGGGGGGGGGGGGGGGGGGGGACATCGCCACAGACCGTACCAAACATCACAGGATTAGATACACGGACCGCGGGGGAGGACATCGTCACAGACCGTACCACACATCACGGGATTAGATACACGGACCGCGGGGGAGGACATCGTCACAGACCGTACCACACATCACGGGATTAGATACACGGACCGCGGGGGGAGGACATCGTCACAGACCGTACCACACATCACAGGATTAGATACACGGCTCAGCAGTCAGTATCACACAGGATAGGATTAGATACACGGCTCAGCAGTCAGTATCACACAGGATAGGATTAGATACACGGCTCAGCAGTCAGTATCACACAGGATAGAATTAGATACACGGCTCAGCAGACAGTATCACACAGGAGAGGATTAGATACACAGCTCAGCAGACAGTATCACACAGGATAGAATTAGATACACCGCTCAGCAGACAGTATCACACAGGATAGGATTAGATACACAGCTCAGCAGACAGTATCACACAGGATAGGATTAGATACACGGCTCAGCAGACTGTATCACACAGGATAGGATTAGATACACAGCTCAGCAGTCAGTATCACACAGGATAGGATTAGATACACAGCTCAGCAGTCAGTATCACACAGGATAGGATTAGATACACATGTGAGGGCAGACAGTATCACACAGGATAGGATTAGATACACAGCTCAGCAGTCAGTATCACACAGGATAGGATTAGATACACAGCTCAGCAGACAGTATCACACAGGATAGGATTAGATACACAGCTCAGCAGACTGTATCACACATAATAGGATTAGATACACAGCTCAGCAGACAGTATCACACAGGATAGGATTAGATACACAGCCCAGCAGACTGTATCACACAGGATAGGATTAGATACACAGCCCAGCAGACTGTATCACACAGGATAGGATTAGATACACAGCTCAGCAGACTGTATCACACAGTGTAGGATTAGATACACAGATGGGGGTGCAGTGCTCTCTGGTTTCCCGAGTACCGCACACCATCGGCTTAGATACATCAGAGACCACGTGACTACTACAAGCCGCTGACCTCTGACCCCGGCGCTCTACGTCACAGACGTCTGGTGCGCTGTAGAGGGAGCCTGCAGCGAGCACTCGGGGCCCTCGGGGCCCCTCGCTGCCGGTACCGGCCTCACCTGACGGTTTTTTCTCCAGCATGCCGTTTCTTCCCTCAGCCGACTCGCGCTCCTAATGTGCGAACTGCGGTCCTCCCAACAAAGGAAACTGCGCATGCTCGTAAAGAAAGGCGTCATGTACGCATGCGTAATTTAAATCGCTTGTGATTTATTGAGCGCATGCGCAGAGCCGTACCGGTGGCAGAAGTGTTCCTGAAGTCTGTAAGAGGATGTGCGCAGCGCCGCCACTAGAGGGCAGCAGGGAGCGGCCATATCCTTCCGCGGCTGGGACTTCTACACGACCCGTATGTCACCGGCCTGTGGGTGTGAGCCCGCTGTGTGCTCTAGGTGCCTTTTATATAGACTTCCCCACGGTTCCCTTGTGATTTTGGTCGGCGCCCATCAGTGCACTGCGCACCCGATAGAAGGAACATGTGGGGAACAGTCACCGCCAATACTAGTGTTCTACCCAGCAGCCAATCAGGAAGCGGCTTTTATCTGCAGCAGAGTTTCCCATAGCAACCAACCACTCAGTGCACGTGGACATGTTACCATAGCAACCAACCACTCAGTGCACGTGGACATGTTACCATAGCAACCAACCACTCAGTGCACGTGGACATGTTACCATAGCAACCAACCACTCAGTGCACGTGGACATGTTACCATAGCAACCAACCACTCAGTGCACGTGGACATGTTACCATAGCAAGCAACCACTCAGTGCACGTGGACATGTTACCATAGCAACCAACCACTCAGTGCACGTGGACATGTTACCATAGCAACCAACCACTCAGTGCACGTGGACATGTTACCATAGCAAGCAACCACTCAGTGCACGTGGACATGTTACCATAGCAACCAACCACTCAGTGCACGTGGACATGTTACCATAGCAACCAACCACTCAGTGCATGTGGACATGTTACCATAGCAACCAACCACTCAGCGCAAGTGGACATGTTACCATAGCAACCAACCACTCAGCGCACGTGGACATGTTACCATAGCAACCAACCACTCAGTGCACGTGGACATGTTGCCATAGCAACCAACCACTCAGCGCACGTGGACATGTTACCATAGCAACCAACCACTCAGTGCACGTGGACATGTTGCCATAGCAACCAACCACTCAGCGCACGTGGACAAGTTACCATAGCAACCACTCAGTGCACGTGGACATGTTCCCATAGCAACCAACCACTCAGTGCACGTGGACATGTTACCATAGCAACCAACCACTCAGTGCACGTGGACATGTTACCATAGCAACCAACCACTCAGTGCACGTGGACATGTTACCATAGCAACCAACCACTCAGTGCACGTGGACATGTTACCATAGCAAGCAACCACTCAGTGCACGTGGACATGTTACCATAGCAACCAACCACTCAGTGCACGTGGACATGTTACCATAGCAACCAACCACTCAGTGCACGTGGACATGTTACCATAGCAACCAACCACTCAGCGCACGTGGACATGTTACCATAGCAACCAACCACTCAGCGCACGTGGACATGTTACCATAGCAACCAACCACTCAGTGCACGTGGACATGTTGCCATAGCAACCAACCACTCAGCGCACGTGGACATGTTACCATAGCAACCAACCACTCAGTGCACGTGGACATGTTGCCATAGCAACCAACCACTCAGCGCACGTGGACAAGTTACCATAGCAACCACTCAGTGCACGTGGACATGTTACCATAGCAACCAACCACTCAGTGCACGTGGACATGTTACCATAGCAACCAACCACTCAGTGCACGTAGACATGTTACCATAGCAACCAACCACTCAGTGCACGTGGACATGTTACCATAGCAACCAACCACTCAGCGCAAGTGGACATGTTACCATAGCAACCAACCACTCAGCGCACGTGGACATGTTACCATAGCAACCAACCACTCAGTGCACGTGGACATGTTACCACAGCAACCAACCACTCAGCGCACGTGGACATGTTACCATAGCAACCAACCACTCAGTGCACGTGGACATGTTGCCATAGCAACCAACCACTCAGCGCACGTGGACATGTTACCATAGCAACCACTCAGTGCACGTGGACATGTTACCATAGCAACCAACCACTCAGTGCACGTGGACATGTTACCATAGCAACCAACCACTCAGTGCACGTGGACATGTTACCATGGCAACCAACCACTCAGTGCACGTGGACATGTTACCATAGCAACCACTTAGTGCACGTGGACATGTTACCATAGCAACCAACCACTCAGTGCACGTGGACATGTTACCATAGCAACCACTCAGTGCACGTGGACATGTTACCATAGCAACCAACCACTCAGTGCACGTGGACATGTTACCATAGCAACCAACCACTCAGTGCACGTGGACATGTTACCATAGCAACCAACCACTCAGTGCACGTGGACATGTTACCATAGCAACCAACCACTCAGTGCACGTGGACATGTTACCATAGCAACCAACCAATCAGTGCACGTGGACATGTTACCATAGCAACCAGCCACTCAGCGCACGTGGACATGTTACCATAGCAACCAACCACTCAGTGCACGTGGACATGTTACCATAGCAACCAACCACTCAGTGCACGTGGACATGTTACCATAGCAACCACTCAGTGCACGTGGACATGTTACCATAGCAACCAACCACTCAGCGCACGTGGACATGTTACCATAGCAACCAACCACTCAGTGCACGTGGACATGTTACCATAGCAACCAACCACTCAGTGCACGTGGACATGTTACCATAGCAACCAACCACTCAGTGCACGTGGACATGTTACTAGAGCAACCACTCAGTGCACGTGGACATGTTACCATAGCAACCAACCACTCAGTGCACGTGGACATGTTACCATAGCAACCAACCACTCAGTGCACGTGGACATGTTACCATAGCAACCAACCACTCAGTGCACGTGGACAAGTTACCATAGCAACCAACCACTCAGTGCACGTGGACATGTTACCATAGCAACCAACCACTCAGTGCACGTGGACATGTTACCATAGCAACCAACCACTCAGTGCACGTGGACATGTTACCATAGCAACCACTCAGTGCACGTGGACATGTTACCATAGCAACCAACCACTCAGTGCACGTGGACATGTTACCATAGTAACCAACCACTCAGTGCACGTGGACATGTTACCATAGCAACCAACCACTCAGTGCACGTGGACATGTTACCATAGCAACCACTCAGTGCACGTGGACATGTTACCATAGCAACCAACCACTCAGTGCACGTGGACATGTTACCATAGCAACCAACCACTCAGTGCACGTGGACATGTTACCATAGCAACCAACCACTCAGTGCACGTGGACATGTTACCATAGCAACCAACCACTCAGTGCACGTGGACGGGTTACCATAGCAACCAACAATTTAGTGCACGTGGACATGTTGCCATAGCAACAAACCACTCAGTGCACGTGGACATGGTACCATAGCAACCAACCACTCAGTGCACGTGGACATGTTACCATAGCAACCAACCACTCAGTGCACGTGGACATGTTACCATAGCAACCAACCACTCAGTGCACGTGGACATGTTACCATAGCAACCAACCACTCAGTGCACGTGGACATGTTACCATAGCAACCAACCACTCAGTGCACGTGGACATGTTACCATAGCAACCAGCCACTCAGCGCACGTGGACATGTTACCATAGCAACCAACCACTCAGTGCACGTGGACATGTTACCATAGCAACCAACCACTCAGTGCACGTGGACATGTTACCATAGCAACCACTCAGTGCACGTGGACATGTTACCATAGCAACCAACCACTCAGCGCACGTGGACATGTTACCATAGCAACCAACCACTCAGTGCACGTGGACATGTTACCATAGCAACCAACCACTCAGTGCACGTGGACATGTTACCATAGCAACCAACCACTCAGTGCACGTGGACATGTTACCATAGCAACCACTCAGTGCACGTGGACATGTTACCATAGCAACCAACCACTCAGTGCACGTGGACATGTTACCATAGCAACCAACCACTCAGTGCACGTGGACATGTTACCATAGCAACCACTCAGTGCACGTGGACATGTTACCATAGCAACCAACCACTCAGTTCACGTGGACATGTTACCATAGCAAACCAACCACTCAGTGCACGTGGACATGTTACCATAGCAACCAACCACTCAGTGCACGTGGACATGTTACCATAGCAACCACTCAGTGCACGTGGACATGTTACCATAGCAACCAACCACTCAGTGCACGTGGACATGTTACCATAGTAACCAACCACTCAGTGCACGTGGACATGTTACCATAGCAACCAACCACTCAGTGCACGTGGACATGTTACCATAGCAACCACTCAGTGCACGTGGACATGTTACCATAGCAACCAACCACTCAGTGCACGTGGACATGTTACCATAGCAACCAACCACTCAGTGCACGTGGACATGTTACCATAGCAACCAACCACTCAGTGCACGTGGACATGTTACCATAGCAACCAACCACTCAGTGCACGTGGACGGGTTACCATAGCAACCAACCATTTAGTGCACGTGGACATGTTGCCATAGCAACAAACCACTCAGTGCACGTGGACATGTTACCATAGCAACCAACCACTCAGTGCACGTGGACAAGTTACCATAGCGAACATAGGTTAGTGACAACCAATCAGGTACCACAAGCTGCGAGAGACTGTAAGTAACCGGAGTCCAGTCTCAGCGTCAATCACCTGCACACATCTCTGCGCGCTCACACTACATATACCGCTCCATCAGGATGTGGCCATAGCGCCATCTCCATATCAGGGCTGCACAACAGGAGGACTCTGATTGGGACATTGTTTTGCACTATTATTATTAACATCGCTGCTACATCAACCTACAATTAGATGTTATTCTGTAGGATTGATGCAAGTGACGTGCTACATAATTGTGATGGACGTCTTTTATGTATGTTTTATAGGGGTGCACCGAAATGAAAATTCAGGATGCCCTTGACCAAAAACCGAAACCGAAACTGCCTTTTTGCCCAAATACTTTTAAAATACTTTTTTTTAATGATTGGCGCTGTTATGGAGAGGGGGATCTGTGGGTGGCGCTGTTATGGAGAGGGGGATCTGTGGGTGGCGCTGTTATGGAGAGGGGGATCTGTGGGTGGCGCTGTTATGGAGAGGGGGATCTGTGGGTGGCTCTGTTATGGAGAGGGGGATCTGTGGGTGGCTCTGTTATGGAGAGGGGGATCTGTGGGTGGCTCTGTTATGGAGAGGGGGATCTGTGGGTGGCGCTGTTATGGAGAGGGGGATCTGTGGGTGGCGCTGTTATGGAGAGGGGGATCTGTGGGTGGCACTGTTATGGAGGGGGGGATCTGTGGGGGGCTCTGTTATGGAGAGGGGGGTCTGTGGGAGGCGCTGTTATGGAGAGGGGGATCTGTGGGTGGCGCTGTTATGGAGAGGGGGGTCTGTGGGAGGCGCTGTTATGGAGAGGGGGATCTGTGGGTGGCGCTGTTATGGAGAGGGGGATCTGTGGGTGGCGCTGTTATGGAGGGGGGGATCTGTGGGTGGCGCTGTTATGGAGAGAGGGATCTGTGGGTGGCGCTGTTATGGAGAGGGGGATCTGTGGGTGGCGCTGTTATGGAGAGGGGGATCTGTGGGTGGCGCTGTTATGGAGAGGGGGATCTGTGGGTGGCGCTGTTATGGAGAGGGGGATCTGTGGGTGGCGCTGTTATGGAGAGGGGGTCTGTGGGGGGCGCTGTTATGGAGAGGGGCATCTGTGGGTGGCGCTGTTATGGAGAGGGGGATCTGTGGGTGGCGCTGTTATGGAGAGAAGGATCTGTGGGTGGCGCTGTTATGGAGAGGGGGATCTGTGGGTGGCTCTGTTATGGAGAGGGGGATCTGTGGGTGGCGCTGTTATGGAGAGAGGGATCTGTGGGTGGCTCTGTTATGGAGAGGGGGATCTGTGGGTGGCGCTGTTATGGAGAGGGGGATCTGTGGGTGGCGCTGTTATGGAGAGGGGGATCTGTGGGGGGCGCTGTTATGGAGAGGGGCATCTGTGGGTGGCGCTGTTATGGAGAGGGGGATCTGTGGGTGGCGCTGTTATGGAGAGGGGGATCTGTGGGTGGCGCTGTTATGGAGAGGGGGATCTGTGGGTGGCGCTGTTATGGAGAGGGGGGTCTGTGGGTGGCGCTGTTATGGAGAGGGGGATCTGTGGGTGGCGCTGTTATGGAGAGGGGGATCTGTGGGTGGCGCTGTTATGGAGAGGGGGATCTGTGGGTGGCGCTGTTATGGAGAGGGGGATCTGTGGGGGGCGCTGTTATGGAGAGGGGCATCTGTGGGTGGCGCTGTTATGGAGAGGGGGATCTGTGGGTGGCGCTGTTATGGAGAGGGGGATCTGTGGGTGGCGCTGTTATGGAGAGGGGGATCTGTGGGTGGCTCTGTTATGGAGAGGGGGATCTGTGGGTGGCGCTGTTATGGAGAGGGGGATCTGTGGGTGGCGCTGTTATGGAGAGGGGGATCTGTGGGTGGCGCTGTTATGGAGAGGGGGATCTGTGGGTGGCGCTGTTATGGAGAGGGGGATCTGTGGGTGGCTCTGTTATGGAGAGGGGGATCTGTGGGTGGCGCTGTTATGGAGGGGGGGGATATGTGCACTGTTATGGGCATTACAGTGCACAGATCCCTTTCCCCATAACAGTGCACAGATCCCCCCTCCCCATAGCAGTGCCATAGACCGATCCCCCTACCCATAGCAGCCCCGGCCCCGCTGCTCACAGTATCACTCACTGCATCTTTATTTTACCTTACAATCGTGACGCTCCAGTAAGAACTCTGCAGGCAGAGCGGAGGGCGGCGTAATGTCACTTACTCACGTGACGCGCCTGCTCCGCCCACTTTATGAATGAAGGAGGCGGAGCAGGCGCGTCACGTGAGTAAGTGACGTTACGCCGCCCTCCGCTCTGCCTGCAGAGTTCTTACTGAAGCGTCACGATTGTAAGGTAAAATAAAGATGCAGTAAACCGCCCGCCCGGCGCCCGCCCGCAGATGGTGGGTGACAAATCCTACACCCCATATTTTCGGCCGATATGTAACAATATCGGCCGAAATGGATTAGGTACATTTTCGGCCGATATTTTCGGCTGCCGGAATTTCGGTGCACCCCTAATGTTTTATATAAATTTTAAGGGTGTGTTTTTAAAGTATTAAAATACCATCTAATCTTCCATCCAGTGTTCCCTTCTCAGAGTGCCCCCTATTCTGCTGTACACTCCATGATACATTTAACTGACATTTTTTATCGTAACAACCAACGATTTATACAGGAAAATCATGACGATTAACAAGGTTGCCCAAACTTTCGCATCCCACTGTATATACTGTCCATTCCCATCCATCTCTGATACCCCCCCCCCGTGCCTTCCATCCTCCGCTCACAGCTCTCATACATCTCTTACATACTGTCCATTCCCATCCATCTCTGATCGCCCTCCCCTGTGCCTTCCATCCTCCGCTCGCTGCTCTCATACATCTCTTACATACTGTCCATTCCCATTCATCTCTGATCGCCCCCCCCTGTGCCTTCCATCCTCCGCTCGCTGCTCTCATACATCTCTTACATACTATCCATTCCCATTCATCTCTGATCGCCCCCCCCCTGTGCCTTCCATCCTCCGCTCGCTGCTCTCATACATCTCTTACATACTGTCCATTCCCATCCATCTCTGATCGCCCCCCCCCTGTGCCTTCCATCCTCCGCTCGCTGCTCTCATACATCTCTTACATACTGTCCATTCCCATCCATCTCTGATCTCCCCGTCCCCCCTGCCTTCCATCCTCCGCTCGCTGCTCTCATACATCTCTTACATACTGTCCATTCCCATTCATCTCTGATCGCCCCCCACACTGTGCCTTCCATCCTCCGCTCGCTGCTCTCATACATCTCTTACATACTGTCCATTCCCATCCATCTCTGATCGCCCCCCCCCCCCCCGTGCCTTCCATCCTCCGCTCGCTGCTCTCATACATCTCTTACATACTGTCCATTCCCATCCATCTCTGATCGCCCCCCCCCCCCCCGTGCCTTCCATCCTCCGCTCACTGCTCTCATACATCTCTTACATACTGTCCATTCCCATTCATCTCTGATCGCACCCCCCCCGTGCCTTCCATCCTCCGCTCACTGCTCTCATACATCTCTTACATACTGTCCATTCCCATTCATCTCTGATCGCCCCCCCCCCGTGCCTTCCATCCTCCGCTCACTGCTCTCATACATCTCTTACATACTGTCCATTCCCATTCATCTCTGATCGCCCCCCCCCCCCGTGCCTTCCATCCTCCGCTCACTGCTCTCATACATCTCTTACATACTGTCCATTCCCATTCATCTCTGATCGCCCCCCACCCTGTGCCTTCCATCCTCCGCTCGCTGCTCTCATACATCTCTTACATACTGTCCATTCCCATCCATCTCTGATCGCCCCCCCCCCCCCGTGCCTTCCATCCTCCGCTCGCTGCTCTCATACATCTCTTACATACTGTCCATCCCCATCCATCTCTGATCGCCCCCCCCCGTGCCTTCCATCCTCCGCTCGCTGCTCTCATACATCTCTTACATACTGTCCATCCCCATCCATCTCTGATCCCCCCCCCCCGTGCCTTCCATCCTCTGCTCGCTGCTCTCATACATCTCTTACATACTGTCCATTCCCATCCATCTCTGATCGCACCCCCTCCCGTGCCTTCCATCCTCATCCTCCGCTCACTGCTCTCATACATCTCTTACATACTGTCCATTCCCATTCATCTCTGATCGCCCCCCCCCCCCGTGCCTTCCATCCTCCGCTCACTGCTCTCATACATCTCTTACATACTGTCCATTCCCATTCATCTCTGATCACACCCCCTCCCGTGCCTTCCATCCTCCACTCACAGCTCTCATACATCTCTTACATACTGTCCATTCCCATCCATCTCTGATCACCCTCCCCTGTGCCTTCCATCCTCCGCTCGCTGCTCTCATACATCTCTTACATACTGTCCATTCCCATTCATCTCTGATCGCCCCCCCCCCGTGCCTTCCATCCTCCGCTCGCTGCTCTCATACATCTCTTACATACTGTCCATTCCCATCCATCTCTGATCTCCCCGTCCCCCCCGTGCCTTCCATCCTCCGCTCGCTGCTCTCATACATCTCTTACATACTGTCCATTCCCATTCATCTCTGATCGCCCCCCACACTGTGCCTTCCATCCTCCGCTCGCTGCTCTCATACATCTCTTACATACTGTCCATTCCCATCCATCTCTGATCGCCCCCCCCCCCGTGCCTTCCATCCTCCGCTCGCTGCTCTCATACATCTCTTACATACTGTCCATTCCCATCCATCTCTGATCGCCACCCCCATGCCTTCCATCCTCCGCTCACTGCTCTCATACATCTCTTACATACTGTCCATTCCCATCCATCTCTGATCGCACCCCCCCCCGTGCCTTCCATCCTCCGCTCACTGCTCTCATACATCTCTTACATACTGTCCATTCCCATTCATCTCTGATCGCACCCCCCCCGTGCCTTCCATCCTCCGCTCACTGCTCTCATACATCTCTTACATACTGTCCATTCCCATTCATCTCTGATCGCCCCCCCCCGTGCCTTCCATCCTCCGCTCACTGCTCTCATACATCTCTTACATACTGTCCATTCCCATTCATCTCTGATCGCCCCCCCCCCCCGTGTCTTCCATCCTCCGCTCACTGCTCTCATACATCTCTTACATACTGTCCATTCCCATTCATCTCTGATCGCCCCCCACCCTGTGCTTTCCATCCTCCGCTCGCTGCTCTCATACATCTCTTACATACTGTCCATTCCCATCCATCTCTGATCGCCCCCCCCCCCGTGCCTTCCATCCTCCGCTCACTGCTCTCATACATCTCTTACATACTGTCCATCCCATCCATCTCTGATCGCCCCCCCCCCGTGCCTTCCATCCTCCGCTCGCTGCTCTCATACATCTCTTACATACTGTCCATCCCCATCCATCTCTGATCGCCCCCCCCCCGTGCCTTCCATCCTCTGCTCGCTGCTCTCATACATCTCTTACATACTGTCCATTCCCATCCATCTCTGATCGCACCCCCTCCCGTGCCTTCCATCCTCATCCTCCGCTCACTGCTCTCATACATCTCTTACATACTGTCCATTCCCATTCATCTCTGATCGCCCCCCCCCCCGTGCCTTCCATCCTCCGCTCACTGCTCTCATACATCTCTTACATACTGTCCATTCCCATTCATCTCTGATCACACCCCCTCCCGTGCCTTCCATCCTCCGCTCACTGCTCTCATACATCTCTTACATACTGTCCATTCCCATCCATCTCTGATCACCCTCCCCTGTGCCTTCCATCCTCCGCTCGCTGCTCTCATACATCTCTTACATACTGTCCATTCCCATTCATCTCTGATCGCCCCCCCCCCCGTGCCTTCCATCCTCCGCTCGCTGCTCTCATACATCTCTTACATACTGTCCATTCCCATCCATCTCTGATCTCCCCCCCCCCGTGCCTTCCATCCTCCGCTCGCTGCTCTCATACATCTCTTACATACTGTCCATTCCCATTCATCT